>NW_022437004.1:8881494-9063656 GCF_009761245.1 Sapajus apella | reverse complement strand
AGTAAGTCTGATTATTTCTTGATAATGTAACTTATCATTTTCATTACAAAGTGTCCAAAAATATATACTACCAATTGATACCCATAGAGATTCTATAACAAATGTCACAAAAATAACCAAACCTCCATGCATTTAATAATTTAAAAATACTTTGCTAAACAATAATATGTCAATGAGATTTTTAAAGAAAATTATAAAAGGAAGCAATATTGAGAGAAAAACTAAGGCAGCCAGAACTCTACCAATGGCAAGAGGTAGTTAACTGAGTGAGGGTATTTGAAACTATTTCTGTATTAAAATAGTTTATGCCATTTATGAAGAGGACAGAATAACAGCAAAGTCAGTGTTCAACTTGAGGAGTAGGAAGTACCTGTGAGATGGCCAGGTGGAGTTACCTAGGAAGCCTCTGGAGGTAAAGATCTGAAGGTAATGAACAACCACTAAATTGTCATTATGAATGTGGAAATTATCAAAGGAGGTGGTAGCTGAAGCCCTAACTCTGAAAAAGATTTCCAGAAAGTTTGTTTAGAGAAGTGGTTTCTAAATTTAATATGACAGATACCTTTGGAAGAATATTAATATGCTTTAGCTCTGCATCCCCACACAAATGTCATCTTGAACTGAAATCCTTATATTTGGAGGGAGGGACTCAGTGGAAGGTGACTGGATTGTTGGGGCAGTTTTCCCCATACTGTTCTCTTGATAGTGAGGGAGTTCTCACAACATCTGATGCATTTAAAAGTGGCAGTTTCCTCTGCATGCTCTCTCTCTCCTGCTGCGTTAAAAAGAGGTGCCTTGGCCGAGCGCGATGGCTCACGCCTGTATTCCCAGCACTTTGGGAGGCCGAGGCGGGTGGATCACGAGGTCAAGAGATGCAGACCATCCTGGTCAACATGGGGAAACCCCGTCTCTACTAAAAATACAAAAAATTAGCTGGGCATGGTGGCGCATGCCTGTAATCCCAGCTACTCAGGAGGCTGAGGCAGAAGAATTGCCTGAACCCAGGAGGTGGAGGTTGCGGTGAGCCGAGATGGCGCCACTACACTCCAGCCTGGGTAACAAGAGCAAAACTCCACCTCAAAAAAAAAAAAAAAAAAAGAGGCGCCTTGCTTCCCCTTTCCCATCTACCATGATTATAAGTTTCCGGAGTCCTCCCCAGCCATGTAGAATTGTGAGTTAATTAAACCTCCTTTCTTTATGAATTACCCAGTCTCAGATAGTATCTTTACAGCCATGTGAAAACAGACTAATACAGAGAATTGGTACCAGGAGGGAGTACTGCTATAAAGATAGCCTAAAATTGTGGAAGTAACCTTGGAACTGGGTAACTGGCAGAGGTTGGAGCAGTTTGGAGTGCTCAGAAGACAGAAGATGTTGGAAACTCTGGAACTTCCTAGAGACTTGCTGAATGGTTTTGACCAAAATGTTGGCTTATAGTAATATGGACAATGAAGTCCAGGCTGAAGTGGTATCAGATGGAGATGAGAAACTTACTGACAACATGAGTAAAGGTCACTCTTGCTATGACTTTGCAAAGAGACTGGTGGCATTTTGCTCCTGCCCTAGAAATCTGTGGAACTTTGAGATGATTTAGGGTTTCTGGTAGGAGAAATTTCTAAGCAGCGAAGCATTGAAGATGTGACCTGGGTTCTCTTAAAGGCATTCATTTTGGGTTGGGCATGATGGCTCACACCTATAATCCAAGCACTTTGGGAGGCCAAGGTGGGCAGATCACTTGAGGTCAGGGGTTAGAGACCAGCCTGGACAGCATGGTGAAACCCTGTCTCTACTAAAAATGCAAAAATTAGCTGGGAGTAGTGATACATGCCTATAATCCCAGTTACTGAGGTTGAAGCTTGAGAATCACTTGAACCTGAGAGTTGGAGGTTGCAGGGAGCTGAGATCATGCCACTGCACTCCAGCCTGGGTGACAAAAACAAAAAACAAAAAACAAAAACCATTCAGTTTTATGTATTCACAAAGAGATGGTTTGGAACGGGAACTTATGTTTAAAAGGAGAGCAGAGCATAAAAGTCTGGAAAATTTTTATTGCTCCCTCAGAATGCAATAAAAAATAAAAACCCATTTTCTGGAAAGGAATTCAAGCCAGCTGCAGAAATTTGCATAAGTAATGAGGAGCTGAATGTTAATTACCATGGCAATAGGAAAAATGTCTCCAGGGCATTTTAGAGATCTTCAAGGCAGCCCCTTTTATCACAGGCCCAGAAGTCTATGAGGAAAAAGTGATTTCACAGGCCAGGCCCAGGGCTCAGCTGCTCTGTGTAGCCTTTGAACTTTGTGCCCTGGGTCCCAGCTGCTCCAGCTCCAGCCATGGCTATAAGGGTCAAGGTACAGCTCAGGCCATTGCTTCAGAGGGTATAAGCTCAAAGCCTTGGTGGTGTCCACATGGCACTCTGTTGGGCCTGTGGGTGTGCAGAAGAGAAGAGTTGAGCTTTGGAAACTTCCACCTACATTTCAGAGGATGTATAGAAATGCCTGTATGTCCAGACAGAACTCTGGTGCAGGGGCAGAGCCCTCACGGAGAATCTCTACTAGGGCAACACAGAGGAAATGTGGGATTAGAGCACTGAGGACTGCCTGGTGGAGCTGTGAGAAGAGGGCCACTGTCCTCCAGACTCCAAAATGGTAGATCCACCAACAGCTTGCACCATGCACCTGGAAAAGCCACAGGGATTCAATGCCAGCCCAACAAAGCAGCTGCAAGGGTTGTACCCCTTGGAGCCACAGGAACAGAGCAGCCCAACATCGTGGGAGTCCACTCCTTGTATCACTGTGCCCTGGATATGAGACATAACGTCAAAGGTGATCATTTTGGAGCTTACAATTTAACAAGTGCCCTCTTGGGTTTTGGACTTGGGATAGGGCCTGTGGCTCCTTTTGCTTTGGCCAATTTCTTCCATTTGTATATTTACTGAATGCCTGTACCCCACTGTCTCTTGGAAGTAACTAACTTTCTTTTGATTTTACAGGCTCATAGGTGAAAGGGACTTGCCTCATCTCAGATGAGATTTTGGACTTGGAGTTTTGAGTTAATGCTGGAATGAGTTAAGACTTTGGGGGACTGTTGGGAAGTTATAATTGGTTTTGAAATGTGACAGGGACATGAGATTTAGGAGGGGCCGTGGGGTGAATAATATGGTTTGTCTCTGTGTCCCCACCCAAATCTTACTTGAAATTGTAATCCCTGTGTGTCAATGGAGGGACCTGATGGGAGGTGATTGGATCATGGGAGTGGTATCCCCCATGCTGTTCTCTTGATAGTGAGGGAGTTCTCCTGAGATCTGATGGTTTTAAAAGTGGCAGTTTCCCCTGAACACATTCTCTTTCTTCCTCTCTCTCTCTCCCCTTCACCCTGTCTTCTGCTGCCTTGTGTAGACATGCCTTGTTTCCTCTTCACCTTCCACCATGATTGTAAGTCTCCTGAGTCCTCCCCAGCCATGTGGAACTGTGAGTAAATTAAACCTCCTTTTTAAAAATGAATTACTCAGTCTTAGGTAGTATCTCTATAGCACTGTGAAAACAGACTAATACAGAGAGTATGAAAGCAACTACAATAATGGAAAACAAAATGATACAGTGTGATACAATATGACTCTGGGGTCCATCTTGGAATCCAGGTAAAATGCTCTCGATGGAGAGTAAGAAGAAAACATTGGCAAGGGCAGAATCCCTAAGGAAGACCAATAGTAATGAATAGGCTGAAAAATTAGAATGATCCTCCTAGATTTTCAATTCCATCCATTTCTTCCATATGTATTCTGTAATATAGAGTTCACCAACACCTAAGATGTCAAGTTAATGCTGCACCCTAGTTTTAAGGACTATCAGTTTGGCTAAGTCTATTCTTGTTCACCCCAGCATCCTGTCATATTTATCTTTCCTGTTTCTCCACTTCTTATTAGTCAGTTTGCCAATACCCTCACATTTGATTTTGAGAGTTTCTATTGCCTGTATTGCTATTTGAGAGTCCAACATTTTTTGCTCTTCTACGTCTAAAGCAGTCTTCATAATCTGCCTGTTCCACGGAGCATTTCCTGATTAACCCTCACCTTTCAGTGATCATGCATTAAATCTTTGCAAATTGATGGACAGGTCTGTCACCACTTTCTTTCATGTTCCCTATTAGTACCTAGTAAAGAGCAATTCTCAGTGCACATCAGACACTTAACATGTCTATTTAAATAGACAATTAACATGTGTCTACTTAAATATAGTTTAAAATATATTTAACAAACAAAGCGGTCATAGAAGAAAAGAAGCACTTTGATAAAATTCTATCCCGGGTCTTTCTAATATGAGGAGATAAAAATAAGTCAACATACAGAGGTTTTTTTTTTTTTTTTTTTCTTTCAATTGTCTTAGCAAAATCCCCTTTCTCCTTTAATCTATACCCTGAAGCCATGATACTGCACTATCAAAGATCTCATTTATTTCAGGTTTAAGAAAGCCAACTGACCTAGATACTAAGTCCTTCTAAAGGAGCTATATCAGAACTCCTTGACACAGAAGATACTTTCATTTTAAATTTCATAAGAAAAGCAAATTACCATAGCAGTTCATCTGAAAAAGTGCATAATGAATAAAATGGTCAACATTCAGCATAAGTAACACATGAATTTTTTGCTTTTACAGTGTCACTTTTGAAACTGGCTTTATTTTAAATGGTTACTTTAAAAAAGAACCCAATGTATGCAACAAAAATGCATTGCATGCAGCATTTGGAATTCATCTCCTGTAGTCTATCTCTGGTCATGATAAAACACAGCCCATATTCACAGAAATAACAGAAAATTATCTGAACTAATAGAGGGGCACAGAGGTGGAGATAGCTCCAAAAAATAATCTCTTTGTCTTTAGAATACTTATATTTACATATGACTACACTTTTACTATAGGTGTGGAAGAGCTGCCTATTGAGTTTACACTTAACCAGATGCCTGCTGTGTTAATGTTCACAAAGGACTTTCAATTAAGCAGAGTAGGTGTTTATGTCAACAGGAAATGAAAAGCAAGACTTGCCAAGGGAAGTTGAGAGCTTACACACTTCCCTTTGCAGACTGGCAATTTCTCACACAAATCAGTGGGATATATGCATGCTTTTGGGGATGTTTAAGGAAATCACCACGACCAATGTGAGTACATGCCACTCAAGTAGAATTAAATGTCTAGGTTTTCAGCATTTTCAGCTGGTTTTGAAACCAAGTGTAGGAAATTAACCGCAATTGGGAGTTTTCTTTGCCTGCTACTAGTCCCTCCATAAAACTGCTATAGTTACCAAGCTACATGTTTTTAAATTCCAGTGTTCTTCCTGGTGCCTTATTATTATTTCGGTTTTTTATTTCTGATTTTGGCCACCTCTACTTGCTCTTCCTTCTACCAAATATCACATACAATAAGGGAAGGCAGAGTTTTTGTTGAGTTTTTCTATGCCTTACTTCTGCAGCTGGCATCTCATCCCCCACTGCACTAAATCGACACTTCTGGAAGCAGCGGCTTCGGAGTGACTGACGAGAGCCATTGCTTGCCCAAGTGTCAGTTTAGTGCAGCAGGGGATGGAGTAGCAGCTGCAGCAAAAGAGAGACGTTATTTCATACTTAGAAAACAATAGCAAAAAATGCCAGAGGGAGGGAAAACTGGCTAGAGAACAGAAAGGATGAACAAGTAGAGCAAGAAAGAGAGAGAGAGAGATAAAGGAAGGGAAAGGGAAGCAGAAAAGATTTGGAAATAGGAGAGAAAGAAAAAAATCGATCAATGAAAGTCAGAAGGAGAGAAACTGAAGGAAACTGCAAGGAAGAATGAATAAAAGATAACTTGTCCTAGGGTAATACTATTTCGTTTCTTTAATTTTGGAGATATCTTTCACATAATAAGCATATTTGGTATATACCATTGTGTTAAAATTATATCAATTCTTCCTCTTTTTCTTTTTAAAACATTCTGTAAGCATTTCTAATCATATTCACACACAGGGACATGCCTGAAACAGACATTTCACATAAACAATGGACTCTTAGTAGTGGGTGCTGATGTTTCTAGACAGAAAGGCAGATACTTCCAAAAATCATTCAAAAATATTAAAAGTTGCTATGCATGCACACACACACACGCATAAGTGGAGACATATACATACATTAATCCACGTGTTACTTCTAATCTGACTCCTCCAGTTTCTCTATTATGTCATAGTTGTAGCAACTTCTAACTCTTAAAAAAAAAAAGTTAGAAAATACTTTCTAAAGTTTAAATAGTCATTTTTTTTTTTTTTTTTTTGACAGAGTCTCATTCTATCACCAGATGCCAGGCTGGAGTGAGTGCAGTGTCTCGATCTCAGTTCACTACAACCTCCGCCTCCCAGGTTCAAGCAATTCTCCTGCCTCAGCCTCCTCAGTAGCTGGGACTACAGGCCCACGCCACCAAGCCCAGCTAATTTTTGTATTTTTTAGTAGAGATGGGGGTTTCACCATGTTGGCCAGGATGGTCTCAATTTCTTGACCTCATGATCCGCCTGCCTTGGCCTCCCAAAGGATTACAGGAACACAGGATTACAGGAGACGCCACCGCGCCCAGCCTATATACTCATCTTAAACAATTAGTCAAAGACAACTTAAGTCAGGCCAAAACAGTATTTACAACTATTTGACTGGATCAATCATATGATATTTTCATCAACTTGGTTTGTACACACAGCTGCAAATAGTCCCAATTTGATTCTTACTGAAGAGGGAATTACTTAGATCAATGTTTTTCAAGTGTATTCCACAAAGAAACTGTATTGGTGTCTATTAGTATCAAACAACTTAGAGAAATTCTGTATACTCTGTAATCTGTATGTTGGTGGCCAGAACACGAAGGAAAAATGTCAGCAAATATTTTCATTTAAAAAGGCAGTAACTGTTGATGAGGTCAAATATATAATCTAAATATGTAAAACTAGAATATGTAAATGATGGGAGCACAAATGGTGGAGAGCACAAAGGAACTAAAAGACAGGATTTTATTATTGAGTGATAATTGGAAAAGTAAAAACTAAAATATGTTTTAAAAATGTAAATATAAACATAAAAATTTAAAACAAGATAGATCACTAAAGTAAAAACAAGGTGCACATTTTGCAGATTTTGAAAAACAAAATGGCAATGAAGCATTTTTTAGAAAGCATTAAACTCAGCATCAAAAATAGAACTAAATAAATTAGAAAAGTCACTATATGTAATTGAGCAGAACAGGTATATAAAAAGCAAATTCTCCCTTGCTAAGGCAAAACCAAAATCCCACTCTGTCTTGTAAAAGTGTGACTCATAAAACAGGACTGTACAGGGCAAATTTGGGAAAGCAGGTATCAAGCAAACTCAAATCAGTGAAGAAAACAAAATGAAGGATGAAATGAGAAGATGGAGAAGAAAAATAGTGCTAAGATTACAATTATAAATTAAATACTCTAAGAGTCAAAGGCAAAACTGCACTAAACAGGACCGGGAGGGTCAGTTGTATGTCAAAATCCATCATGATATTATATTCAAGGCACAACCTGAAACTTTTTAATGTGTTGGCAAAATTGACGGCCAAAAAATGTGGGCCACTGAAACACACTACACTAGTGAATTTTAATCATAAACTAAGGTTACCTTTATTTCACTGTGTAGAAACATCCACATCATCACATGACGATGCTCTTAGGCACAGTGCCATTTTGAATAAAACCCTGCTTTCTTATATACTCAGGGAAAAACCTTTTTTTAAACCTGTTCCAGCTAATCACAAATCAGCTTTCATTCACAGCAAAGTGTACGCATAGTCTACATTCTGCAAAATCTACTCAGTCAATTCTCTAACATGATTAAGAACTGATAACATATATCGAATGCTTACTGTGTGCCAGGCACCATTCAAAGAATTTTGCACGTGTGAACTCACTGAATTCTCACTAGAATGCACTTATTTTACCTGATAGATATGATGATAACATAACACAACACATAAATTGTCTGAGACACATACCTAATTAGTGATGAAGCAGTGTTTGAATCCACGATCCTGAGTCTGTATTCTTATCACTACGCTATCTCACCTTTCCACACTTACTTATGTTTATGTCACAGTGTAGATATTCTGTTATCTCAAAAGTAAACGTTACACATTGACAAAGAGATGGCAGAATGCCTGCAAAATTTTGTGGTAAACCCAGAGATGATATTTCTTAACATTTAGGGAAGGGATAATTTTCCAGAAATATTCTGGATTTTAGCTACAATTATTCTTTTTCATCTTATTTTTTAAATAAAAATATATGTTGGAGATTGTCGCATAGTAGTACATAAAGAAATTTTTCTTGGCTGGGCACAGTGGCTAACATGCCTGTACTCCCAGCACTTTGGGAGGCCAGGTGGGAGGATCACATGAGGTCAGAAGTTTGAGACCAGCCCGACCAACATTGTGAAACCCTGTCTCTACGAAAAATACAAAAATTAGCTAGGCTTAGTGGCACACACCTGTGGTCCCAGCTAATTGAGAGGCTGAGACCCCTAAATTGCTTGAACCTAGTAGACAGAGGTTGCAGTGTGTTAAGACTTTCAGCCTGGGTGACAGAACAAGACTCCATCTCAAAAAAGAAAATTGGGCCGGGCGCGGTGGCTCATGCCTGTAATCCCAGCACTTTGGGAAGCTGAGGCGGGTGGATCACGAGGTCAAGAGATTGAGACTATCCTGGTCAACACGGTGAAACCCCGTCTCTACTAAAAAGACAAAAAATTAGCTGGGCATGGTGGCACGTGCCTGTAGTCCCAGCTACTCAGGAGGCTGAGGCAGGAGAACTACCTGAACCCAGGAGGTAGAGGTTGCGGTGAGCCGAGATCGCGCCATTGCACTCCAGCCTGGGTAACGAGAGAAACTTCGTCTAAAAAAAAAAAGAAAAGAAAATTACACTTATATATCTATCATTAAATTCTGCTACTATGAACATATAGGTTATATCCAGGACTTTGTCCCAAATAATGGGATAATGTATAATCTTTCACATAAATAATATTGTAATAATTCAAGTACACCTCCTTGTATAAAATCTGCAGTTAGATGATGCAATAGAAAAAGAAATACCAAGTAGCAAGGAAAGATTTACAGTGCCTAAAATAATTTAATCAACAGTATTTAGTAAAAGGGTATGAGTATATGCGTTTCACATTTTGGTAAATATTTCCAATGTGCTCTTCATACAGCTTGAAAGAATTTTAACTCCCTCCTACATTTAAAGTTTCCCTATTTTCCCACTATGGCTAGCATAAACTTGGATATTCACCTGTCTAAGTGACAAAATGTGTCTCTTAATTTTGGCTTGCATTTTTGTTATTGTAAGTTTGAGGATTCTGGAGTTTAAGAACCAGCTTTCCTGATCTATGAAGTTGTAAAAATTACTTGCCCAAATTTTGTTTCCTTCTTCAACTTATTCTCATTTATTTACAGGTAGTCTTTATGTATCAAAGTTATTTTTTTTTCTGAGATGAGTTGCATTTGTTTTTATTTTTATACTGCCTATTTGTCTTTTAACTTAGTTTTTCATGATTTTTGCAATCTAGAAATTTTGTCTAATTAAATTCATCAATCTTTACTTATACCACTTCAGATTTATAACAGCTCATCTAATTTTCAAAAATTTTGCTAAGATGATGCTAAATTTATAAAACAGCTTAAATAGAAGTAATATTATTATGAATGAATTTTCCTTTCTGAAAACCAAATATTTTGTTCTTTTGTGTCATTTATTGCAGTTTTATTGTTTCCTCACACACTTATACATTTATGGTTAAATTTAGGCATAGATACTTTATATTTTTCCAATATTTTAACAGAATCATTTTAAAAATACATCTTCTAATGCATTATTGTTTTTGGATATGGGGGTTTATTCATTTCTGCTTATTCCTTTTTTACCAAGACATTTACCAGAATTTGTGTTGAATCTTTCAATTCTCCAAGTAAATACAAAGACTTGCCATTTCCTTCCCCTTTATGATTTATATATATCTTACCTATTTCTCTTGTACTTAACAATTTTAAAAAGATTTCCCTAATTTGATTTAATGACAGGGAGAACAAAACCAAGCTGGAAAACACTCTTCAGAATATTATCAAGGAGAACTTCCTCAACCTAGTAAGGCAGGCCATCATTCAAGTCTAGGAAATACAAACAATACCACAAAGGTATTCCTCAAGGAAAGCAATGCCAAGACACATAATCATCAGATTCAACAGGGTTGAAATGATGGAAAAAATGCTAAGGGCAGCCACAGAGAAAGGTCGGGTCACCCACAAAGGGAAGCCCGTCAGACTCACAGTAGATCTCCTGGCTGAAACCCTACAAGCCAGAAGAGAGTGGGGCCAATATTCAACATCCTAAAGGAAAAGAATTTTCAATCCAGAATTTCATAACCAGCCAAACTAAGCTTCATAAGTGAGGGAGAAATAAAATTCTCATGGACAAGCAACTGCTGAGAGATTTCATCATCACCAGGCCTGCCCTATAAGAACTACTGAAGGAAGCACTAAACATGGAAAGGAACAAACAGTACCAACCAATGGCAAAACATACTAAACTGTAAAGACCACTGACACTATGAAGAAACTACAACTAACGAGCAAAACAACCATTTTGCATCAAAATGGCAGGATCAAATTGACACATAATAATATTAATCTTAAATGTAAATGGGATAAATGTCCCGATCAAAAGACACACACTGGCAAATTGGATAAAAGTCAAGACCCATTGGTGTGCTGTATTCAGGAAACCCATCTCATGTACAAAGACACACATAGGCTGAAAATAAAGGGGTGGAGGAAGATTTACCAAGCAAATGGAGAGCAAAAAAAAGCAGAGGTTGCAATCCTAGTCTCTGATAAAACATATTTTAAACCAACAAAGATCGAAAGAGACAAAGAAGGGCATTACATAATGGTAAAGGGATTAATGCAGCAAGAAAAGCTAACTATCCTAAATATATATGCACCGAATACATCAAGCAAGTTCTTAATGACTACAAAGAGACTTAGACTCCCACACAATAATTGGAGACTTTAACACCTCACCATCAATACTAGACAGATCAATGAGACAGAAAATTAACAAGGATATCTAGGACTTGAATGCAGCTCTGGACCAAGTGGATCTAATAGACATCTACAGAACTCTCCACCCCAGATTAACAGAATATACATTCTTCTCAGCTCTACATCACACTTCTTCTAAAATGTACCACATAACTGGAAGTAAAACACCCCTCAGCAAATGTAAAAGACGGAAATCATAACAAACAGTCTCCCAGACCACAGTGCAATCAATGTAGTACTCAGGATTAAGAAACTCACTCAAAACCACACAACTGCATGGAAACTAAACAACCTGCTCCTGAATGACTACTGGATAAATAATGAAATGAAGGCAGAAACAAAGATGTTCTTCAAAACCAATGAGAACAAAGACACAACGTACCAGAATCTCTGGGACACATTTAAAGCAGAGGGAAATTTATGGTACTAAATGCCCACCAGAGAAGCAAGGAAAGACATAAAACTGACACCCTAACATCACGATTAAAAGAACTTGAGGAGAGAGTTCAAATAAATTCAGAAGCTAGCAGAAGGCAAGAAATAACTAGAATCAAAGCAGAACTGAAGAAGATTTAGACACAAGAAACCCTTCAAAAAATTAATAAATCCAGGAGCTGGTGTTTTGAAAAAATCAACAAGATAGATAAATCACTAGCCAGACTAATAAAAAAGAAAAGAGAGAAGATTCAAATAGATGCAATAAAAAATTATATGGGGATGTCACCATTGATCCCATAGAAATAATAACTACCATCAGAGATTACTACAAACACCTCTATGCAAATAAACCAGTAAATCTAGAAGAAATTGATAAATTCCTGTACACATACACCCTCTCAAGACTAAACTAGGAAGAAGCTGAATTCCTGAATAGACCAATAACAAGTTCCGAAGTCAAGGCAGCAACAGCCTACCAACAAAAAAAGTCCAGGACCAGATGGGTTCACAGCCAAATTCTACCAGATGTACAAAGAAGAGCTGGTACCATTCCTTCTGAAACTATTCCAAACAATACAAAAAGAGGGGAATTCCCCCTAACTAATTTTATGAGACCAAAATCATCCTGATACCAAAACCTGGCAGAGACCCAACTAAAAAAGAAAAATTTAGGCTAATATCTGTGGTGAATATTGATGCAAAAATCTTAAATAAAATACTGGCAAACAGAACACAACAGCACATCAAAAAGCTTATCCATCACAATCAAGTCATCTTCATCCCAGGGATGCAAGGCTGGTTCAACATCTGCAAATCTATAAATGTAATCGATCACATAAGCAAAACCAAATACAAAAACCACATGATTACCTCAATAGATGCAGAGAAGGCCTTCAACAAAATTCAACAGCCCTTAATGCTAAAAACTCTCAATAAACTAGGTATCGATGGATCATATCTCAAAATAATAAGAGCTATTTATGACAAACCCACAGCCAATATCATGCTGAATAGGCAAAACCCAGAAGCATTCCCTTTGAAAACTGGCACAAGACAAAGATGCCCTCTCTCACCACTCCTATTCAACATAGTATTGGAAGTTTTGCCTAGGGCCATCAGGCAAGAGAAAGAAATAAAGTGTATTCAAATAGGAAGAGAAGATGTCAAATTGTCCCTGCTTGCAGATAACATGATTGTATACTTAGAAAATCCCATCATCTCAGCCCAACATCTCCTTAAGCTGATAAGCAACTTCAGCAAAGTCTTAGGACACAAAATCAATGTGCAAAAATTGCAAGCATTCCTATACACCCATAGTAGATAAACAGAGAGCCAAATTGTGAGTGAACTCCCTTTCACAATTGCTACAAAGAGAATAAAATACCTAGGAATACAACTAACAAGGGATGTGAAGGACCTCTTCAAGGAGAACTACAAACCACTGCTCAAGGAAATAAGACAGGACACAAACAGATGGAAAAACATTCCATGCTCATGGTTAGGAAGAATTGTGAAAATGGCCACACTGCCCAAAGTAATTTATAGATGCAATGCTATCCCCATCAAGCTATCAATGACTTTATTCAAAGAAGTGGAAAAAACCACCTTAAACTTCATATGGAATCAAAAGACAGCCCACATAACCAAGACAATCCTAAGCAAAAAAAACAAAAAAAAACAAAACAAAGCTGGAGGCATCACGCTACCTGACTTCAAGCTATATTACAAGGCTACTGTATTCAAAACAGCATGGTACTGGTACCAAAACAGAGATACAGACCAATGGAACAGAACAGAGGACTCAGAAAGACCACCACATAACTACAACCATCTGATCTTTGACAAAACAGACAAAAACAAGCAATGGGGGAAAGATTCCCTATTTAATAAACGGTGTTGGAAAAACTGGCTAGCCGTATGCAGAAAGCTGAAACTGGATACCTTCCTTACACCTTATACAAAAATTAACTCTAGATGGATTAAAGATTTAAACATGAGACCTAACACTATAAAAACTCTAGAAGAAAACCTAGCCAATACCATTTAGGACATAGGCATGGGCAAGGATTCATTACTAAAACACCAAAAATAATGGCAACAATAGCCAAAATAGACAAATGGGATCTAATTAAACTTAAGAGCTCCAAATAGCCAAAGAAACTATCAATAGAGTGAACCAGCAACCAACAGAATGGGAAAAAAATTTTGCAATCTACCCATCTGACAAAGGGCTAATATCCAGAATTTACAATGAACTTAAAAATTTTTCAAGAAAAAAACAAACAACCCCATCAAAAAGTAGGCAAAGGATATGAACAGACACTTCTCAAAAGATGACATTTATGCAGCCAACAAACATATGAAAAAAAGCTCATCATCACTGGTCATTAGAGAAATGCAAATCAAAACCACATTGAGATATACCTCACGCCAGTTAGAATGGTGATCATTAAAAAATCTGGAGACAATAGATGCTGAAGAGGATGTGGAGAAACAGGAACACTTTTACACTGTTGGTGGGAGTGTAAATTAATTCAACCACTGTGGAAGACAGTGTGGCGGTTCCTTAAGGATCTAGAAATATAAATACCATTTGACCCGGCAATCCCGTTACTGGGTATATACCCAAAGTATTACAAATCATTCTATTGTTAAGACACATGCACACGTATGTTTATTGTGGCACTGTTCACAATAGCAAAGACTTGGAAGCAACCCAATGTCCATCAATGATAGACTGGATAAAGAAACTGTGGCGCATATACACCATGGAAAACTATGCTGTCATAAAAAAGGATGAGTTTATGTCCTTTGCAGGGACATGGATGAAACTGGAAACCGTTACTCTCAGCAAACTGACACAGGACAGAAAACCAAACACTACATGTTGTCACTCATAAGTGGATGTTGAACAATGAGAACACACAGACACAGGGAGGGGAACATTGCACACTGGGACCTGGGGGTTCAGGGGCTAGGGGAGGAATACCAGGGGGTGGGGGAATTGGGGGGGATAGCATTAAGAGAAATACCTAATGTAGATCACGGGGTGATGGATGCAGTAAACCACCACCATGGCATGTGTATACCTGTGTAACAAACCAGCACTCTCTGCACGTGTCCCAGAACTTAAAGCACAATACATAAATAAAAAAAGAAAAACCCAAATATTATCAACTTATATTAATGAAACTTCTAAAACTTCCAAAACACTCAATTCTTGCTTACTGTAGATGTAAAGTTGTTTCTTTTTTTATCTCAAAAGGCACTAAATTCAAATTATAGGCTGATTAAAAGTTAACTTATTTATTCAACCACAATTTAGTGAACATCCCATATGTGCCAAACACTGAGTACAGAAAAAAGGAAAAAAGTGATGAGATGGTGCTTCTTGAAAGATTTGGTAGCAAAGGGAAGATGTGAATGTAATAAAAGTGAGAAAGTGGTAGGTGCCATATGAAAGATGAGTCTAATGGAGGTTAAGGATCAGCTTGGCCAGAGAGTCGTCAGGGAAGGTCTAGAGGAAGATGTTGATACTAAGCAGAAACTTAAAATATGGCTAGGGTTTAAAGGTGTGGACACGATGGGGGTGACATATACAGAATAAGTTGATAACTTCTGCTTTACATACATTTTGCAACATTAAAAATAAGTAGATTGGTCTGCAAATGATATGATGTGATAAGCCTTCTCATTACATGGGATAAATGTGCATTTTTCAAAGCCGTAGCAAAATTCTCTTATCTCCTGCTCTAATTCTAGTATACTTACTGCGACACTTTTTGTATAGGTTGTAACTCAGAAAAGAGATGATCTAGATACTAGACGAAAGGAAATCAATAAACAGGTAAAGTGAAATCTGAAATTCAAAAGGAGAAAATAGAATTTTTGAGAGAACAATATTCATACTAGATACTGTCTTAATATAATATTTCTGCTTAGTAGCTCTTTTCAACAGAATAGCCAGTTTCTCTGATCTCATGAAAGGCTAGAATTGGTTTGGTAATATTTATTCTTAAGGTTTTCTTGATAATCTAGTATAACAAATTGCTTTTTGAACACTGCTTCCCAGACATTGCTTTACTTCTAATCTCTCAAAGAAATAATGGTTACATTTCACGCAGAAGAAACCTCTGAGGTTTTTGGCGTAGTTCAAAGATTATTCTATTGACAAGTCCAACATTCAAAAAGTAATGCTATCTATACTGCCTTTTTCCAAGGAAGTCACAGCACTGCCTCTCCTTTATCCAGTGGGACAGAAATGGTGAAATAGTATGTCCATTTTAGAAGTACATTCAAGCTAACTGTTTTCCTTCAGATCATGCCATTTGTCACAGACCCATTCTTAGAATTCAGTCTTCTAACTTAAATTTCAGTGGGTTTTCTATAAGACACTGCTAACTGTGGTTTGCACAGTTATATATAGAAAAATCATATGGAAAAAATTCTCAGAGCGTTGAACTATTCATCCCTGACCACTGTCATATCTAAGTATTTGAACCCCACTTGCCCTCCCTGTTGCCCTTCCTCTTCTCATCTAGGTTCAAAACTTCCCTTTTGAAACTTAAATTCACTATTCTCTATTCTGAAAATGAAACTTAGATCATTAGTGTTCTCCTTTTCTATGAATTAAGGGAACCAATATCTTTCAAAAAGAGCTGTGCGTACATCAAAGGGAAGCTGAACCTCTTTCTTTGACTGTGGACTTCACTATCACATATAAGTTTCTGTCTGTAAGAGAGAGGCACTATTACCTTATATTCCCTAACTTTTTTTAAAAAGCAAACAAAAAAAAAATCTGAAGTATCAAAGGTAATTGCCTTGCAAAAAGGATCATAGACTTATTAAACACTAACCTGGAATTCCACAATTACAATATGCACTACATGGATGACTTCAGAATAAGAGGTCATCTTGATCCCACTCAGTCAATAAATATCTGAAAAATTAAAATATCCTTAGTGAGACATTATCCCAGAATGAGGACCTAGAAAAGCCGGCAATTGTTTTATTCTTTACTTTTTCTTGTGATTAATATTATTTATAATTTATAATATACATATTATGTATTATTTTCTTATTTATTTTGACACTGAAAGCTATTAAATTTTAATAGGTTATTTTGCATGACTCAGTAGCATGATAGTACATGTTTTATCTTCTGTTATCATCATTATATGTTCTCTTTTGTTATTGCTTTTTTAATGCTTACTTGTTATTCTGTTTGCTCTTGATCTTTGAACTCAAGTACACATTTTTTGTTATATAAATTGTTATTTATTTATTTATTTATTTTGAGACAAAATACATCTGTCACCAGGCTGGCTCACTGCAACCTCCACCTCCTGGGTTCAGGCGATTCTCCTGCCTCAGCCTCTTAATTGATGGGGACTACAGGTGTGTGCCACCACCCCACGTAATTTTTGTATTTTCAGTAGAGACGGAGTTTCACCATGTTGGCCAGGATGGTCTTGATCTCTTGACCTCGTGATCCACTCACCTCAGCCTCCCAAAGTGTGGGGATTAGAGGCATTAGCCACCATGCCAAGCCCATTTATTTTTAACTCTAATAAAATGCTAGTTATAATTTTATACTATACACCTAGATCTTCTTATTTTTTTTTTTTTTTTTTGAGACAAGGTCTCATTCTATCACCTAGGCGCTGGAGTGCAGTGGTGCAATCTTGGCTCACTGCAACCTTCGACTCAGGGGCTCAGGTGGTCCTCCAACCTCAACCTCCCCCAAGTAGCTGGGACTACAGGTGCATGTCTGGTTAATTTTTGTATTTTACTAGACACAGGGTTTTGACATAATAGGGCTGGTTTTGAATTCCCTGTGCTCAAGTGATCAGCCCACCTCTGCCTTGCAAAGTGCTGGGATTACAGGTGTAAGTCACAGTGTCCCGAGATCTTTACTTCTTAACAGGACACTAGTTACAGACTACCCTTTAATAAATACGAGAAAATAAGCACACGTATTGACGTTACTTACCTCCTTACCATATTCTAATCTGCTCCTTCACTTCTATTTCCCTATCTTCGGGTTTTAAAAATCATGTATTGTTATTTAATGTAATTTTGCATTTAAGTAATTCACCAATCATTTTACTTCATCACTTACCCACTCCTGATTTTTTAAATTTAAAATCATTGCTGAGTTACTTAGAATTACATTTTAAGTAGAATTTTTAGAGACATCGAATGAGCAAAGCACTTCTTGAGTCTCTCTAGCTTCAGAATGCCTTCAGATTGAATGCCTTCAGATTGCCTTCACATTTGAATGCAGTCTGCACACTGATGGAAATGGGAAGGGTCTCTTCATTCAGCTTCCCCTCAAAACTCTGTGGATTTAAGGTAATTTTGCATTTCATAGCTTTGTGTCATCTAACACTGCTGGGGAGCTCTGGGGTATGCTGATTCTTTTTTGTGTCTTGATTCTTATGTTTTCTTTTTCCTCATTTATCATTAAATGAAACACCTATCTGTGTGATTCCTCTTGAAATACAGAAGATCTTCAAGATCTTAAAATCTAAAGATTCAGGCATCCCTTTAGATAAAAAAAAATCTTCAATAATTTGTGCTTTCATTTATAAGTTGACCATAAGCAATTCATCTATATTTTAGACCTCTTCTCCATCTAAATATATATCTGTCAATACTTTATCTCACAGTCTTTTATTCTACATTCTATGTATACTCAAGCCCTTTGCCATAAGGCTTTTTGATTTTTCTGTAGTGGCTTTAGAGAAAGGCAGGATAATGAGAAAGGCACTATAGCAGAACAGCTGTGGGAGTCATTAGATTTATTTACAGACATGCCAGTTTCCCTGCTGCTTTCATGCATGGTATAAGGTTGTGTTTTTCCACCTCCACTTCTCAAAAGTAAGTATGGCTTGCTTTGGCCAACGAAATGGAAGCCTACGCTGTCTGTGTTACTTCAGGGCACAATTATTTCATTGCCAGTTCAGGACACTGAATGTTCCCTAAACCTGCTGTGGTGATAATGGAAACACAAATCAAGATGAAGTCTTCCTCAGCCTTCATCCCTGAATGACCCCAACAACTTGGGTCTCCCTACTGACCTGCTTGGAACAACTAGAGCGAGAGAGAGAGATTTTGTTTTTGAATCCACTGAGTTTTTAAGGCTGTTCATTAGCATAATATAACTTTGCAAACCTTACCGATATATTTGTTAAATGCATGGATTCTGAAACTCTGCTGTCTGGGTTCAGATCCCAGCTTTAAGACTTACTAGTTTACTAACCTTTGGCAAGTTACTTAACCAGGTTATTCATCAGTAAAATTGAGATAATAACAGTAGCTAACTCATAAGGTATTGTAATAACTAATCTGTTAATATATAAATTACTTAAACATTTCCTGGCACATAGTATGTGTTATTTGCATCTTTGTGATTACTCTTCCTGTTTCTGTTTTCTTCTTTTTCTCAGTTCTACTGACTTCTTTTCTATTACGTTCTGTTGACACATTATCTTTGTATTTTGAGAACACATATTAAATGTAAAAAAAACACCTTACAATTTTCTTTTGTTTCATAGTGTGTCATTTCCTAAAATGTACTTTTCCTCTTAATTTTCCATGTGCTTTTTTCTCCATCAATTAAATTAGGAATTTTGTATAAGATTTTGTTACTTTTTGTGCACTAATTTTTGAGTGGACACAGATCTATCCTGACTTATTTGATCCAATCAAGCATAAATAAAATCCACAACCCCACATCCTTTGCTTTCCTGTGCATCAAGATACTAGATATCAAGTAGTGCCAGTTTATACTATTTGGGTAGTTATTTTGCAGTCTGAAAGGAATTAGGACGTGGTTAAGGAAAAAAGCAGCTGAAATATCTTGACTCCCAACACTTTCCTTTAAAAGTTTTTATCAACTTTCCATGGGACACTGTGTGCTGCTTGTGAGAAATGGAAAAGTAAGTGTCCTTGAGGGTAAACCACTTGCTCTGGTGACAGCCATTGGTTTGCAAAGTCTGTATATTTTCTCTGATTACTTGGCATTTGATATAAGCTGCAGAGCTGACTCCCATAAAATTGTGTTCCATTTCTCCTCTATCTTAGTGTTCCTAGATCTCTTCTTTCTTGGTTAGCTGGGAAAAACATATCAAAAAGAAATCATATTCAGAGAATGAAAAGATTAGCCTTAGACTACAGAGAATATTTCTAAAACATTTATCCAATAAAGAACTAGAACCTAAAATGCATAAGGAACTCTTAAAATTCATCAATGAAAAAAGGTTGAGAAATGGACAAAATATCTAAGCAGACAGCTCACCAAAAACGATACACAAAGGTTAAGTAAGCATAGAAGAAAACGCTCAACATTGCATAGGGCATTAGGTCAATAGGGTATTGCAAATTAAAACAAGATACCACTACACACCTATTAGAATGGCTAAAATACAAAGCACTGACAACACCAAACGTTGATGAGGATGTGAAGCAATAGAAACTCTCACTTATTGCTGGTGTGATGCAAAATGATGAAGCTACTTTAGAAGACAGTTTAGTAGTGTCTTATAAAACTAAACATATTCTTGCCATATGATCCAATAATCATGCTCCTTAGTATTTAGCCAAATGAGTTGAAATCGTATGTACACAAAAACCTTCATAGGAATGTTCAAGGCAACTTTATTCATAATTTCCAAAGCTTGAAAGCAACAAAGATGTCCTTCAATGGGTAAATGGACAAACAGATTGGTACACCTGTACAATAGAATGTTATCAGTGATAAGAAGAAATGAGCTATCAAGCTATGAAAAGATATGAAGGAACCTTAAATGTATATTGCTAAGTGAAATAAACCAATATGTAAAAGGCTTCATACTGCATAAATCCAACTATATGACAACGTGGAAAAAGAAAAGCTATAGAGACAATAAAAAGATCAGTGATAATCAGGAGTTTGTGGGGAGAGAGGGAGAAAAGAATGCATGAATAGGGAGGGCACAGGAAATCTGTAGGGCAGGGAAGCTCTTCTATATGTTAACTATAATACAATGATGGATACATGTCAATATACATTTATTAAACCCATAAAAGGTACACACAAAAAGTGAACCTTAACTATGGACTTTAGTATTGATACTTTAGTAATACTGGCTCATCAATTGTAACAAAAGTACCACACCAATGCAAGATGTTAATAATAGGAAATTGGGTTGTGGGTGAAGGGAATATAAGAAAACAATCTGCACCTTTCTCTCAATGTTTTGGGTAAGCCTAAAACTGCTCCAAAAAATAAATTCTACTATATATAAAAATAACATGTTACATATATATATATATATTCCATATAGATTCTCTTTCAGTTCTATTGTTGCATAGCAGAAAATGGACCACTATGAAGTATTCCCATCCATGTACCCGACATTCATTTCTATAAATTAGTGTGGTTGAGCTGCATGATTTATTCAGATTGTTATAATGACTGACAGCAAACTCTTGTTTGTATAATCATGAAGTACCAAGAGTTGTACTAAATCTTTAAATAAAACTTCATTTTATTTGATCTTTTCAACAAATTTCTGAGGTAGGTGTTATTATCTCCATATTACAGTTGAGGGGACAGAAACCTAAGTAACTTGCTCAAGCCTCAAAGATGGAAGCTCCAAAGCTAAACTCAGGCCTGTGAAATTAACCCTCCCACCCCCACCTTTTATTTTTCTTTTGAGATGGAGTTTCACTCTTTTTGCCCAGGCTGGAGTGCAATGGCGTGATCTCAGCCCACTGCAATCTCTGTCTCCTGGGCTTAAGCAATTCTTGTGCCTCAGTCTCTCAAGTAGCTGGGACTACAGGCTCCCACCACCAAGCCCAGCTAATTTTGTGTATTTTTAGTAGAGACAGGGTTTCACCATGTTAGCCAGGCTGGTCTCAAACTCCTGACCTCAGGTGATTCACCCATGTCGGCCTCCCAAAGTGCAGGTGTGAGCCACCACGCCTGGCCCACTCCCTCAAAGAAAAGCCAAATGATTCCTTTTCCTTATCACCTGAAACACACAATGTTTGGGGTTAGTGCAGGTGCGTCCTTTCAACATGATACAAATTTGAGTTGACAGAGAGTCCTCTAGGTTTATGGTATGTAATAGTGTTCTTCAGTTTCAAGATAGTGAAACTTTATCTTTTTAAAATTTCAGTGAACATCAAGAAAGAAATGTGTGCCCATGCTCTTACTCCGCCATCTTTCCCTGAAACCTCTCTTTCAAATTAGGTCTGTTACGACTGATTTTATTTCCAGCATTATGTTGATTAGATTACTATTAGAGAAATAACATTTGTTCAACTGAAATATTAAAAACAAAAACAAATAAGAAGATAAAATACTTTTTGATTAAATACACTCATGAGCTGGCCATAAAGCGAAAAGTATTTAGGCCAAAACTTAATTTAAAGTCATGTGCCAAGCAGGGTAAAATGAGCACTAATATTCTTAGACTTGTGGAGCTCAGGAGACAAGATACAAAGCTCAGTCCTTAGCCACAGTGAGGAATCTTGTAGAATATGTGTAATGAAGCAGAGATAAATATATCACCCCAGGAATAAAGAACAGTTTCTTATAATAAGCTCTGGCCCTGAGTGGTAGGAGAAAAAATACTCTCCATTGTGAATTTGTGATCATTGTTTGGCACATAAAAGGGTTTGAAGCCTGGGGTGACACTTCCTAGATGATCTGAAAAAATTTTAAACAAAACAAATATTATTGAAAATATTTCTGGACTGAAATAATCCCCATATGCTTCACATCTTTATTGCTATAAGAAATAATCAACTATTTAAAATAAGAACATGACAATATATTGCAGGAGTTATAAAATATGCAGTAGTAAAACAAGAAATTATAGCACAGAGGATGGAAGGGGAGAATGTAAGTATTTTGTTATAAGCGGTTTCCACTACGTGGGGAAAAGGTAGAATATAATTTGCAAGTGAATATAATAACATCATTTCAAGGTAGACTGTAAAAGTTAAAGATGCATATTGTAAATAAACTCAAAAAAAAAAAAGAACTCAAAAGAACTAAAAACTCAAAAAAAGTATATTTTATAATTTAATACTGGAGAGAAAATATAATTCTAGTAATATAGAGTTAACCTAATTCTAGTACTATCCAAAAAGATGAAAAAGGGAGAAAGTGTAACTAAAAGAAAATGTATAGCAATATGGTAGGCTTAAACCCATCCTTATTGGTAAATAAATAAATTGTGAATGGTCTAAAAGCTACACAGAAGAGGCAGAGATTAGATTTTATAAGAAAACAAGATTAGACTATATACCATCTTCAAAACAAAACCTTTAAATATAAAAACACAGATAAGTATGTAAATACAAAAAGATACAGGTAAACAATAAACCTAAGAATACTAACACAGTTATTTAAATAACAGTAAAAGTACACTTTAAAATAAGGAAAAAGACAGATATTTCTTAATGATAGAAGGGTCATTTCATCAGGAAAACCTAACAAGCCTACACGTATAAGCACCTAATAACAGAATTTAAAAATATGTGAAGCAGTGGTCTAGCCCATGAGGAGCTTGGAAGTTGCCAATTCATCCTGCCAAGAAGTAAAAAGCAGAACAATCTGAAAAATCAACAACTTTTCTTAGTCCCAACAGAGAAGGGAGGCCACAGGGTAAACTGATGTCTCCCCCTAATTGGAGACATAGAGAGGCAGATACAGAGAATCACAACTACCAGAGCAGAAGCTCACAAGCAAAAGCCTTTGTGGGAACCAGCACTGGAGTAGGAAAACCTGAACTGTAAGAGAAGAATCGCTGGAGTCTGTGGACAAGGGTGACCAATGAAACTTCCAGGGGAACCAGGCCATGAAGGTAGGGGTGGGACCCACACTTCTGTGGATTTTATCTCCAGCACCTTTACCAAGTTCTCACAGCAAAGATCAGGGCAAAAAGTCCACTTGGGCTCTGGAAGTGACAGAGGAAAAGTAAACACTTTGAAATACAACAGAGCATTTTATTTGTTATACTTAACAAAACCAGTCCTCAGAGAAACTATTTTACATGAGCGTAACCTGTATGGGGGTTTATTACACTCTAACACCTGGAGAAGGGGAAATATACATATCCATCCTTTCTTTTTTTTTAATTTTATTTTTATTTTTTATTGTACTTTAGGTTCTGGGGTACATGTGCAGATCATGCAGATTGTTGCATAGGTATATATATGGCAATGTGGTTTGCTCCCTCCATCCTCGTCACCTATATCTGGCATTTCTCCCCATGTCATACCTCCCAACCTCCCCACCCACTGCTGTCCCTCCCCTATCCCCCACAACAGACACCAGTGTATTATGCTCCCTCCCTGCATGCCTATGAGTGAGAACATGCAGTGTTTGTTTTCCTGTCCTTGTGCCAGTTTGCTGAGAATGATGGTTTCCAGATTCATTCGTGTCCCTACAAATGACACAAACTCATCATTTTTTACAGCTGCATAGTATTCCATGGTATATATGTGCCAGATTTTCCTTGCCCAGTCTATCATTGATGGGCATTTGGGCATTTGGTTCCACATCTTTGCTATTGTAAACAGTGCTGCAATGAACATATGTGTGCATGTGTCTTTATAACAGATCAATTTATAATCCTTTGGATATATACTCAGTAATGGGATTGCTAAGTCAAATGGTATTTCTATTTCTAGGTTCTTGAGGAATTGCCACACTGTCTTCCACAACAGTTGAACAATTTCCACCCCCACCAACAGTGTAAAAGTGTTCCTATTTCTCCACATCCTCTCCAGCATCTGTTGTCTCCAGATTCTTTAATGATTGCCATTCTACCTGGTGTGAGATGGTATCTCAATGTGGTTTTGATTTGTGTTTCTCTAATGACCAGTGATGATGAGCATTTTTTCATATGTTTGTTGGCTTCATAAAAGTTTTCTTTTGAAAAATGTCTGTTCATGTTCTTCGCCCACTTTTGAATGGGTTTGGTTATTTTTTTCTTGTAAATTTGTTTTAGTTCTTTGTAGATTGTGGATATTAGCCGTTTGTCAGATGGGTAGATTGCAAAAATATTTTCCCATTCTGTTGGTTGCCAGTTCACTCTAAAGATTGTTTCTTTTGCTGTGCAGAAGCTCTGGAGTTTAATTAGATCCCATTTGTCTATTTTGGCTTTTGTTGCCAATGCTACCCTTTCTAACTATCCTATACCACCTAAGCAGGGGAGGGGAACAACAACAACCAGAAGAACTATTTGTAAAGCTCACAACCCAGGGACATAGGGTTTACATAAGACTGAGACCTACTCGTAAGACTACAGAAGGCTTCCCGCCCACACCTCTCCACCTCCACACCTTACCACTATATTACTAAAGGTCTATTTGCAGCAGTTTATTTTATACAGTACATCATATATGCCTTCCAACAAAAAATTACAAGAAATATTAAAAGGCAAAATACAAAGTTTGAAGTGACAGAGCAAGCATGAGAATCAGACCTAGATATGGCGGGGATATTAGAATGATCAGTTATAAGATTAATCATCTACAGTTAACGCGTGAAGGATCTAATGGACATTGTAGACAGTATGCAAGAACGGATAAATACTGTAAGCAGAGAGATGGAAATTCTAAGAAAAAAACAAAAAGAAATATTAGAAATCAAAAACATTGTACTGAATGCCTTTGATGGGCTCATTAGTAGATTCGACATGGCTAGGGAAAGAAACTGTGTACTTGAGGGTATGTTCATAGAAACTTCCAAAATGAAAAAGCAATGAAAAAAAAAAGGTCTGAAAAAAACATTACAGGACATCTCAAAACTGTGGGACAACTACTAAAGGTGCAACACATGTGTGATGGGAATATCAGTAGAATAAAAAGAGAAATGAACAAAAGCAATATTTGAAGGAATAATGGCTGAAAATTACCCCCAAATTATTGTCAGCCACCAATCATAGATCCAGGAACCTCAGAAATTACCAAGCAGGGAAAATGTCAAAAAAAAAAAAAAAAAAGAAGGTGGAGTGAAATATTTAGAGAGAGAAAAAAAAAACCAAATAAATGTGGATTTCTGCATCCTTTAAAATTATCTTTCCAAAGTGAAAAAGAAATAAAGCCTTCTCAGGCAAACAAAGATTGAAGAACTTCGTTTGCCTTATAAGAAATGTTAAGAGAAGTTCTTCAGAGAGAAAAAAAAATAAGTCAGAAACTTGGATCTACATAAAGAAGACTGTCAGAGAAGAAATCAGTGAAGGTAAACAATTTTTATTTGTCTTACTCTTAATTGATGTAACAGATAATAATTTGTCTTAAATGGTCATCACAAAAATATTTCCAATTACATATTTCTGTTTGTATGTGTATGTGTGTATACATACACACCTATATGCTTATGGATATTTGAAATGAATGGCATCAATAATACAATCAACAGTAGGAAGAAATTAGGAATATTTCTTATTATAAAGTATGTATGCTACCTGTGAAGTGTTTGAAAATTGACTTGTATTAGTTGCAAATACAAAAAAGAAAGTGTAAGTAATAAGACTTTCTGGAAAAGCCAAAATTATGGAGGAAATAAAATGACAGAGGTTGTCAGGGGGTTAGAGGAAGGTAGGAAAAAATTGGCAAAACATAGAGTGTTTTAAGGGCAGTGAAACTATTCTTTATAATGCTATAATGGTGGAAACATACCATTATACATTTGTGAAAACGCAAAAAATGTACACCAAGAGTGAACCCTAATGTAAACGATGAACTTTGGGTGATAATGGTGTGTCAGTGTAGTGGCGGTGGTAACAAACAAGCCATGCTGGTTCTGGACATTGATCCTGATGGAGCTATGGGTGTGTCAGGGTAGGAGGCTGTACTTTCCACTCAATTCTGACATGAAGCTAAAAAGCCACACACACACATGCGTACACATAAAATTGGTAAAAGTAAAATGAAAAATTGAAAAATCAAAACTTACAGTACAAGATTTCAAAACTTTTCTGTCAGTCATTGACAGAGCAAGTAGAAGATCACTAAGGACATAGCTGACATAATGAACACTTTCAACCAATTTAACTGGCATAAATGGAGCGTGGCACCCAAAAATAACAAGTGCATATGGATCATTCACCATTACAAACAATATGTTAGGGAATAAAATAAGTTACAGTGCATTTGAAGCACATTAAATTCATTGAGTGTGTTCTGACCAGAACAGAACTAAATTATAAGTCAACAATAGAAAAATAGGCAGGAAAAATCACATGCATTTGAAAATTTAACAGCATACTAGTAAACAATTAGTGAGTCATAACAGAAATCAGGAAAGAATTGAGGAAACATTTCTGATTAAATTAATATGAAAGCATGACAAACAAAATCTGGGGATGGATGAATCTTAAGCCATGCTTAAAGGAAAATTCAGAGTGTCAAACATTGAGTGTAGACAAAAAGTAAGGGTCAAATCAATAATCTTGGCTTCCATCTTAAGAGGTTATGGAAAACAATCAAATTAAACACACAGTAAATAGAAAGGAAGAAAATAATTGAGACAAAAGTAGAAATAAACTTAAAAAACACACACACACACACACACAAAAACCTAAACAATAAAGAAAATTAATGGAACCAAAAGCTGATTCTTTGAGAGAATCAATAAAATGATAATCCTCTAGCTAGACTGAATGAAAAAAATAGGAAGACTCAAATTACTAATTGTATTGGTCATTTCAGGCTGCCATAACAGAAGAATCACAGACTGGATGGCTTAAACAACAGAAATTTATTTTTCACAGCTCTGGAGTCTGGGAAGTTAAAGATCAAGGTGACAGCTGATTTGGTTGCCTGATGAAGGCTCTCTTCTTGGCTTGCAGATGGCCATTTTTCTCACTGTGTCCTCACATAGCAGAGAGAGAGAGAGAGAGAGAGCGCACGCATGCACACAAGATCTCTGGTATCTCTTCTTATGAGGGCACTAAGCTGATTATGAGGTATCCACCTTCATGCCATCACCCAAACCTAAATACCTCCCAAAACATCTACCTCCAAATATGATCACATTTGAGATTAATGCTTCAACATATACATTTTGGGAGGACACAATTCAGTACATAACTTAAAAAGTCAAAACGAGATTAAAGACTTAAACATAAGACCTAACACCATAAAAACCCGAGAAGAAAACCTAGGCAAAACCATTCAGGACATAGGCATAGGCAAGGACTTCATGACTAAAACACCAAAAGCATTGGCAACAGAAGCCAAAATAGACAAATGGGACCTAATCAAACTCCACAGCTTCTGCACAGCAAAAGAAACAGTCATTAGAGTGAATCGGCAACTAACAGAATGGGAAAAAATTTTTGCAATCTACCCATCTGACAAAGGGCTGATATCCAGAATTTACAAAGAACTAAAACAGATTTACAAGAAAAAAACAAACAAGCCCATTCAAAAGTGGGCAAAGTACATGAACAGACACTTTACAAAAGAAGACATATATGAGGCCAACAAACACATGAAAAAATGCTCATCATCACTGGTCATTAGAGAAACGCAAATCAAAACTATAGTGAGATACCATCTCACACCAGTTAGAATGGCGATCATTAAAAAATCTGGAGACAACAGATGCTGGAGGGGATGTGGAGAAATAGGAACACTTTTACACTGTTGGTGGGAGTGTAAATTATTTCAGCCATTGTGGAAGACAGTGTGGTGATTCCTCAAGGACCTAGAAATAGCAATTCCATTTGACTCAGTAATCCCATTACTGGGTATATATCCAAAGGATTATAAATCATTCTATTTTAAGGACACATGCACACGAATGTTCACTGTGGCACTGCTTACAATAGCGAAGACTTGGAAACAACCCAAATGTCCATCAATGATAGACTGTACAGGGAAAATGTGGCACATATACACCATAGAATACTATGCTGCCATAAAAAGGATGAGTTCGTGTCCTTTGTAAGGACATGGATTAACCTGGAAACCATCATTCTCAGTAAACTGACTCAAGAACAGAAAATCAAATACTACATGTTCTCACTCATAGGTGGATGTTGAACAATGAGAACACCTGGGCACAGGGAGGGGAGCATCACATACTCGGGTCTGTGGGGGGGACCTAGGGAAGGGACAGTTGGGGAGTGGGAAGTTGGGGAGGGATAACATGGGGAGAAATGCCAGATATAGGTGATGGGGAGGAAGACATCAAACCACACTGCCGTGTGTATAGCTATGCAACAATCTTACATGTTTTTCACATGTACCCCAAAATCTAAAATTCAACTTAAAAAAATTCACAACGGAAGAGAGAGAATCATTACAGAAACTACAAGCCTTAAAAGAATATAATGAGTAACTTTTTGTTGGTATATCAGGGAATTTAGATAAGATGCACAAATTTCTTGAATGACGCAAATTGCCAAATCTGATTCATGAGAAAATAGAAACCTGAATAATGTTACAAAATGAATTGAATTTGTAATTTAAAACTTTTCCATTAAGAAAACTGCAAGCCCAGATGACTTGACTCATGAATTATATCAATCATTTAATCCTACATAAACTCTTAAAAGGTAGAAAAGTACTTACCTGTTCATTTTATTATGTCAATGGATTAAGTATCTGATGCTCATAAAAATAGAAATAAAAATCTCTTGTAAGACTATAAGCAAGATCTTTGGCTAGATCATGAGGCATCCCAGGGCTCAACTCAGAGCTGATTTGCTTCTAAATTCACTTACATAGGTATCATGAGTCTCAGAAGATGTGATGTGTTATCCAAAGTCACTGATAATCCAGACTCACAGATATTATCCCTCCAATGCAAGCTATATGAGATGGAGGAGAGATCACCCCTGATGGAAACCACAGTCTTTATATGATCAAATCTCAGAAGTGACATCCTAGCATTTCTGCCTTATTCTATCTTTTTTAGAAGTAACGACTAAATCTAACTTACACTCAATTGGAGGAGATTGATTAAGGGAATGAATAATAGGAGGTAGAATTTATTGGGACCATTTTAGACTTTACCCACTGCAGTCAACATGACCCCAATACAAAAACAAAAGACATTAAAATTATAGTTTAGTATCTCTCATGAGCTCCAAAGTCAAATGCAAAACAATATAAAAAGGGTAATACACCAGGGCCAGGTAGCCTTTATCCCAGAAACAAGCGATTGGTTTCATATTTAAGAATCAATTAATGTAATTTGCTACATTAAAAAGATAAAGGAGAAAAACTGTATAACCATTTTAATAGATAAGGCAAAAAAAATTAACAAAACATATCACCCATAAATAATAAAACCTCTTATCAAACTGAGATAAAATCGAACATCCTAAACCTAATAAAGAGCATCTACAAAAAAAAAAAAAAAAGTAGAGCTAATATCATATTTCATGGTGAAAGTCAAAATGATCTTCTGTAATTGAGAACAAAGATATGTGCTTACATCATTCCTTGTCTTTATTTTACTGGACATTCTATTTAGAGCAATAAGTAAGGAAACATAAATTAAAGGCGTATCAAATAAAAAAGCAGTAAAACTCTATTCACCAAAGTCATGATCATGTATGTTGGGAATGTTAATGCCTCTATCAAACAAACTAATTGCAAGTGAATTAAACAAGACTGCAAGATACAAGATCAATATTTAAAAATCAATATTGTCTATATATGAACCACAAATAATGAGATATCAAATTTAGAAAAAAAACTTTTAAAATGTTTATAGTAGCCTCAAGATATGTGAAATACTTGAGAATGAATTTTTAAAATATTTGTGCAAGACCTGCTGTACATTAAAAACTATAAAACATTGTTGAGAGAAATTAATAAAGAATTAAATAAATGTAGCAATATACTATGTTCATAAATAGAAAGACTCAAAATTGTCAATATGTCAGTTCTCTCCACATTTGTTCATATTTTCAATTTCAGTTATAGATCAATTTCAGTCAAACTACCAGCAGGCTTTTTTTTAATATGTGGAAATCAACAAAATGATTCTAAAATTTACATAAAAATTCAAAGAATATGGACTAACCAAAATGATTTTGGAAAACTAAAATACTGAAAAAATTGTTTTGCCTTATTTCAAGACTTAGTATGAAGCTATACTAATTAAGTCAATATGATACTTGCTTAAGGACATATGTGTGTGTGTGTGTGTGTGTGTGTGTGTATAAAACACCAGACAGCATTCCTGTCCAACAGAACTTTCTGTAGTGTGCAAATATTCTATATTTATCCTGCTTAATAAAGTACTAATTAGCTCATTAATCAGGTGTTACTATTGAGCATTTGAAATGTGTCTTTTGGGCCAAAGAAACTAAATTTCAAAATTTATTTAACTGTAAATAAGGTAAATTTAAATTGTAATGTAGAGCTGAAGTTATCTCATTAGGCAGTGGAAGTGTGGGAAATCAAAATATAAAGCAACAGATATATGGCCAATTGATTTTTGACAAAGAAGCTAAGGTAATTCCATAAGAAAGATAATTTATTCTTTTGATATATGGTGCTGGATCAACTGGATATTTACATGAAAAAGAAATTACATGTACCCTACATATATCTACAATTATTATGTATTAATTAAAATAAACCAATTCTTACCTCATACCATGCACAAAAATTAACTCAAAATGTACCATCAACGTATATGTAAAAGATAAACTATAATACTTCTGGAAGATGTACAGGAGCAACTATTTGCAATTTTGGTAAAAAAAAATCTTTTTCTTAAATAGAACTTTAAAAAATATGAACTATAAAAGAAAAAAATTAAAAATGGAATTCATCAAATTTCAAACTTCTACTGTTTGGAAAGACTTCAATAAGGGAGTAAAAAGGCAAGAAACAGCCTAGGAGAGAAATTTGCAATACATATATCTCACAAAGATGTTGCATTTAAGTATACAATTTTTACAATTAACTAATTAGAATATGTCAACCTAAAAATAAACAGGAAATCTGAACAGATACTATACAAAATAAGTACGGAAGGTAATACAAATTTAAACTGTACACACAGAATGTCTAAAATTTAAAAGATTGAGAATATCATGAGGATATGGAACAACTAGAATTTTCGTGCATTGTGGGTAGAAATGTAAAATACAGCAAATACTTTTGAACACAGTTTGGTAGTTTCTTGTGGAATTAAATATATACAAGATCCCACAATAAAGTGTTTACTTAAGATAAACATATGAACAAAAATGTTCATAAAAGATTTATTCATATTAGCCCAAACTAGAAACAACTCAACCTTCTATCAACAGGTGAAAGGAAAAATAAATTGTGTATCTGTAAAATATAATACTACTTACCCTTGAAGGAATAAACTACTGATACATCAAAAAACATGAATGAATCTCAAAAGCATTATGCTGAGCAAAACAAGCCAGACAAAAAAGAGTTCAGTGAATGATTTTACTTACAAGAAATTCAAGGAATAACCAATCTAACACACAGTGATAGAAAGCACATCAATGGTTTCCAGGGTTTAGGTTTGGGTTGAGGGTAGGGATTGACTAGGAGGGGCACCAAAGAATCTTTAGGAATGAGGAAAATGTTTTATATTCTAATTGTGGTGGGGATTAAATGGATTGAATTGTACCCTTAAAGCATGTGCATTTTATTGACATAAAATTATGCAACTGATATGGTTGGCTCTGTATCCCCACTCAATCTCATCTTGAATTGGAATAATCCCCACATGTCAAGAGTGGGGCCAGGTGGAGATAATTGAATCATGGGGGCAGTTTCCCCCATACTGTTCTCATGATAGTGAATAATTTTCATGAGATCTGATAGTTTTATAAATGGGAGTTCCCTTGCACAAGTTCTCTCTTGCCTGTCACCATGTAAGACTTAATTTTGCTCCTAATTTGCTTTCAGCCATGATTATGAAGCCTCCCCAGCCATGTGGAACTGTGAGTCAATTAAACCTCTTTCCTTTATAAACTACGAAGTCTCAGTTCTCTTTATTAGCAGTGTGCGAACAGACTAATACAACCTCAATAAAGTTGATATCAAAAACTAAATAAATGTAAATAGACTATATACTCCAATAAAACATCAAAGATTTTCAGATTAAAATTCAAAAATCTATTATACTGTTTCGAGATCTTTTGGGGTGTCACATTTCTGGCTGGAAACGTATGGTCAGTGGTACTTTTACCCAAGTTTTGTTTGGGCCTGCTGGGCTTTTACACCCACTTGACCTGGCAGGCTACCCTCAGCTCATGATACTGGGCTGGATCCCATACCTCCAAGAAAGACGGAGTCAGGTGTGGAGGAGCCAGAGGTTTGTGAGTGAGTATGGCATCCAGCCACCACACAGTAAACATGCTGACTACTGCCACAAAATGGGCAGCTCCAGGTTCTGGCAGGAGTGCCAGCTCTCCTTAAGGCTGCAGCTGGAGCAGGCATACCACAAACAGCCCTACTGGCTGGCACCTGGGAATACAGTGGTGCCTGGAAGATTGGAGATGCAGGAACCAACGGGTCCCAAAGGGGAAGTCTCAGCACTGGCTGAGAGAGCTTCTATGTCTGGGCTCCTCAAAAAGCTGCAGCTCTTCTCTTCTTCTCTTCACCTGCAATGTGGCAAGCAAGGGGCATGTTTCAGCACTATTTGTGTTACAGCAGCCCTTTTAGCCTCACCCTTCAGCAGGCCCTGAGTTCTTGTCCTGAGACCAGGAAGAACGAGGTACAGACAAGTGGTGGGTGAGAAAGATGAAGAGGAGCTTTATTAAGCAATAAAACAGCACAGAGAAGACCTGCCGTGGGCAGCTCCTCTTCATAACTGGGGTGCTCTGACAAGTGATCAGCATCTAGCAGAGAGGGTAGCTACTCTCAGCAGGCAAGTTGTCCCAACAAGTGTTTTTAGCAGAGACAGTATCTGCTCTATGCCACTGGTCATCCCATCGTCTGCAGTTCTTGGCAGAGGGGAGGTCCTAGAGTGAGTGGACTCTTTCTCCTCTCTTCAGGCCGGTAATCCTGTTATCTGTAGTTCTCAGCAGAGAGGGTAGCTCCTCTCTGCAACTGGTACTCCCATCCTCTCTCTGTTCTCTGCTCTGCTTTGGCTGACCCTAGGGCTTTTATGGGCCTCAGAGAGGAGGAAGTATGGGCAAATTGGTCCGTAGGAGGCCATAGCGGGCCCAGAAAAGGCACCACAAGCACCCACTCTTGGCCTGTGGGACTGGCAGCCTGACTCCCAGCCTTCAGGCCCCCCCTGGCCAGAGGGTAGGGCCTCAACAGTGACCTGCCCTCCTTCTGCCCAGCAGCCTGTCTGCTTCCTGCTGCTGTTCATAGTGCCAAGGCTGCTTGTGCCAAGGGGGCCTGCAGGCCACACTGAGCCACCCTCAGCTCTCCCCGTCCCAGGCTTGTCAGCACCTAAAGTCTAGAGGGGGCCAAGGTGGGAGGGAGCTGGTGTGTCCTGCTGTCCTAAGCATTCACACACCGAGCCGGGCTGTAACAGCACCTGGGCCCAGCCCCAACTCTGCTCTGAGATTGGAGTGGGTTCTAAGAGTCAGGAGAGGCCAGGCAGTGAGAGCAGACACTCCTGAGGCTGCAGAGGCAGAGGGGCATTCATAGGCCCCGAGAGTGCAGAAATGCCTGGGTCCACAGTGGTGGCAGAGTAGCTGCAGTGAATCCTGGCAGGGGAGGAGCCCTGCCTGCTCCTAGCTCCCAAGATTACAGGGGTGCCCAGGTTGTAGCTACAGCTTGGGTGGCTGCAGTTGTGCCTGGGGAGGTCCTGCCCCACCAACTTGAAAGGGGAGGGGCTCCCACCTGTCCCTGGCTCCTGCCAGCTTGGTGAAGTGTGGCACCTGGCTGCACCCCCTTGCAGCCTGGGGAGGGGGCTCCAGGCCCTTCCTGGACTTGGGCTGGCATCTGGGGCAGGGGCAATGTTTCTGTGAGCTCTCTCTGTGGCCCCAGTGCTCAGGGCAGCCTGGAGGCCCCCTCACTCAGCTCCGGCCCTGCCCATGGGGAGTGCCTCTTGGAGCAGATCACAGGCCACCAGCCCTGCCATTGTGAGTGTTAGATGAAGTGGTCACCAGGATATAGGGTGGATTCTGGGGACGGGGCCCCACGCAGCTCTGTGAAGAGCCTCCTCCCAAGGCACAGAAACGTGGAGCCCTTGGCAGGGTGGATGCAGTGACCATGCTGCTGGCCAGATCGCTGAAGTGGACACTGCTGCCACTTCCCACTCTGGGCCCCCAAAGAGCAGCCCCAGCTCTGCCTCCTCCCAATGTCCTGCAGCAGTGATGGGTGAGGGCAGTGACACGGGGCCAGGGTCCAGGCCTGGGGGTGGGTCCCACCTGGCCACACAAGGTTGGGAGCAGTGCAGGTCACTGCCTCGGGAATGCAGGGCACAGGGGACCCACTGCCACCACTGCTGCTCTCACAATTGCTCCTGCCACCACCACCTGCACCTTCCTACTGTGGACAACCTGGTTCTGCTATCAATATGCTATCTAAATGAGATATTTCCAAAGATTCAGAAAAATTTAAAGGAATAATTAGAATAAGACATAACAAACATTGATAAAATAAAGCTGTTGTAAACAGTAAATTAAAAATATAGACACTGACTTGGAAAGGTTCTATGGTAAATTAAGTGGAGGACAGTGGCACAGAAGGAAATTATGCACAGTAGTATATTATGGGTACAAATATTACTCATGGACCCAACAAGAAACAGCAACCTCCTAAAGTTTAATTGTTGAGTGTGTGATGAGAAACTGCAGTCATGTGCCACATAAAGACATTTTGGTCAATGATGGACCATATATATAATGGTGATCTCATAAGATTATAATGGAACCGAAAAATTCCCATCACCTGCTGATGAGGTAGAAATCAGAACATCAGAGAGCAAGGCATTATTCATGTTTGTGTTGCTGTTGGTGTAAACAAACCTACCATGCTGCCAGTCATAAAATATACAGTACCTACAATTATGTACAGTATGTAATACTTGATAATAGTGACTGGTACTGGTTTATGCGCTCTTTTATCTTGTTATATTAGAGTATTATCCTTCTACTTATATATATTAAAAAAGCTAACTGTAAAACTGCCTCAGGAACTTCCTTCAGGAGGTATTCCAAAAGAAGACACCATTCTCATAGATGATAACTTTCTGTATATTGTTGCCCTGGAAGACTTTCTAGTGGAACAACATGTGGAGAGGGAATACAGTGATATTGATGACCCTGACTCTCTGGGCATAGGCTAATGTGTGCTTGTATCTTAGCTGTTAACAAAAAACATTTAAAAAGTAAAAAAGAATAAAAAATTTCAAAAAGTAGGAAAAAGTTTATAGAATAAGGATATAAAAAAATTTTTGTGCCACTGTACAATGTGTTTATGTTTTAAACTAATTGTTATTCTGAAAGAGTAAAATATTTTTAAATGAAATAGTCTATAAAATCAAAAATTGCAGTAATTTAAGTTTAAACTGAAGAAAGTTTTTAAAAATAAAATTAGTGTAGCCTATGTGTGCATGGTTTAAGTCTATCATAGTATACAGCAATGTCCTAGACTTTCACTTTTACTCACCACTCACTCATCCAAAGCAGCTTCCATTAATGGTAAGTGCACTATACAGGTATAAATTTTTTGTTTATGTAGTATTTCACTGCACCTTTTCTATGATTTGTTACGTTTAGATGTAGAAATACTAACCACTGTTGCAATTGCCTACACTATTCAGTGCAATAACATAGTACAGTTTTGTAGCCTTGTAGCCTAAGAGCAATAAGCTATCCCATATAACCTGGGTATCTACTAGGCTCTACTATCTAGGTTTGTGCAAGTGCACTCTATGATGTTCACACAATGACAAAACTGCCTAGCAACATATTTGTCAAAGCATATTCCTGTTATTAAGCAATACATGACTATATTTACCTAGGAGAGGGCAGAAGTAAGGGAGCTGTATTAATCCATTTTCATGCTGCTGATAAATACATACCTGTGACAGGACAATTTACAAAAGAAAGAGTTTTAATAGACTCACAGTTCCATGTGGCTGGAAATGTCTCACAGTTATGGCAGAAGGTGAAATGCATATCTCACATGACAGCAGACAAGAGAAGAGAATTTGTGCAGGGAAACTCCCCTTTATAAAACCTTCAGATATTATGAGACTTATTCTCTATCATGAGAATAGCCAGGAAAACCCACTCCCATGATTAAATTACATTTCAATGGGTGCCTTTCACAACATGAGGGAATTATGGGAGCTATAATTCAAGATGAGATTTGGGTGGGGACACAGTCAAACCATATTATTCTACCTTGGGCCCCTCCCAAATCTCATGGCTTCACATTTCAAAACCAATCATGCCTTGCCAACAGTTCCCCAAAGTCTTAACTCATTGCAGCATTATCCCCAAAGTCTAGAATCTAAAGTCTTATCCAAGACAAGACAAGTTCATTCCACCTATCAGCCTGTAAAATCAAAAGCAAGCTGTCTACTTCCTAGATGCAATGGGCGTAAGGCATTGGGTAAATACAGTCACGCCAAATGGGAGAAATCGGCCAAAACAAAAGGGATAAAGGCCACGTGAAGTCTGAAATCCAGCAGGGTAGTAAAATCTTAAAGCTCCAAAATGATCTTTGACTCATGCCTCACATCTAGGTTACGCTGATGTAAGAGGTGGGTTCCCATGGTCTTTGGCAGCTCTGACCCTGTGGTTGTGCAGGGTACAGTCTTCCTCCTGGCTGCTTTCACAGGTGCAAGCTGTCAGTGGATCTACCATTCTGGAGTCTAGAAGATGGTGGCCCACCTCTCAGAGCTCCACTAGGTAAACCCCAGTGGGGAATCTGTGTGGGGACACCCACGCCACATTTCCCTTCTGCACTACCCTATCAGAGGTTCTCCATTAGCACCCCAACCCTGCAGCAAGCTTCTGCCTGGACATCCAGGCATTGCTATACATCCTCCGAAATCCAAGCAGAGGTTCCCTAACTTCAATTCCTGACTTCTGTTCGCCTTCAGGCTCAACACCACATGGAAGCTGCCAAGTCTTGGGGCTTGCACCTTCTAAAGCCATGGCCCAAGTTGTATCTTGGCCCCTTTTAGTCACTGCTGGAATAGCTGGGATGTAGGACACCAAGTCCCTAGACTGCACACTGCAGAGGGACCTTGGGCCCCACTCACGAAACCATTTTTTCCTCCTATGTGAATCCATTCCATCCTCCTTTTTCCAGGTCTGTGATGGGAGGGGCTGCCACAAAGGTCTTTGACATGCCCTGGAGACATTTTCCCCATTGCCTTGGTGATTAACATTCAGTTCCTGATGTTACTGATGCAAATTTTTGCAGCTGGCTTGAATTTCTCCTCAGAAAATGGGATTTTCTTTTCTATTTCATTGTCAGGTTGCAAATTTTCTGAATTTTTTTTTAGGCAGAGTTCTGTCACCTAGCCTGGATTGTAGTGGCTTAATCTGGACTCACTGTAACCTCCACCTACCAGGTTCAAGTGATTCTCCTGCCCTAGCATCCCGAGTAGCTGGGATTACAGGCATGTACCACCATACCTGGTTAATTTTTGCAATTTTTTAGTAGAGATGGGGTTTCACCATGTTGGCCAGGCTGGTCTCCAACTCCTAACCTCTGGTGATCCCCCTGCGTTAGCCTCCCAAAGTGCTTGGATTACAGGTGTTAACCACAGCACCTGGCCCAAATTTTTATGCTCTGCTTTTCTTATAAAACAGAATGCCTTTAACACCACCCAAGTCCCCTCTTGATGCTTTGTTGCTAGAAATTTCTTTCACCAGATGCCCTAAATCATTTGTCTCAAGTTCAAAGTTCCACAGACCTCTAGGTCAGGGGCAAAATGTCATCAGGCTTTTTGCTTAAACATAACAAGAGTCACCTTTGCAATCAGTTCCTTATTTCCATCTGAGGCCACCTCAGCCTGGACTTTATTATCAATATTCCTATCAGCATTTTGGGCAAAGCCATTCAACAAGTCTCTAGGAAGCTCCAAACTTTCCCACATTTTCTTTTCATATTCTGACTACACCAACCACTTCCAACCTCTGCCTGTTACCTAGTTCCAAATTTGCTTGCGCATTTTTGGGTATCTTTACAGCAGCACCCCACTCTACCAGTACCAATTTACTGTATTAGTCTGTTTTCACACTGCTGATAAAGACATACCTGAGACTGGGCAATTTACAAAAGAAAGAGGTTTAATGGACTCACAGTTCCATGTTGCTGGGGATGTCTCACAATTATAGTGGAAGATAAAAGGCATGTCTCACGTGGCAGCAGACAAGAGAAGATAACTCATGCAGAGAACCCCCCTTTTATAAAACCATCAGATCTCATGAGACTTATTTACTATCATGAGAATAGCCCAGGAAAGACCCACCCTCATGATTGTTACCTCTGAACATGAGGGAATTATGGGAGCTCTAATTCAAGATGAGATTTGGGAGGAGATAATGGAGATAACAGTCAAACCATATCAGGAGCCAACAAAGGATGATAAGGCACCCAGGAACAGCAGAAGAGAGCCAGTGCTATTCATGTGTGTGAAAGAGAAAAACAGAAACATGGCCTCAGCCAGAATGGCCACGATGTAAAAAGGAACTGTGGCTGGAAAAAGGGATACAAAGGGGACATTATCTCCTCCTTCTGATCTTCTTTCAATGCTTCCCAAACCAAACCTTAGTAAGGCAATCAATGCGGGTCAGCAGAGTTCAGCCTCCCAGGCTACTGAGCAGAGAACAGAGAATATGTGAGGGACACAGGGAACAAGTGATGAATAATCAGGCCAGATTCCACTTTGTAAAAACACAAACACAAAAATAGCAAAGAAAAATGTAACAAAATAAAACAAAACCCAGAAATCTCTCTCACACCTGCTCTGTTTCTCTCATCTGTTTAATACGTTTTTATGAAACAGAAGAAATGAGCAGAAAAACACAAGATTATTAATATTGATTTAAACAAGAAATATTAGATGTTCAGAGAATTGGGGAGGAAAATGATTTGGGTAGGTTTTGTGTCCCCACCCAAATTTAATCTTGAATTATAATCCCCACATGTCTAAGGAGAGACCAGGTGGAGGTAATTGGATCGTGGGGCAGTTTCCCCCGTGCTGTTCTCGTGATAGTGAGTGAGTTTTCATGACAGCTGATGGTTTTATAAGTGTTTCTTCCTCAGTTCATTCTTCTTCCTGCAGTCTTGTGAAGAAGGTGCCTTGCTTCCCCTTCACCTTCCACCATGAGTGTAAATTTTCTAAAGCCTCCCCAGCCGGCAGCACTGTGAGTGAATTAAATTTTTTCCTTTATAAATTACCTAGTCTTGGGCAGTTACTTATAGCAATGTAAAATCGGACTAATACAGAAAGTATATTAACTTTTTATTTATTCATATCATTTGCTTCAATCTGCATTTTTTTAGTTTCACGTCTTATAAAATACGCTGAGATGATCTGACATTTTACAAATTGCCAATGTAAACACATGAATGCGTAATTCAATTTTACAAGAACTGCAAATGTTGATAGTAGTGGTTCTGACCTGTCTTGCTAGTTTCTAATAGCTCTCCAAGTTTTTTGAAAAATATTTTTGTCTTTTTTAAAAAAAATTACAATGATAAAAAAAACTGTCTTAAATAGAACAAACATACTGTATACTAACAAATGGCATCTCGACTGTGCATAAAATAACAACACACTGAAACCTGTGCAGGGTTGGGAAGAGTTGATATGCTAGTACTCTTAGGAGTCATGGTTACTACTTTTTAAAGTGAGTAAATTTAAAATGCATAGGTATAGAAACATTTCAGTGAGTGTGTGAATGTGTCTCTGTGTGTGTGTATGTACATGCGTGCGTGTGTATGTAGTATACATATATTTTTATATAAAATGGAATATTTTTATGTAAAAATAAACAAGGACATTCCCCTCTCCATTAAACTCTGATTTCTCTTTTTGATATGCTTGCCCATTGATTTCCATGGTTCTTGGTGCTAACTTCTTTGTATCATTTTCCTTGGTTATATCTGAAGTCAGTGTTGCAGAAGTTGCCTTTTCTGGGAATAGAAGAGTTTGTGTGACCTGCTTACTGTTGGAGCAAGCTTGGGAGTCAGAAGTTTGTTTTGGTAGGCTCATGTTTTTATTTTTGTTTTGTTTTTGCTGGAGGGGGGAGATGTAATTTAATCAAAAACATAGTAATTGTCTTATCTATTTGCATTCAGTTAATTTTATATGCCAGTAAGCATACCCAAAGTTTGTTCTTAGACATAATTCTCAAACCAAATGGATTTATTTTCTTGTTGCTTTCCTGACCTTTTTTTGGTATGATAAGGAATGCCTTTAGGCTATCTGAAATGAAGTGTGGAAAGATCACATTCTTCATCTGATCTCTTCTGCAGGACTAAATCTCTTTGTTCTCTGAGAAGTTTTACTGAGCCTTTGATGCTCAAGGTATTTTTAAAACATCTCATACTCTCTGAGGTCTAGGAACAATTCACCTTTTCCAAGCTTTGTAACTTCCAAATGTGTTATCTCTCTGTTTCTTCTCATTTCTGCTTATAAACTAGTCAGTTTTTCCCGAGTCCGTATCTTTATTTCAATACTTCACCAAAGGAAGTCAATAGTGGCCCATATAAGTAGTTGTATTAGATCTACTCACTTCCTCTAGAGTAGTGGTTCTCAATTAGGGGCAATTTTGTCTTCCAGTGGACATCTGGCAATGTCTAGAATGTTTTTGATTGTTAAAACTATGAAGGTACACTAGCGTCTAGTGGATGGAGAACAGGGATGCTGCCAAATATCCTGCAATCATCATCTGCACAGGACAGCTCCTGCAACAAAGAATTATCTGCTTCAAAAAGTCAGTTGTTCTGTTGAGAAACCATAATCTAGAGATACAAATTCAGGAGGTAGCCTAACAAAATCAGGAGAACTCCTAATCTAGACATACAAATTCATAAGTCATGCCTTGAAAGAATAATCCAAAAATTAAAGTTTCTTACCTTCCTTAGTATTTCAGTCCTCTACTAGGAAGGCAGGTGAGGGAAGAAATGAAGAAAGTGGAAAATATCATGACAGGATTTTTAGATCTGAAAAACCACATCAGATTTTCCTTTCCTTTCGTTGACCTGCCACATGATCTATTCTCATTTTGTTTATGATATCAATGAAAATGTCTCTTAAGTTATTCAACTTCTTAATAAGAAATTACATTTTATTATGTCAAAGGCAACAGAGCTTTCAGGAGAAAATGTCCATTAACCAAAGAAGAGAATAAAATTGCCCATTCTTGGATGGTTATTGCCAAATTTTGCATGTGATTTTTTTCCATATTTCTATTTCTGTAATCTTTTAGCATATTATTTTTTCAGCTATGTTAATACCTTCAATAACTACCCTGTGAGTTGTATTTCTTTAGGAGACTCTATTTCAACTCTGACCCATTTGTGGATTTTGAAACTGAATATTTAGAGAAGAACCTCATTCTCATTATTTGAGTTCTTGCCAGTCATCAGTTGTCTCTTTCACATAGTCTTTATTTCAGCATTTTTTTTCTATTTACCAAATGAGGAGGGTGCAAGGACTTGTGAATTCCCATGTCTGAAAAGAAGCCAGGGCTGTCATGAAAGTACTTTGCCAAACTGACTAGACAATGCATTATCACATCTGCACATGGTATGCTGTTGAGGTTTCTAGTGGTCTATAAAGAACCTACAAAAGCATCCCATGAGAGAAAAAGTCAGCCAGTTGGGTATTTGCCACTCAGAGAGCATTGGATGGGAAAGGGAGATGGTAGTAGAATCAGCGGTTTCAACAGACCTCATTCCCTTCCTTTTACTTATTCAATAAATTTGGTTTTAGCACCATATGTAGTAGGCATCATTCTAAAATCTGAAGACACATCAGTGGGCAAAACAGATAAAGATACCTTCTTGGAGTTTATATCCTAGTTGGGGAGGGAGTGGGGGACATACAGTAAATAGTAAAAAAGTAAACTATATAGGATGCTAAAAGATGGATTTAGAACCTGTGTGCTCACACCTATAATCACTGGACTTTGAGAGGTCAAGGCAAGCAGATCACTTGAGCCCAGGAGTTTGAGATCAGCCTGGGCAAGATGGCAAAACTCTGTGTCTGGTGGTTCACGCCTGTAATCCCAGCTACTTGGGATGTTAAGATGGGAGAATCACTTGAGCCCAGTGGGGCTAGGCTGCAGTGAGCTGTGATTGCACTACTGCATTTCAGCCTGGGTAACAGAGTGAGATCTTTTCCAAAAAAAAAAAAAAAAAAAAAAGAAAAGATGGATTTAGCAATTAGCAATTAAGAAATCAACAATGCTTCTTAGTTTTCTCTAATGAAGACATGGAAGCAAAGAATACGCTTTCCAGAAGAGTGACTCTGTAAAGAAAGGAGATAGGGGTCATGAAGTCAATGGCAGCCTTTTATTTTTCCTTAAGTTAGAGAGATTGTTTTTTTGTTTATACAATAATGAGAAAGAGTTTGCCAGGAGATTAAACTGTCCTTCACCTGGGGGTAAAGATAAAACAAGGATTTCTGTGATACAAATCACTAGTCACTGCCCAGACACCTCTGTTTTCCTCGCTCTCATATTATACATTCATTTTATTTTGAATAAATATTTGAATATATTTTATTATAAAGATATATACATATATACATATCTTTTTAATCTTCAAGTATTATATTGAATGTCAATATAATATTATATTGAATGTCACTCGTTATATTGAATGACATCATGAAGACAAGTTTTTGAATTAAATGTGAGGGTTTCAGAATGTTTTAATATTCTGATTTTTCTCAGAAGTTTAGAAATCCACTTCCTTCATGTCTTTTTGCATCTTAATATGAATAACTTAAAAGTCACAGCAAGTGACAATAACAATTTAAACAATCCATCTAAATATCTTTTTTAATGTTGAGCATATGGTTTATCTGATCCTGCTTTTAAAAATCTAGCCCTCTGTGAAGCCTTTGTATATGCTCTCACTACTTCATTTTCTTTTCTTTGCAAATGGCACTGATCACGTGAAAGGAAAATAGCAAAGGTTATCCCACTCAGCAAATAAGGTAACTCATCTAATTCTAATAACTATGGTCTAATCTTGGCTCTTCCAATAATACTAAAATAATTGAAAACCACACCATGAACAAGTCTAAAAGCATCAAAGTGACACAAAACTAATTAATCACTATCAATTTAATATGTGCCCTATCCATTCAACCAGCTCAGCTCTTCTTGACTTTATAGATGATATTCACTCAGCTCACTGTGCACATCAATTCTCCAGAAAACAGAGTTCTGTCTCTCCCCTACTTACAAAAGTTGTTTAATATTGTGAACTATTTCTATTATAATTCAATAGGTCAATCCCATCATCTTTCAGAGACTACCTCCTTCTCAAATGAGTGCATGAACCAGAGCTGTGAATTTGCATCACTGAGTTTTGAAGGAATTTCTGTTCTATGTTTCCTTCCCAAAATTGTTCATCTTTTTTCAAGATCATATCGAGACCTCTTTGGTGGCATTTCTGTTTCTCATGAAACACCACAAGGTCAATAATAATTTTTCCCTTCATATTTTGTATGTGGCATTGCATACAAAAATATAGTTAGCTAATATATTTATAATAAAGAACATGTCCATCATCTGCAATGCTAATACTTTTTAAACTTAATCCACAGTCAAGTATATTAATTATCTTTTTTTGTATCTTGCACTTAAAAACTATAGCTCTTTAGTGTTTAATTAAATAAATCCACTATGTGAGCTTAGGTTGCTTAAATGTTCAAAGCAGCTATTTATTTATCTATTACAAAAGGGAAATAATGCTATTTACCCCATGTAGTAAAGTGTCTGAACTGCTTGGAAAATGTTGTCTATTATTCTTATTCTTCTTACTCGGTTGTTGTAACACCTTAAATGTGTTACCAGCCACACCTGTCCTACTCTGCAAGAAGAAACAATAAAGATCTAGATGGGATGTTCCAGGGTCGTCATTTCTGCAATAAAGGAGTATAGACTGTGTGAGGGTCTGACAAGTATAAGAGAGTAAAATTTTATAGTGCAAGGATGAAGCTCCTTATGAAGGAGATCACCTAGGTCATGAAATATCGTAAATCTCATCAGCAGAGTAAGCATGATGCTTCAGGGTCATTCTCTCCTTTGACATGTGTCCTACCCTTGAAACAGAAAGGACTCTTCACGACATTTGCACATTTATATAATATTGAGCTTATTTTCCCAGCCAGAACTTCCCTACCTAAAGACTTTAAAATGTATATCTGCCTTAAAAGTGGCACCTCTAGGGGTTCCTGCCTTAAGAGGTCTGAGACTCTGACAATTTCCATTGTAATCAGTATATGACAGCAAGTTTCCATCGAAATTTTACAGTGACCCTGACCAGAATAGTAGGTTCTATTTTTCTCCCTCACTGTTTAAAAATATATATATTTATTAAAAATACAGACAAGAATCTGATACAATTGACAATTGTACAATCCTTATACAATTGTTTTTCAAACACATGATGAGAATAGTGCTATATTATGCCAGATATTCCAGAGCAATCACTAGTTTTCAGTCATTATGCCCAAAGATGGTTGGATGATTATGGCAGATTAAGTTATTCTTCAAAAATGTTCACACTCTCTGGGTGGTTTTATTTCTTAACCACCTTGATTCTGAACTTGGTTGTAGCACTTGCTTTGGCCAGTCTTGCAGTCCTGGAGTCTTGCAGCCACAATGCAAGCAAAGGCTCAGTAAGCGCTTACATGGGGGCTTGCTCTCTTGCACCATAGCCATTCCTTAGAAAAATATGCCCAGAACTGACTGCTATTTCCAGCAAGAGGATGAGAGACAAGCAGAGCACAGCAGAGCTCCTCAGATGGCACAGATTAATCAGCTATTCACAGATTCTCAAGAATAGTGATTCTTGTTTTAATCCACAGAGTTTTGATTTTTTTTTTTTTTTTGACAGAATTTTTTGGCATAGAGTGGTAGTTGATGTAACAATCAAACCATGGAAGAGAGTTTAGCATGGCTGGCTAGAAGCATTTTATGTCTGCCTCCTCTACTTCGAAGAACAAGAGTAGTCCCTAGATAGTTACACTTCAAGTACATTATCCAAGTAAGGATTGGGGAATTCAACAAAGAAATGAAAGAAGACACCAAAAGTAGGGAAGAAGGAGAGGCGGCCTTTGTGGCTAGGATTGTCTGGGTGCTGGGAGTGACTTCCCTATTCAAGGAAAGAGTAAGAGACTTCCAGTGGACCACATCCCCTCTGTGGAATCATACAGTCCTGATCCTGGGAGAACCCCTTATCCCACCCAATCCCTGAAACTAACATAGGAAGCTGCCAGAAAAGACCATGGGACAGAACTGCTTCAGCGAAGGAGTTGCACTTGGACCTACACCCTTTCTGAGACTTAGGCAGCAATGGTAAAGCAGCATTTTCAAAACTAGCCTCTGGAAAACTTCACACTGTCCTGGGACTCAGCTGTGACAGAATCAGGGAATTATGGAAATTCATCATGGAACCTGAGACAGGGGAGCAAGCCAGGAGGACTCCAGCAACTAGGACTGGGTGGCAGTGACCAATGCCAGAAAGTGAGTGCAGCACTGTCAGAATATGAGATGGGGATGGAAGCAGGGCACAAGTTCCTGCTGTGACCTGGCTGCAAGCTGGTCATGGGATCCTGTAGCCAGTTGTGGGGAGCAAGTCCCACCATGATTGAGGTGTGAAGGAGACATGTGTTTATCACTCACCTGCTGGCCCAGGCGGTGATAACTGAGGGAACCCTCACCATCTCCAGTGGCAGAGCCTTAGCATGACTGCTACCTCCCCTCAACCAAGCATTCCACCTGGGGCCTGAGGGTTGCCCCACCCACCCAGAGCTGGTACTTACTCTAACCATTGGGGAGCCTGAACACAAGCCTACAATGCCCCACTTGGAACCCCTCCATGATAGAGCCCACAACCTGGGGTCCCATGTATTGCCCGAAGCAATATACCACCTTGGACCTTGGGGCAATCCTCCAGAGGGCCTAAGTTCGGGACTAAACTTCTGGCCACTACCACCTCAGCTGCAAGTGCCACCTTCAGGCCTGGAGACTGGTCCACCTAGCCCAACATAGCCACTGTCAACAGCAACACACATTGTTTGAGGCCCATAGAATCACCCCCTCATTGCTACTCTCATCACCTATACCACACTGGCTATACAGGAGCCCAAGGACCTACCCACTCACTTAGTCCACTGCTGCCACTACCAGGATCTGAGCAACTCCCCTGGAGGCCCATGAATCAACCTGCTGGTAACCACCAACAGGTGCCAGCACTGACCAGAGGCATAGAGATAGGTATACTCAGGCCACTACTGCCACCACCAGAGCCTGAAGACCAGCTCACCTGGTATCCTAGTCCCCAGCACAGTATCACCACAGCCTCCACTTATAGCCTCACCCTAACCCACCAAGTAAATCACAGATACCAATAACACTGTTTACAGCCAGAAAAAATCATACAGAGATCACACTACTGCATGCAGCCAGAATTGAAGCAAAAGGACCCTACTCAACCAACATCATAGACACATCTTCAAGAAAATGTTCACCCCTGTGAAAGTAATTTCAAAAACAAGAAGAAGCAATTGTTACACCAGATGTGCCAACAGCAACATAAAAACACAAGAAACATGAAAAAGCAAGGAAATCTGACACTTCCAAAAAAGGCAATAATTGTCCAGCAATGTATCTTAATTAGAAAGAAATTTTTCAGATCTCAGACAAAAAATTCAAAATATTGATTTTAAAGTTCAGTGAGATAGAATTCTGAAAAATAATACAATGAAATCAGAGAAACAATTCATCACATGAATAAAAAATTTACCAATGAGATATAGTTTTAAAAGAACCAAATAGAAATTCTGAAGTTGAAGGATTTATGGAAGGAAATACAAAATACATTTGAAAGCTTCAAAAATAGACTAGATTAAGCAGAATAAAGAATCTTTAAATTTGAAGACAGGACTTCAATATATCAAAGGGATACCTGCACTCATGTTTATTGCAGAACTATTTATGACAGTAAAGAGAGGAAATCAACCAAAGTGTTCCTTAATGGATGAATGGATAAATGACATGTTTATTGATTTTCTGTCTAAACAGACCAATAGTGAGTAGTGAGACTGAATCAGTAATAAAGTCTCCCAACAAAAAAAGCCCAGGACTGGATATATTCACAGCCAAATTCTACCAAATATACAAGGAAGAACAGCAATCCTCCTGAAACAATTCTAAACAAGAGGAGGAAATTCTTCTTAACTTATTTTGAGACCAGTATCACTCTGATGGCCAAAGCAGAAAAAGACACAACAATGAAAGAAGAAAACTACACGCTCATATCCCTGGTGAACATAGATGCAAAAATCATCAACAAAATACTAGCAAAATAAATCCAACAGCGCATCAAAATGATATTACACCACAATCAGATAGGATTTATACCAGGGATGCAAGGATGGTTTAACATACACAAATCAATAAGTGTGATATATCATTAACAGAATGAAAGGCAAAAATCATATGATCATCTTAAGAGACACAGAAAAAGCACTAGATAAAATTAAACATTCCTTCATGATTAAAAACTCTCAAGAAACTAGGAATGGAAGAAACATATGTCACAATAGTAAAAGTCTATATAAGACAAACTCACCAATAACATCATATTGAATGGGGGAAAGGTGACAGCCTCTACTCTAAGAACTAGAACAAGACAAGGATACCTATTTTCACCATTCCTATTTAACATAGTACTAGTACAAAAATCAGGAACATTTATATACACCAATAGTGGTCTAGTCATGTAAGAAATCAAGAAAGCAATCCCATTTATTATGATAACTACAAAAAGAAAAGAAAATACCTAAGAATATACTTAACCAAGGAAGTGAAAATTCTCTACAAGGAAAACTACAAACCACTGATGAAAGAAATTGAAGATGACACAAACAAATGAAAAACATTTTATGCTCATGGATCAGAAGAATCAATATTACTAAATTGACCATATTGCCCAAAGTAGTCTACAAATTCAATACAATCCTTATCAAAATATCAGTGGCATTCTTCAACAGAATTAAAATTAACAATCCCAAAATTCATATGAAACAAACAAACAAAAAAGCCAGCCAAAATAGTCATAACAATTCTGAGCAAAAAGAACAAAGCTGCAGGCATCACATTACCTGACTTTGAATTATATTGTAAAGCTATAGTAACTGAAACAGTATGATATTGGTATGAAAACAGACATATAGACTAATGGAACAGAATAAAGAACCAAGAAATAAAGCCATATATTTACAGTCAAGTCATCTTCAACAAAGCCAATGAAACCTTTCATTCACCCTTTTCAATAAATGGTATTGGGAAAATCGAATAGCCCTGTGCAGAAGAATGTAACTGGACTCCTATCTCCTACCATATACACAAAATCAACTTGAAATTGATTAGAGTTTTACATATAAGACCCAAATGATAAAAACATTGGAAGAAAATTTAGGGCTAACTCTCCTGGACATTGGTCTAAGCAAAAAAATTATAACTTAGACTTCAAAAGCACAGGCAAGAAAAACAAAACTAGGCAAATAGGACTTGAACTCAAAACCTCTGTACAGCAAAAGAAATAATCAACAAAATAAACAGACAACCTGCTGAATGGAAGAAAATATTTGCAAATTATTCATCTGACTGGGGACTGATAACCAGAATATGAAAAGAACTCAAACAACTTAACAGAATAAAAAAAGCAAATAATCCCATTAAAAAGTGGGAAAAGGAAATGAGTACATATTTCTTAAAAGAAGACATACAAACAGCTAGGTTTGAAAAAATAGCATATGAAAAAAATTCTCAACATTGCCAATCATCAGAGAAATACAAATTAAAACCACAATGAGATCATCTTACTCCAATCAGAATGGTTATTATCAAAAATACAAAAAAAAAAAAACAGATGTTGGTGAGGATGTAAAGAAAGAGAAGGAACTTCTATGTACTTTTGGTAGGAATATAAGGTAGTACAGTTCCTATGAAAGTTTCGAAAAAAAAGAAAACTGAAGATAGAATTATGATCTGATTTAGCAGTCTTCACATTGGGTATCTACTTTAAGGAAAATAAATTAATATATCAAAGGGATACCTGCACTCATGTTTATTACAACACTATTCATAATAGTAAAAATAGGAAATCAACCTAAGTGTTCCTTAGTGGATGAATGGATAAAGAAAATGTGATATACATAAGGAAATCATGTCATTTGCAACAAGATGAATGACACTGGATGTCATTATCTTACGTGATGTAAGTCAGGCACACACAGACAAATATCTCATGCTTTCACTGATAGGTAGGACCTAAAAAATTTGGACCCATAGAGGTAGAGACTAGACAAATAGATAACAGAGATTGGGAAAGGCAGATGGGAAGGGGGAGAATGAAGAGAAATAAATTAAAGGGTACAAATATACAGTAAACTAGAAGTAATAAATTCAATGTTTGATAGCAGAGTAGGAGGACTATACTTTTAAAAAATGTATTTTACTTGTGTGATGAACACTTTAAATACCAACTTTATCACTATGCATTATATACATTTAATAAATTTCTCATGTATCCCTTAAATTTCCACAAATTTTTAAAAATAGTCATAACATGTCACATTGTGCTATGTAACACAACTTGTGCTGCTTCCATACTTAATTTATTAAATATTTAGTTAAGTTTAACCCAGATACAAAAGGACTATTATAGGAAGTGCTGATAAATGAAGAAAATAATAGAGGAACATATGAAAAACCAGCTACATGGCTCCCATTTCCTCTTTCTATCATCTAAGTCCTATTTAAGACATAATTAAAATTTTCTGAAAAAAATCACACCACAGTGATTGTGCTTAATAATTCTTTGACAGGTACTCTTTGTTGGTATTCTGTCCTAGTGCCCACTCCTCCCAAGCCAATTTCGGTTATTGTTGTAAAAAATGTCCATAAGACCTAGTTCTGGCCAATAGAATGTAAAAGCAGAAAACCTTTCTGGGGCTTCTAGGATAATTTTTTTAAATAAAAAGACTCTGGTGGCATGCCCCTTCAGTTACACCCACCCTTCCTGCATGGAATATAAATACTATTCCTTCCTGCATGGAATATAAATACCATTATGATGGACAGAAGCTCAACAGCCATTTGTGTGACTCTGAATTGACACAGGAGAAAAAGACCAAGAGATACCCAGACAGCAGCTCTACCATCACTGAGCTTCTGAATCAATGCTGCCAGCACGCTGTTTTTCAGGCTCTTAGTTATACGTAAAAAATAACCCCTTCCTTATGTCAGTATTTGTTAGTCTTCTACTACCTGCAGCACTTGTAAGCCTCTCAATTGCATTTTATAACAAGCAAAAGGAGAAAGGTAAGATATACCATAGCACAGAGTTCCCATGTTAAGCTTATTAGCTTTGTTATTCTCAGTAACTAAAATCATTATATAATATCATCATCATGAAATTTCTCATGACCTTTATTACCTAAAAATAAAGGCATTAATGAGTTAATGAATTTATTTCTAAGTTTTTACTGTATTGAAAGAAACAAAAGATGCTTTAAGATCAAAGTCTATACTCTCAGTGAATGAACAAAAGAAGTGTGATTAAAGACTAAATGATTTTGAAAAGGTTACCCATATATCAAAAGCTCAAAACCTCAATATCAAATGGTCAGTAAAATTTAGGCATACTACAAGATACAATTAACTTATCTTCACAGTATTACGTGTTCTCCTGTAAGCCTAATTGTGCACCTCTTCCATGCCTTTCTTTTATTCACAGTACAGGTTAGGAAATCGTTAGCTTAGTCATTAATTGGTAAAGATTTCTTTCCACAAGTGAATTTTCATTGAATTTTAACACATGATTAACCCTACCTCACATATCAAGAGAAATGATATGAAACCATGTGAAACCCTGGACATATTCTGTGCCTATTGAAACCTATTGAATAATTCGAGATCATGGGTCTAATTCCTTTGTTCAAATATGAAAATTATGTCCTTCCATTTCATGATAGAAACATAAGAGATGCAATTACAGCATTTATAAACCTTATTCTAGGAATAGCTCAGTAAAAACTGACTTGATTCTTGATTTCTTTTCTCTAAGTCACTGAATTAGCTGAAAATCTAAGTTACATATATCATGTATTGTTGATTGACACCATAAAGTTTTCATCTAAATTTGAAACCTAAGTCTGGATATATCCGAAAATTTGTACTGCATTAACTCATGAGACTTGAATTCTGATAGGGAAAAACTAGCATATGCAATGTGGCTAGATCATAACCAAACAACTTATTATACTTCTGAAATTAAGTTGAATAAATAATACCAAGAAAAGGCAGTAAGGTCAATTTGGGTTTAATTCCACCGTAAAATAAAATCAAAACCATCACAATGAAAGCTCTTTTCATCAAAAACATTATTTGCAATACATACGAGACTAGTATAAGAGAAACAGATAGCAGCTAAATGGACAGATAAAGCCAAGCGAAGGAGCTAAAGGCAAAAGGAAACTAGTGCTAGAAACAGAATGCAGGCCAGCAGGCAGCCCAGCCAGCACTGTGAAAATGTGAATAAGCACATTCGGTAACCAACATCCAGTCACGGACACCCGCTGAACAGGATGCTTGGTTTTCATTAATCTGCTAGAAAATGGAATATTTGCTTGTCCCATGTCAGTGAGATATGGGATGAGTACCTAGTCAAAGAAGTAATTTCTTTTTCTTTAAAGAGAGTAGGACTGGATGAAGGTGGAGTAGGAGGAAAGTGAGCACTCTTCGTCACCCTTGATCTGCTTCCCAAATGGCAGTGAGGCAACAACCGGGAAAATAAAATGCAAGAACTTATTTTGTCTGGAGTCTATGCCCTTTTTATAAGTCCTACAATGATAAAAAACACTTGGACAAAGGAAGGTTAGTAATAATAAAAAGAGAATAACCCAGTTTTTGTTGATTATGGAGAGCTGTTACTACTGTGCTCTTTCTGGGAGCCAGACCTAAAATACGGTCTCTTCCTGATGTCCCTTTTGGTGGATTCACACAAGGACATTTGCTCAAAAGATTTGATTCCTCCTTCTCCCCAGTTGTAGTGACTATATATTGAAGCTCTACTTAAAAATCAGAGGTTTCCAGTGCCATTCAGAATAAGTTCCGAAGGGGAGAGAGCAGTCAGAAGAAGAGGAATGGGGAACTGGGCATAGCTCTCTTTCTCTCTCTGCAACAATCCAAGCTTGAATGAACAGAAAAGCCACAGGCTCAAAAATCGTATTGTCAGGCAGACTCATGTCTCTCCAGGGAGATGGGTCTCTAAGGTCTAGTATGATGCGGTCGCTGAACACTCTATTCAGTTTCACCTTTCTCCCCATCATTCACCCCAAAATTCTAGTTAATCAAACTCTTTGCTTTTCTTGGAAATCCATGCGATCTCTTTTGTTCTGGTACTTCCTAGTCCCTGGGTAACCCCACTTCTGACTCTTTAGTCTGCCACACCATATTTCCAGACCTGTGACAAGATCCAACAGTCTTTGCTCCAAGAAAACTCCCAGCCCAGGATGACTTCAGTGCTCCCTTCTCTCTGCTTCTTTAGTATCATGAACATGCATTGATTAGAGCAATTTTACAAGGTGGGTTTTTAGACTATTTTTCGAAAGCCCATAAGCAACTTGAAGACAAAATCTTTACCTTTTTTTCATTATGAACAACACACACAAAATAGGTACTCCAAAACATATATTTTTTAGTGAACTAGGCGTTGCTTTTTCCTTTTATGTTACACGTGATAGGAGCTCCTTTTTGTGGATGAAGAAAAAAAAAATATTGATTAAATCCATTTGAAATAGCCCATTTGTCACCCCTGACATTAACGTAGTAAGTTCTCCAGCTGCGTTAAGATTATAGAAATAGATAGTTCCATATAATTTGCCAGGTGATGGGTTATTGGGAACAGACTCTGACTTATCTATTTGTCCCTTTGTATTTAAATCATATATTTCCTTAGTAAAAGAGATGTAGGCTGGGCTTAGAAATGCAACAAAAGCCCAATTCCTATAGAAGATGAAGAAAGCTAAGAAAGCTGCCAAGTGAAGCCACAGAGCACTGTCCAACCACCATGGGGGCAGTGTGTTATTTTTTAGAGGTGATACAGATGCTGTCAGCTATTCTCCTTCAATGTTGAGTGTAGTTCAGTGGATCTGATTGTCCAGAGAGGACAGCCTGAAAGTGGGCTTGCTTCAGTCTGGGTGCATTCAAATCTGTCAGTTCTCAGTCTCCTAGACACTGGTCCCTGGAGGAAACTGAGGCAGCTTGGTAGCCATCTGATTATTATTTCTGAGACCAGGAAGCCCGGTAAGAGTCAGTGAGATTTTGCTTCCACCAATGTTTCGCTGTTGTGAAAAACAAAAAACAAAAGTAGAAGCTTTTAATCATGTCTCCATTTAAGCCATATGAGATCTTCACTAGGGTACAATTCTTTCTCTCTTTCTCTATCTCTATCTCTATCTCTCTCTCTGTCTCTGACTCTTTCTCTCTTTTTTTCCCTATCTTTCTTGATTTTGATCAAGAATTAGCCCAGGAGAGTGAGGATTTTGATCCAATTAAATCCATGAAGTTGGAACTAATATTATGCCAATGCTTGAAGGAAACCATTTCCAGAAAAGCTGAGTATTTTCTGAACACAAGTCTTTATTGTCATAGTTGAGATGAATCCTATAGCCGCGTAGAGTAAGTACACCTTGCCGTAGGAAGACATCAGTAAAGAGGTGTGTCATTCTGGCATCAGTCCCCAGAATTCCAGTCCCCAAAAAGAGACTAATGAAGGTGTCTTGGTAGCAGTTACAGCTTTTCCCAACTCATCCAGCTCCAGTAAAAGTGTAGGAAAAACAACACCTCTCCCCCGTGGCATGGCTAACGGACACATATTTTTTTAACTGAAAAATATTGCTAACTAGCACTCTGCATCCCTCCCTCTTCACTAACATGAGAATGATGACACACTTTCTGTCACATAAAGTAATGGCCTAAGAAATATTGATCTGACCACAAGTACTGAAATGGGGTTGAAGTAGAGGGAGAAGCTTTCAATAAATAGCAAGAGTGCTGCCCTGAAGCCCATTACCTAAGCTATTCACTAGTTAATGCCTTAGAAATCCATATTGTGATTTCACAGATTCCTTTCCTTCTGTGTGTCAGCAGAGCAGCATGTCTCTGGGACAGATGGTCTCCTTGTACACACCCCATACTTAGCGCTGTGCCAAGCTTATGCTTCCTTCACTTTCTTCATGAAAACAGGCATGCTGAAAATATGTTTGCGGATGGCACAGAAATGCTGTGCACATTTTAGCCATCATGTCAAAGCAGGAAATATTCAGAGCCATAACAAGTAAAAACAAAAACCACTGAAAAGTATTTTTTCCTCTACCAAGCTGTAGTCATTTCCATGCTCAAACATGGCAAGCTACAAATGCATTGTGTTAAGCACTATCCAAAGAAAAGAGGGGTGGGTGTTATGGATATCAAGACAGAAAATGTTGGAATAGGATCAGGCATCTCACGCTGTAACAAAGGGTTGTCAATTCTTGTCACTTTCAGAAAGAAAAGCCCCTGCTTCCATGGTGAGGGAAACAGTAAAGGAAAAAGGAAATGAGTCGGCTTATTAAATATCGCTTAGTTTTCCACTTCGAGTCTGTCTAGAAGATGGTAATTTTCCTGCTTTTTGTCTAATATTTCAAATTACGCAAAATACAATCTTATTAGGCAGTTTATGTCCAGGGATCAAGGAAATATTACAATTAACAAAGAAAGTATTAAAAATAATAATAGCTGTTGAGTCCTTAAGCTACTATTTAGCTTGCCAACCACATCACATCCTAGTCTATTTGTAGACCACCTCCATATCTTTTAGATTATTCTGAAGTTAACAATGAGGGCCTTAAAAAAATTAGTCATCTATATTCTCAAACTCCCACACAGTAAATGGTCACTCATAGGAAGCATTTTGTCACCTGTTGTATCAGCAAAGTACACAAGGCAAATCCCTCTTATAGGTCATTCAATCCCACAAGTAACTAAACTATCATAATATTTTTTGTTGCAAGGACGACAGAAATCAATTAATTCACTTATTCCCAAATATGGAAATGTATTCCACAGAATCATAAGCAGCCGGCCATCCACCTATGCCATTATGCAGAACACTTTTGAGATAGCCAACATACTACCCACTTCTGCACTTGACAAGTGCAAGTTATTTCATTAGTTCAAGAAAGAGCCATTCATCCCCTTCTGAGGCCCAAATCCTTTTTGAAAATATAAAAAGAAATATTTCAGAAATCCTTGCCCTCAAGAAGCACACAGCCTAGTTGGGCCACTTGGCAAATAATGTCAATGCAGTATGATCATCACTATGAGAGGGGAAATTGTGCTGTGGTAATTTTTCAGTATACCTTTCACTTTTTCTTATTCCCTTTGCCCAAGCTTGTAATTACATATTTATTACTATAATTATCAGTTTAATTACTTTCTCCCCTGCTAAAATCTTAGCTTCATGAGAGAAGGCACTACATTTTTTCTTTCAGCAATTATCTCCAAAACCCAGAGAGTACCTAAAATACTTAATAAATATTTGTTGAATAAAGATGAATAATTGATTAAGAGGGGGATTTTGCCAAGAAAATCACATGTGGGGTAAGAATGTATCAAGGAGACATATAGCATACAAAAAGGCTGGAAAAGAGGACAGAGCACTTGAAAGAGCTACAAGTGTTTGGCATTAAAAGGAACTTAGAACATGAGAAGGCCAAGAGGTAAGGCTGAACAGGAGAAGGCCTGCACCATAAAGAGCCTTTTATTATATGTTGTGCCAAGGAATCTGGATTTCTTTATCATTACAGCAGAGATCTGTTGTCTAGGCTTTAAGCCAAAGGGTGATAGGAGCAGATAACAGAGAAATTTGGTTGGCAAGACTGAGGGGCCTGATTGGAAGGAGGGTGATATAGAGAGTGTGTGGTACAAGAAGGATGAGAAGGTAAAGAGGAGCAGGTGTATGCAAGAAGACGATCCTATGAGGAGATGCAAGGATTCATCACTGCATCGCAGATTTCTGGCTGGAATGACTGGCAGTACCCAATTATGCAATAAAATACTATAGGAAAAGTACTTTTTTTCTCTTTCTTGGAGAGGATGTTATGTTGAATTTCTCGTTGAACATCCAGATAGATGGTGATTGTATAATTCTGAGTCTGATGGAGAGATGTTAGCTACAGATGGAGATTTGAGAGTGATCAATAGAGAGATAATAATTAAAGCCTAACCAGCAATGACTGACCAGTTGAAGCATATGTGGAATGAGAACCTAAGGCTGCCAAAGAATAAAAGAGAGCAAGGGGACAGTTACTAAGGAACTAAGAAGCAGCAGCCTAAGAACTAAAGAAAACCAGAAGACGAGACCATTATGGAAGTGAGGGAAGGGAAGGATTTCTGAAGATCACATGAGTGTGAGGAGTTAGCTGTTCCGACATGGCAGGGGCTGAAAAATCTTTATCGTGATGTTTAGAATTTAGATCAAAGGTAATTTCGACAAGAGCCACTGAGAGGTATCAGAAAAGTGGAAGTGAGAAAGCTGTCTTTTATTTCGGGGCCAGTTCTAGATGGTGTAATATTTTCTATTTATTATTCTGAATCAAATTTTCCCTTTACATAAATACGTAAGTGTCTGGGGAGGAAGGAAGAGCATATTTTATGAGTTTCAATGAAGAACAATGTTAAACATTTTATTTTGTTTCTACAAATATTTATCAAGCATCTTCTTTGTGTCAAACTCTAGGCTAGGTGTTAGAGATACCAAGATGGATAAGCCATTATCCCTGCCCTCAAGAGGCCCAGAATATATTTAGGGAGACTGACAAATACACACTTCAATATGGTTAAGTGCCATGGGAAAGGTATGTATAGATGCTGCATTTATAACACAAAAGATAAAACGGTTTTGCCTAAGGTAGTCAGGAATGAAGACTGCAGAGAACAAGGGGCACTTTGGGATCTTGAAGAACTGATGCAATAATATAGGCTGTAGAATTCTTTTTTTAAAAAATTATTATTTAAAATAATTATTTATAATATTTAATTTAATTATTTAAAATAATTATATTTAATTATTATCTATTTATTTTTTTATTTTATTTTTTCAGATGGAGTCTCACTCCTTTGCCCAGGCTGGAGTGCAATGGCACAGTCTCAGCTCACTGCAACCTCCACCTCCCAGGTTCAAGTGATTCTCCTGCCTCAGCCTCCTGAGTAGCTGGGTTACAGGCCCATGCCACCACACCTGGCTAATTTTTGTATTTTTAGTAGAGATGGGGGTTTACCATGTTGTCCAGGTTGGTCTCTAACTCTTGGCCTCAAGTGATCCTTGACCTCCCAAAGTGCTAGGTTCACAGGCATGAGCCACTGCTAAGGGCAGGAATTCTCTTTAAATTTTCTCAGAAATTTAAAGGCACAATTGTTTCAAGCCACAATTTTGTTCGCATGCTGTTCATACAGTATCAGTATCCACCCAAGCTGCAATGATTTATATGATGATGCCCTTTATAAAGTAAAAGTGCTTCTTTCAATCCTTAACTGTTTGCTGGTCTTCGCTTTCTTATTCATTGACTATTACCTTCAATGTGCTACTAAATATATAAAACTTGATGGTATGCTTTCTTGGCAATTTTTCAGCATTTCCAGTAGCATCATTTGTATTTATTTTGTCAGCTATGAAGGATCAAAGCATTTTTCCAAAAGGTAAATTAACGGAAGAAAGAGAGACCAAAGAGAAGTTAATATCAGCTATGAAGGATCAAAGTATTTTGCCAAAAGATAAATTAATGGAAGAAAGAGAGACTAAAGAGAAGTTAATAAAGAGTTTAAAATAAAAAATGTGCAGCATCACTCATAGTGAGGCATTGTGTGAAAGTCTCTCTGGGCTCATTGGCTGAGAGCTTCAGCTAAGCATCAGTCTATTGAACTGGCTAACCCATAATACACATTAATATATCAGAGAGCCAGGCATGGTGGCTCACACCTATAATCCCAGCACTTTGGGAGGCCGAGGCAGGTGGATCACCTGAAGTCAGGAGTTCGAGACCAGCCTGGCCAACATGATGAAACTCCATCTCTACTAAAAATAATATCAAAATTAGCTGGCCATGGTGGTGGGGGCCTGTAATCCCAACTACTCAGGAGGCTGAGGCAGGAGAATTGTATACCATCAAGGAGAAAGTATACCATCAAGAGAATTGCTTGAACCCAGAAGGTGGAGGCTGCAGTGAGCAGAGATCACGCCATTGCACTCCAGCCTGGGCAGTAGAGTAAGACTCCATCTCTCTTTCTCTCCCTCTCTCTCTCTTTCTCTCTCTCTCTCTCTCTCTCTCTCTCTCCATATATATATGAGAAGGGGGGACAAGCATAAATGTAAAATATATTTGTGATATAAAGGCACTATAAATTAATCTGTACTATACAGGGCAGCATTAAGGGCAAAATGCAGAAAGAGAAGAAAAGTCAATTCCAGCATGTATAAAACCATAAAAGCATATGAAGCCATGAGAGCATGTGTGTAAGTTTAGTGTAGCTGAAGTGGCCTGTACATGCCATGGGAAATACTGATAAGATTAGAAAGGTTCAATTCTGCATAAATTGTGAATGCCATCTTATGCTGGGAAAAGGAGTGTGGGCCATATTATATATGGCAAGAAACAACCTTCAAATGTTAAGTGGAGAAGTGTCCCAATCACTAGCACTGATGGAAATACGGAGAAAGTAACTGAGGTTGGAGAAGCAGGGAGACCAGTTGAAAAGCTATTACAATGGTCCAGATGAGAACCCTGGGGACCTAATAAAAAGCCAGCGGCACCAGGAATGAAAGCAGCTGGGTGAGTACCCCTGGATCCCCAGGGTATAAGAGAATTTCTCTGTACAAGGTAACTGCAAGTCAGAGATTCCCTGTAGTATTACACGGGGCAATCTCCTCCCTGAACAAAAACATAAATCGGCTTGATCCATTACTAAAAGCTAGAGAGAGAGTAATGGATCCATTTAGTAATGGATCAAGCCCAGAGCCCTCCAATATGCTAGATTACATCAACAGTACCGATCAAGTAAGGTATTACATTCATCGCCTTCTTCCAAACCACCCACATACGGGAATCCACCCTGAAGAATCTAGAGGCAACTTAGAGAGTCCAGAAGGAAGGGAGGAACCTCTAGAACAAGTAGATGAGAAGTCTAGCGTGTCTCACTCACTGGCTGCATAAGGCCAACCTGACTTAGGGGAGATAAGGTGCTTTAATGTTACATAAATTTGGAATTTTATTATTGCACCATGGATGTGCCAGTGACTAAAGGGACACTTTTTTTGTGACTAGAATGGGGAAATATTTTATATGTGAACAGAGAAGTCATGAGACTTGCTTTAGATTTCACCCGAAAGAGAAACAAGCTCTCCAGTATAGAGTGAATGGGCAGGGGCAGAAAGATAAAGTTGTTTTAGAAGTAATCCCCCAGGCCTTCTTTATTCATGTAAAACAAGCTTAAAAAATAGATTAATAATATAGTTCAACCCCCTGAATTCCCTTCCTCTTCTCAATTCCTTCTTTCCACCAGATATAATCATCTTCTTGAATTGAGATTATCATTCACATACATTTCTTTTCATTTTACTGTATATGTCATGTGTTAAGAATATATATACAAATGCTTTGCAAATTTTTAAAATTTATATCAGTGATATTATACTCCATACGTTTTTGAGCTACCGGCTTTTCCAGGGAATTATAATTGTTGATTCTGTAACTGTAATTTGTTCATTTTCGCTGGTATAAGGTACTCCATTTTGTAAACATGGCACATTTTATCCATTATATGTTAATAGACACTTAAGTTGTTTCAATTTTATTACTATTATAAATAATTCTGGTCTGAGCATTCTTTATATGTTTTTCTTTTTTATGTTCAAGAATTTCTTTGGGATATATGTTCAAGAATGGAATTTCTTGTTTTGTTTTCTTCCACATGTATTAAACAGAATTTGAATATTCACAACCTTGGTTAATGATACATACTCATCATTAGTCCATATGTGACTGTTTTTGTTTGGCTAGCTGGTATAATAGTCTAATAAGTACCCTCAAAACCACTACTAAACATAAAAGCTAGTTCCATACAGTACCTACATATAAATCGTATAACCCCTCATATTAGCCCTGACTCTCCTGACCCAGAATCATTAATTCGAAGCCTATGTTCATTGTCCCTTTGCTTTCCTTTTATTATTTTATTGCATCTGTAAGCATTACTAGAGATTTATTTTTAATTGTTTACCTTCATGAAAAGAATTTCATGAACATTTGCCCCTAAATCACACCATACACAAAAATCAATTCAAAATACATCTTAAATTAAATAAAAATTTTAAAACAGCATATCAAAATTTGTTGTATGCAGCTAATATAATAATATGAGGGAAACTTATAGCATTATATGCTTATAATAGAAGAAAAGAAAAAGGTCTAAAATCAATGACCTCAGTTTCACCTTAAGAGGCTAGAAAGGAACAGTAAAGGAAACTCAAAATAAGATAAACAAAGAAATAATAACGATCTAATGAGGAAACATTGAATGAAATAAAACCAATTTAAAAAATCAACAACAACCAAAAAACCAGTTAATTGAGAGATCCCTGGCCCGGCTGACCAAGAAAAAATAAAGGACACAAAACACAAGTATCAGAAATGAGAGGTCACATAGATTACACAGATTTGAAAAGCATAATGAGACAGTATTATGAACAACATTGTGCCAGTAATTCAACAACTTGGATGAAATAAGCAAATTCCTTAAAAAGTACAAAACTACCAAATCTCACTCAAGAAGAAATAAATAACTAAATAGCACTATTTAATTTAAAAATCCTTGATGGAAAACAGAAAAAGCAGGGGTTGCAATCCTAATTTCAGACACAACAGACTTTAACCCAACAAAGGTTTTTTTAAAAAAAAAGACAAGGAGGAACATTACATAATGGTTAAGAGTTCAATTCAACAAGAATTGAACTCTAATATTCTAAACCTATATGCACCCAATGCAGGTGTACCCAGATTCATAACACAAGTTTTTGGACACCTATGAAGTGATTTAGATTCACACACAATAATAATGGCAGCTTCCTCAGATCATCATTTAAAACAGATCATTAAGATAGAAAATTGATAAAGAGATTCAGACCCTGAACTCAACACTTGACCAAATGGACCTAATAGACTCTACAGAATTCTCCAAGAAAGACAACAGAATATATATTCTTTTTATCACAACATGGTACATACTCTAAAATCAAACATGCAATTAGGCATGAGACAGTGTTCAGCAAACTCAAAAAAACTGACATCATATCAACCATACTCTCAAACCACAGCACAGCAAAATAGAAATCAAGGCCAAGAAAATCACTGAAAGCCATGCAAGTACATGGAAATAAACCTGCTCCTGAATAACTCTCAAGTAAATAAAGAAACTAAGGCAAAAATCAACAACTTCTTTGAAACTAATAGGAATAAAGACACAACATACCAGAATCTTTGGAACACAGCTAATGGAGTGTTAACAGGGAAATTTATAGTACTAAACGCCCACATCAAAAAGTTAAAAAGGTCTCAAATTAACAACCCAACATTACAACTGGAAGAACTAGAGAAACAGTAAATTAACTCCAAACCTAGCAAAAGACAAGAAATAACCAAAATTAGAGCTGAACTTCAAAAGATAAGGATACGAAAAGTCATACAAAAGATTGATACATTCAGGAGTCAACTCTTTGAAAAAAATTCATAAGATAGACCACTAGCTAGACTAATAAAGAAGAGAAGATTCAAATAAGCACAATTAAAAATGGCAAAAGGTACATTATCACTGACCCTGCAGAATACATGTAACCATCAGAGACTACTGTAAATATGTCTATGCACACAAACTAGAAAGTCTAGAAGAAATGGATATATTCCTGGACACATACATCCTCCCAAGACTGAACCAGGAGAAAACTGAAGTACTGAATAGACCAAAAACAAGCTCTGAAATGGAGTCAATAATAAACAGCCTACCAACTGAAAAAAGCCCAGAACCAGGTGGATTCATGGGTGAATTCTACCAGACGTACAACGAAGAGCTGGTACTATTCCTACTGAAGCCATTCCAAAAAAATGGAGGAGGAGGGACTCATCCCCAACTCATTCTATGAGGTCAAAATTCCCCTGATATGAAAACCAGATGGAGACAAAACAATAAAAGAAAATTTCAGGCCAATATCCTTGATAAATATATATGCAAATATCCTTAAAAAATACTGGTAAACTGAATCCAGCAGCACATCAAAAAGTGAATCCACTATGATCAAGTAGGCTTTATCTCTGGGTTTCAAGGTTGGTTCAACATATGAAAATCAATAAATATGATTAAGCACATAAACAGAACTAAATACAAAAACCACACGTAGATGCAAAAAAAAAAAGCTTTCAATACAATTCAACACTGCTTCATGTTAAAAACCCTCAGTAAACCAAGTACTGAAGGAACAGACATCAAAATAATAAGAGCCATTTATGACAAACCAACATTCTACCAAATGGGCAAAAGCTGGAAGCATTCCCCTGGAAAATTGGCATATGACAAGGATGCCCACTCTCATCACTCTTATCCAACATAGTATTTGAAGTCCTAGCCAGAGCAATCAGGCAAGAGAAAGAAATAAAAGGCATCCAAATAGGAAGAGAACAAGTCAAATTATCCCTGTTTGCAAAGAACATGCGTCTGTATCTAAAAAACCTTACAGTCTTTGTTCAAAAGTTCTTTGAGCTGATAAGCAACTTCTGCAAGGTTTCAGGATACAAAATCAATGTACAAATATCAGTAGCATTCCTATACACTAACAACACCCAAGCCAAGAGCCAAATTAAGAACACAATCTCATTCACAATTGCCACACACACAAAAATAAAATACCTAGAGATGCAGCAAACCAGGGAGCTGAACGATAAGAATTAAAAAACACTGCTCAACAAAATCAGAGATGATACAAACAAATGGAAAAACATGCCATGCCCATGGATAGGAAGAATCAATTTTCTTAAAATGGCCATACTGTACAAAGCAATTTACAGATTCAATGCTGTTCCTGTAAAACTATTGATAACATTCTTCACAGACCTAGGGAAAACTATTTTAATATTCATATGAAACCAAAAAGGAGCCCAATTAGCCAAGTGAATCCTAAGCACAAAGCTGGAGACATCACATTACCCAACTTCAAACTATACTACAGGGCTATGGTAGCCAAAATATTATGGTACTGGTACAAAAACAGGCACGTAGACTAACAGAACAGAATAGAGAGCCCAGAAATAAAGCCACACACCTACAACCTTCTTATCTTTGGCACAGCTGACAAAAACAAGCAATGGAGAAAGGACTCTCTATTCAATAAATGGGGCTGAGATAACTGGCTAGCTATTTGCAGAAGATAGAAATTAGACCCCTTCCTTACACCATATACAAAAATCAATTCAAGATGGAATAAACACCCTAAAATACAGTCTCACTGTGATTGAGAACACAATCTAAAAGCACTATATGTGTATATGATAGTTTCATGGAATTTTTGTGTATGTGTACATGTGTGTATACACATACACACATATTTCATAAAACTATGATATAATACTACATATGCATGCATGCATATGCATACATATACACATAGAAACACATCTATCAAATTGTATACTTCAAACATGTGCAATTTATTGTATGTTAACTAACCCTTAATAAAGCTGTTAATAAAACATTACCATTATAAGGATACATTGTACATCTATCCCAGTTTTCTTAAATGTTCTATTACCTAGTTAGAAACCATATGATTAATTGCATAGTGTGTACTATATATTCCTATTTAATAGAACCACATGTCATTCTGTGGTATGGCTGTAGTATAGAAAACTGGTAGAATTCCTTTTAAACCTACAGCCTTTCTTCCACAGTAGAGGAATTTTTAACATGACCTATGGCTTCTGGAATAAATACATTTCTCTGCCTCTCTTCAATTTATAGTCATTTGACTAAGTTCTGCCCAATGGGTGTGAGTATGAGTGGAGTGTATTACTTCTCCTTTTTCTTTAAAAATAGAAGACGTTCCATTCTAACTACCAACACTTTCTAACAAACTCTGTACTGCTATTTGAAAGGCTGATTGGTGGCAAGTAGCTTGGGACCATATCATAGAGCAAGAAGATTGGAGCAGCTTGTATTCTTGTACATCTTGGTGGAACAAAACAGCCTCTTTCATGTTTTTAAGAAAGAAAAATATATATTTTCATCTTGTCCACGTGACTATGGTTTTAGATTTCTATTTTCAACCCTAGGTCCTGACAATTGCAAAATTGCATACCTATACAAGAATATGCCCTATAATAAACTCTAGAATACATGGTAATCTGAAGATTTTGGACAGCAGAGTTGGGAAAGGTGAGAATGTTTTTGCTGTATAAACAAAAAATCAAACACCTCCCCAACCCATACACAGTTGTTCAAACTTTAGACTGTAGTCCCTTGGAAGGTAGACCGTATCTTTAAGGGCATAGCAAGAGGGGGAAATATAGACTGTCTTAGTCTGTTTCGTGTTGCTTTAATAGAATGTTGGAGACTTCCAACCCTGCATAATAATCGTAAAAAAAAAAAAAAAGAAAAAAAAAGATATTTCTTTCTTATAGTTCTGGAGACTGGGAACTCCAAGATTCAGCGGCCAACATCTAGTGAGGGCCTTTCTGTTGCACTAAAACTTTGCAGGAAGCATCACACAGAAAGAAAGCAGCTGAGAGACCCAGCAAGATAGGACCAAGATAGCTTTTATACCAAATTCACTCTTGTGATAAGGAACCTACTTCTGAGATAACAATGTTAGTCACCTCTTAAATGTCCTGCCTCCCAAGACTGTTGCATTGGGGATTAAGTTTTCAATATATGAATTTTAGGGGACACAGTCAAACCATAGCATAGGCAAAATTCAAAATGTTGGTGTTTATTGACTATTTCCTTTCACATTTAGCAGAGCCCTGTAAAAGAGAGAGAAATTCAATCTGGAGCTATTTAGTCTGCAAATAACATGGAGAATAGGCCTCTGGGCAAGAAAAAAAGTGTTTTTTGCCTGTGACCTGCAGTAGACGTAGGCTTGGAAGCTGGCTATCAAGAGTTTTGCATGGTTATAAAAGCCAAATACTTTTTGTTTCCCAGACATAAGTTATAACTGGTGGTAAAATCAAAGCTAAAATGTATGCAGCTTGTAAATTGATTTTCATCTTATCTAATATTTGAGACAACTACTTGTTATGGCAATAAAAAGTTGTTTGCATAAAATGTAAGAATCAGAAATAACCTTACAGATAGCACCCTAGGACTTCTTCATTATTTCTATATAACCTAATAAAAATTAAAGTTAAAAATTAAACTTAAAAATAAATCAGTAATATTGTAGAGTAATTCATGTGGTTGTTTCCTATTAACATTAACTTATTTAACACCATATTCTCACTGAATAGTTTGCTTTATTGATGCCTTGTGTTTGGAGCCCAGCAGTATAAACTGTAACATTTCATAATACCTAAACTCTGATGGAATTATTGAAGTGTCATAACAAGTCAAGTAGAAAAATCATAGAGAGACTATTAACGATTTAATAGTTCAAGTTCATGTGGGAATGCTAATCCCACTGAAGTACAGAAGTTATGGTTATAATGATTAAGAACATAGATGAGAAATGAAAAATGTGAAATTCACATTAAAAGTACGATATAAAACACAATTATTACAAATTGACAGTGAGTCACACAGTAAAATTTAAGCTAACTTTCCTAGGAAGCTATTACCTTGTGAATCTGAACATTTATACCGATTTGTCTCACAGGGGCAGTACTCAACCCTCCCATTTTGATTAAACTTAGAAAAATGTGGTTGCTTCAGGATGTAGACAGTATTGTCAAAGACCTTCCCAGATACCCTCTGATCTTTTTTGCCATCTTCAGGAACCTCTCCTCTACCTTTCCTGTGTTTTTTCTTCCACAGGCAGCACCTTCTTTTAGAAAATCTCTCATGTAACTGGAACATCTTTACCTACATGCACAGAGAGCAGGAGTAGAGAGAGCTTATGGCCATGGTGGAGGCTCTTAGTCAATGACTGACCTGTGAGCCCAGATGAAAGCTCAGTACTGTATTAAACAGGGACACTTCTGATGTATAACATACACTTAAGAGGTCCCGTTGCCTGAGACGCTGAAGCAACCCTCCATAGTCCTTGCTTGGCTATTCACCCACTCTCTGTTCTTTTTCAACTCCATACTTTGCTTGTTTCTCCAGGAGCACTTTATCAATAAATCATTTGCACAAGAATTTGAGCTTCAGGTATTGCTTCTGGGGCACCTGACAGGACAAAAGGGCTTATAAATGGACTTATTTTGGACAACAACAAAAAAAGTAAAGTCTAGGAGTGTGGTTAGGACAGTTACATGATATTTGTTCTAACGATCCAATAATATCGCCAAGTTTAAATTATTAATTAAAGTGGAAGAACTAGTAGATTAGTAGAACTCATTAAAACAGTTTTAGGAAAAAATGATTACAGGACTGAATAAAAAGAGTTGGCAGAAAAACTATATAGCACAGCCTGTAAGTGTATAGCCATTTCCAATGGAAAGTAATTGGATGTGTTGGACTACATGTTAGTAATTTATTCCTGAGCAAATTAATATTTTAGCATAGTTGTGGCTATTAACGGTGTACCCTGCAAAGGAGTACGCGATAATCAGGCACCTCTAGAGCAGGGTTTGTCAACCTCTACTCTATGGAAAGTCTAGGCCAGAAAATTCTGTGTTGTTGAGAGGTGTTGTGTACATCACAGCATGCTTGGCATCACTGGTCTCTACCAACTAGATATCAATAGCACCCTCTTCCCAGTCATGACTGTCAAAAATGTCTCCAGGTCTCCCCAAATAACCCCAGAAGGAAAACATCACTGTTCAAAATCAAGTAATCTGCTTTCTCAAGGAAATTGGTCAACTCATTTATGATGAAAAATCTAAAATACGTACATATAATATGTATAAAATAAAACATAAACAATATATATTTTTTATTTCTACTACCTTTTAAATGTATAAGTCATTCACTGTTTAGAAAATCATATTCTAAATGAAGACACAATAGTTTACTTTACTGGTTGACAATACTGAATAGTCTTTTTAAGAAATGCCAACACTGATAAAACTACCTCACACAAAAGTACAGAATTAATCACATAGAGATAATTGTGATATTTTTTCAAATGGAACTTTTGTTGATATATATTTAAATTCTGGTTATAAAGATATAAATACTTGACCAGACTTCTAGGGACAGAATTTCTAACAAATAATCTTTTCAGCTAAAGATTAGACACAAATCTGTTTTGCTTACTTGCCTATACAGTATAGTATAGTGTATGGAATATTTCTTTTGTGAAGAGGATGATCAAATTGATGAGATTTTTCAGAAGTAGGGAAGAGAAGGGAAAGTTACTGATGGCACAATTGGGTTAGAGAGTATTACAGTTGAGCTGACACTACTGTATCAATATCAACCCAAAGTGGGTAGGGCAATATTAACCAGATCAGTGTATATGCAGCCTTCTCTCATTCAATGATTTATTAGTGGCTTGAATGAGGATCTAAAAAGAATGGCTTGTCAAGTTTCCAGATGACAAAGTTTAAATAAATTTACATCTATTATATAACAAAATAAAAATTTAAAAATATGAGAAATATGTATCTATCTACTTTAACAAAATGAAAAGAAAGAAATAAGTGGAGAAGTCAACGTATTAACTTCAAAACGAAAGGCCCTGCTCCTATTTCTAACTTCCTCCAGCAATGGCAGGATCCATCGCACAACTCCTGTACTGCATCCAGTTAATCACTAAGTTTCCAAGCTTTGTTTGAAAGCATAGCTGGATTCCAGGACCTCCACTGCACAGGTGGTGTCGCTGCCTGAGGCAAGGCCTCATTACTGCTGCTTGACTGTAACGGTGCCTAACTCATCTTCTAACCACACTCACTTTGAATTCACTCTGGCATGGCAGTCACAGTTCACTCTCGGAAACACACATTCGACCACTTCTGCCTCTTGCTAAAAACCTAGATATGGTCCTCTCCAGCCAGAATATAATCTCATAGCAACGGCTCTCCCTCCTTCTCCAGCCTCCTGTCACTCTTGTTTCATACCTAATCTTCATTAATACCAAAGTCCTGATAGTGTTGACATCGAAATATCATGATATTCCTTGCCTCCATGAATCCACTCAGGTAGATCTTTCAATCTGCAACGCCTTTCCCAAATTTAGTCACGGACCTAAGCCCTATTCATCTACCATGATTTAATTCAGGCATGATTTCCTCCAGAAAGCCTCCCCTCAATCCCAAAGTTAGACTAATGTTTCAGCAGCATTCTGCATGTAGGGTTCAGGGAAGAAAGACACACAGTCCTTTCTCCATTTCCCCTCTTCACACTCTTCCTCCTCTTCCTCATGCACGAGTCAGAGTGAAGGGCCAAGTATATTTCATTCTTCATTATGGGTGAAATTTTAAGTGTGCTGAGGAGAGATGTTAACCTTTGGAGTCTCTGTCAGTTTAACAGAGCTGCCATACAAAATACCACATACTGAGTGGCTTAAACGCAGACATTTATTTTTTCACAGTTCTGGAAGGTAGGTGTCCAAGATCAAGGTGTCAGCAGGTTTGGTTTCTTCTGAGGCCTCTCTTTCTGGCCTCAAGGATGGCCACCTTTTCCCGTGTCCTCGCATGGCCTCTCCTCTGTGCTCTTTCTACTGGTATGTCTCTGGGCATTCCAAATTTTCTCTTCTTATAATGCCATCAGTCAGAATGGATTGAGGACACAATTCAGTCCATAACAAAGTCCACGCATGATTCGTCAACTTTTGAACTTTTTTTTTTTTTTTTTCAGAAGCCTGAGGAGGTAGGGTTTATCCTGGAGCCTGCTCCCTCACAGGAAGTGCCTCCACCATTTATCTGTCTCCACACTGTCATTGTAAAAGGTGGGAGAGATGGTGAAGAACCAGTGACTGGCTGCTGCCTTGAAGTTCCAAGCCATTTTTCTGGCCAAGATGTTCCATCATTCCTCTAACTCTTCTTCCCACGTAAATGAAATGGGATTTTCACCGATTTATCTCATCTCCAGCCTCTTGGCCCAGTACATATGACCCAATTTTATCCATGTAAAATTGATAATGCCACTGCCAGTTCATTCAATGTTTACTTCAATAGTTCTGTTATGGTCATATGATTATCCCCATTTTACAGACACAGAAACTGAGGTTTGGGAAAATTTACTTATTCAAGATGGCATCCTCATGAATGGAAGACCTAGGATTTGAAACAAAATTCACTGAATCCCAAAATCTGGACTCTTTCTGATATGTTAGACAATCAGAAGGAGTATGGCATATACTGTGGACACCCAGAAAGTCATTAGCTATTTCTTGTGAATTAAGAACTACATCAATAGCCTCATAGTTTTTCCTAAATATATTTGATTCTAAACAAAATAATGTTCTCATACTTTGGATAAAATAACCTTGGTTGTAAATAAAATAATTCTGAAAATAACAGATTCTGGCATCTTGGTAGATATGCATGCTTAGATAAAAAATGGTCTCTAGAATAATTGCTGTTAGAAATTTAATCTATATTCTTTAATTTTTTCTTTTGATACAACAAATATAGTGAATCATGGTAATTTACTTTCATTTTAATAAACAAACTGAGCAAAAGACAAAATAAAAGATAAGTAAAGCATCTTTCACTTCACATTTATCATAAAATCCCAGCATTTAAAAATATGAATAATATTTAATGAAGCCGCCTTCTTCTGTTTTTCCTCCACCTCCCCCCTTCTCCATCTTCTTTTGCAAATATCTTCTTAAAGTAAGAAATAGTATCACTGAATCAGATCCTTATACCAAGTGGAGCACCAAGTCCATCTTGTATTTTATTTTCTCTGAAAAATACCTTAAAACCTGGTTCCCCACAGCTATCCTACAGCAAGGGGAAGAATGCAAACTATACCTTTGCAAAATTCTGTAATATTTAAATTGTGATGCTCTAAACACTATTATTTCATCTTGGAGAGCTAGTTTTCTCCTTTAGAATTCAAAAGCTGTAATAATACTCAAACATATTACTTATTTGATTCAGACAATATCTACAAGGTTCTGTTTCAAAATTATATTATTTATAAATACTATGTAATAATATCACAAATATATCTTAAAAGTATGAGAAAATATGTGACATAAAGTAGTGACAATGATATTAAAAAAACCACCAAAGCAGCATTCACATCAACAAGCAGATGGAACAGAAATTCTGCATTTTTGTATTAGGCCTCATGTAATTATGAAACACCATTTCTTAAAGGTAAATGAATATATAATAATAATAATTTTACATAAATGTGTACATGCATCTTGGAAAAATATATTGTCAGAATTTAATTTTTTTTCTGGAACACCACTAATATTTTCTTGGGAAAAGCTGAGTTGTTGACTTGCAGAGTGCAGTAGTTTGGATGTGTGACCCCTGCAAATCTCATCTTGAAACTGATACTCAATGCTGGAGGTAGGGCCTACAGGGAGATTCTTGCGCTATGAGAGTGGATCTCTGATGAATAGATTCATGCTCTCCTTTGGTGAGAGGTGAGTGAGTTCTCACACTCTTAGTTCCCGTGACAGCTAGTTATTAAAAAGTCTGGCACGTTCCCTCACAGTCTCTCTTGCTTCCTCTCTCACCATGTGATCTGTGAACACACAGGCTTCCCTTCCTCTTCTGCCACGAATGTGAACAGTCTGAGGCCTCTCAAGATACAAATGCTGGTGCCATGCTTCTTGTATAGCTTGCACAACTATGAGCCAAATAAACTTCTTTTTTAAAAAAATAAATTATCCATGCCTCAGGTATTCCTTTACTATTTATTCATTTATCGAGACAGAGTCTCACTTTGTCGCCCAGGCTGGAGTGCAGTGGCGCAATCTTGGCTCACTGAAACCTCCAGTTCCCTGCAATCTCCACCTTCTGAGTTCAAGCAATTCTTACACCTCAGCCTCTCGGGTGTCTGGGATTACAGGCATGTGCCACCATGCCTGGCTAATTTTTTTTATTTCTAATAGGGATGGGGTTTTACCATGTTGGTCAGCCTAGTCTTGAACTCCCGACCTCAGGTGATCTGCCCACCTTGACCTCCCCAAATGCTGGGATTACAGGCATAAGCCACTGTTCCTAGCCAGGTATTCCTTTACAGCAATGCAAGTGGACTAAAACACAGACTAATCTTTTACAATGATAGTTCAGTTTTCTTAAATCCTTCTGACTTCCTAATAGGAGAAATTGTAGAAGAGTTGAAGATTATTTTTACAAATGTGAGACATACAGAAAAATCCTTAAGGCAAATAAGAGTACAGACTTTGGATCTGCAATGAATTTATTATCATAAGCTTTTATTCACAGGTACTCATTCTTTGTCTGTCTTTCCTTCTCTCTTACTTAAATACGCAAACACACAGTTACACATATGATAACATATTCAGATCCTCCAGTTCAGATCTTACTAAGACAGACAGCAGCTTCAGCTATGGTGGTGGTTTGTTTGAATGTTCCATGGGTAAGTCCATTCTCCAGATCTTCTTAGAGAGAAGAAAGCCAGCCCAAGCCTTCAGTAATAAGCCTAATTTACCTAACATGGTCTCTATCTTGGAGTGGTGATCCATTTTCCCCAGGCCAATTTTCTACCTAATAGAGATTCATTTGGCCTTCTGAATTATTCATTCTAACGATTATACTTACCTACAAATAAATGCAAATTAAAGTTCTCAACAGCTATTCTAATTTTTTCTCTCCTTTCACTCTCTTTGTAATTTAACTTAGAATATGAGTTTCCTGTTTTTGGATCAACTATGGTTTCAACACATGCTGTTGTATTGTTTACTAATGACTGGTCAAGCTTGCTCTTACAGTTTGCCATAGTGTTACAATAGTTACTGTTACTTTTTTCTTTTAATCAATGGAGACTGCCTTTAGATCTGAGATTTTATCAAAGTGGAATTTTATAGACACGGGACAAGAGACCTTGAGGCTAACTTTATCCCATGGGAGAAAAAACGAGACATAAAGTAGAAAGCTTACCAAAAATTTACTTAAAATTCTAGACTTTTATGCTACTGAATTTAAGAACATGGGAAATATATCTTGTGTCTGAATGAATTAAAACCTGAACCATTCCAAATTGTTTTGAGCCAAGCTTTCACAATGTTAATTTATTTAGGCTGTTCAGACCTCATCTCAGATCACATTCATCATAATAATGGCAACACTTTTAGATCTAGGACACAATTTGTCATTTGCAAGAAATGCATGGAATGCTATATTTAAGATACCTTATTTTAAATTACAACAAATCTCTAAAGCAAATATCCCTTGCCCTCAAGCTCCATTTGTTAATTCTCCATTAAAATGCATCCTTTTCTCACTTACTGTTCTAATGAGCATACCCACCCACTTACCATGAAATCATTATTAAATATTGATCAGAACCCTAGCTTCATCCAAAGGTATAGTATGTAGTTAATCACAGCTTCAAAGAGAAGCTTTTGTATTTTAAACACATTTTGAAACTTTCTAAGACAAATCATGTCAAGATTAAGCCTTAGATTTTAAACTATGCCATTAGCAAAATGAGGCATCTTTAAGCATGATTTATATCAACAAACAAAAATGGGCCTATCCCAAGAATGTATAAAAATTAACACAGTAATGCAAAATGTTCTCCTTTAAGTGAAATTAAAAACATTTGAGATTAAAATTACCATATCATTTTTTTCTAGTTCCCCTTTTAAAAAAATCTCTTTCCCTATACAGTGTAACCTTCCATACTTATCAATTAGTGGATAAGTCATTCTTTTGCAGGCGATCAGAAAACGCCACCCCAAAATATGTCACTTTGGCATAAGAATTATTTTGAGTTGGATCCAAGTAAGAAACACCAGAGGCAGAAAAAAAAACTCCCTGCCCTTCCTTATATGGCCAAAAGCAGGACATAAATTCCATTTGTAAAGGTGTCTCTCTTTCTTATAACAAGAAGGGGAGAATACCTCTCAGACTTTCAATCACCAGAGATGACTCAAGATGCTTATCAACCCACAAATGGCACCAAGAGGAAGCTGCATGACAAACCTTACTAAACAATCCTTATCTCCAACCAGTTCCTCCATATATTTGCCTTCCCAGAATTTCCCACCCTAAAAAGCTTAAATCCCTTTTCCTTTGTTTTGCTACTTCTCTGGAATGTAGTTCTTATTCTTTGTTAAGATGCTATAGAAGACTAAAGCTCTAACCACCCCTTTGAGTCACACGTCACTGAACTTCTCCCACCTATATATGTACTGTAGGTGTTAATAAACTTTGTTTTTCTCTTTGTTTAATCTTACTTTTGTCAGTTTAATTTACAGAGCCCTAGTCACAGAACCTAGGAAGGTAGAGAAAGTTTATTTTTCTCCTTTATAACTTCAAAATAATCTTGCTAACTGGGACAGAAAGAGGAAATAAAGTAGCATCTAAGAGTTGTATACTAGTTTTCTTTATTGGTTCCCATACTCCCTCATGCAGTATGAACAAGTGAAAGGGCAGGGTAAAGAATATAACAATTTGAAAAATTATCTCTCCTTTTCATTATCATGCTTCCTACCACATACAAATACAGTAAATAAAAGGACTATTTAAAAGGTCCTCTAAAATAGAACAAAACTCACTGAATTCCCCTCTGTTCTATCCTCCAGGGGCCACAAAGAAAATTTTCTTGAATACAAGCTGGTAGAAAAAAATCTGACACCAATAGAAATCCATACACTGTTCACAGAGCATCCCTTTTCCTTATCTGATGCTGAATATGAGGAGGTATTTCACAACTCTGTAAATCTTGGGTAACTGACAGCAATGTAAAATTTTTATCTCAAGTTATGCAGATTCTGATCTAATAGAAGTTTGCCTTCCCTTCTTCCCTGTGGAAAAACCAGTTCTACCTCCACTTGCAGATTCACTTCAATATTTCCAATCTGTAAATGTGACTGTATTTTTTAGTCTCTTTTGAACCAGTTTTAACATTTGCCTGGTTTCCTCAATGAATTAGTTAAAAAAAATATTTAACACATATTCATTTTTAAACTCTATTGGAGTAGCAATTTTTCCTCTTATTTGAAAATTATCTTTTGCCATATCTAAAAAACGTATGTCTTTACCCTGCTTAAAACCATTGGCTGGTGTCTCAGAGTACTGTCAATTCAGTATTAAATGTCCTCTGCAGTCCTAGAACCTCTTCCACCAGTCTTTGCTCAGGTAACATGGAACTGATTACTGTTGTTTTAAACCCTCCATGCTGATTCACATCTTTATGCCTTTGTATAAGCCAGTCATGTGTTTGAAATGCCCTCTCTTCCCTTCTTTTCTGCCCAAGAAATTTTACATACATCTTTTATAACACTGATTTTACATTATCTCTTCCAGGAAGTATTACTTGATTCCTGCTTCTGTGCCACGCCACCCACATCCACAGGACACATTTAAGGAGCTGCTAAAGAAAATCAGAGCCAAACAGAAATTAAAGTGGTGAAGATAAATTATACATTTAGAAAATTAATGTAGTAGACAAAAAGAGACTCCCGTAAGGAACCTAGCTCAAGTCCAAATACGGCATGAACAAGTAGGTATTTGCAGTCAAGGAGTAGGTTCGGTGGATGGAAAATCGCTAAGGGGTAAGGGGAGTGTTGGAAATAAGAGTTTGGAGTCACAAAGAAAATGAACACTTGAACAAAAGCTTTCTCAGCAAGGCAAATTTACTTCCTCAGAAGGGAGCTGCCCATGTCAGCCATGATTGCCAAGAGCACACTGGACAAAGGACGAGGGCACCGGATTTTATCCTTAATGCAGTTTGTCCCTACTTTGGTGTCCTGTCTCCATTGTCAGGAGTAGGACCACACAATCTAAGCTAAACCCAACTGGCTAATTTGAAGAGTGCACGGGTGTGGGTTATAGCGGTGGGAATGGCAGTTTTGGTGGGAAGAGCTGTTATGGTGGGAGGGATGGTTTACAGAGTGAGTGGCAGATGTGGGTTACAGATTAGACTGCCAGGAAAGTTGTTTACTGGAGTCAGGGGCAGGAAGAAACAAAGAACAGGGAAGTCTGCCTTGAAAGTAGAGAACAAAGAACAAAAAAACTAAACAAGTCAAACCTTTGAAGAGGAACTTCTTATTGTATCTAATAGGAGGATTCTGGCTAAATGACTTGAAAAGATTCTTGCTTGACGGCAAGCCAACATAATCAAATACCAAGGCTGAAGCATTTGGAATCTGATCAGATATTAAGGGCGATCAGGTGTTGAGGGTGGGGATTCTTGCTAAACTGACTCAGCAGGATTTTTGCTAAGATTGGATGATGCAAAGAAACATACAGAAATCTAAAGATTGGGACATAGTTGAGAAGAAGGCTCAGAGGAGCCTGACCAAAGTTAGGTTAAGGACAGGGTCATTTTCAGAAATGCAGTTCATTCTAGACAGCTTATGCAAAGGGATGCAGAGCATGGGAGATGCTGGTAGATGAGGCTGAAAAGTAACACAACTGCAGTTATTGAATATAGCACGTCCCGGTGCATAAAAGTGAGTGTTCCACTCAACTCCAAGTGGGTCATGGAACAACAGGAATATTCTTTTCTCCAAACTAGGGAGATTTCTCTTGCAAAAGAACTAAGAAGGGAGGGAGGCAGTGTGGGCTCTGGCTTCAAATCTCAATTTCACTACTCACTGATAGGGCAATATTGGACATTGGACATCGGCAATTTTGGCAATTTCTTATGCCTGCATGTCCTCATCTGTAGAATGAGTAATAATAATGTTACTTCATATATTGTTGTGAAGGTTTAAATAAACACATATGTCTTTAATAATGCCATCATTTTAAATTGCTCAATTAATATTAGCTATTTTATCTTAACTAGAGTCAAAGACTTTGAGAATTGTCAGAAAAATAAGTTAGATTTAGCTTTGGATGAATTCTTCAAAATAGGATCCACAGTGGAAATTTCAGGAAGACATATTTGAGCTCTGAAACATAAAATTGGAACAGGCTGCCTTTGGAGGGTATAGTTGGTATATTTTCTATTTCCTGTGATTTTTAAGTCAAGACTGGCTAGCCACATGGTAAAGAGGTTAGGTGAGAGTGGCTGAGCTAAATTTGAAATACCTTTCAAATTTGGATTTCTATATTCTACTTCAAGGCAACTGCTATGAACAACAGGCTTTACTTCTCACGTCCTATATACTAACGAATGTATCCCCATCCTCACCTAAATGAGGGTCCTGATGATGAGATCACTGTCAGATTCATTACTATTTATCTTTTTATTTCCAGCATTTTAGCACTTTATACATGGCAGGGGCTCAATACTCTGTGTTTAAATAATTAAATATACACTCTTGTACCAATGGGCAGGTTGTTTTCCAGGAAATTATGCAGCCTACCTGAACTTGCCAGTAAAACCCTCATATCAGGTGTCCCTGAAGGAATCATGAGATGTATACTATGCCATTTAATTCTTGCACTTGCGAATTGCCACTAGTAGTTAGACAGATTTTACAGAGTGATTCTATAAAAGTTAACTCAGAAAGGTAGATGATCAACACAACCACTGGTGGATCCCAGCCGGCTTAACCTCTAGATTCTCAAGGTCTAATTTTCTCCATTAGAACCCTGATCGAATATTAGAAATGCTAATATTGATGTTAACATTATTGAATGCTAGGAGCTAAAATGAGAAAACAAACAAAAAATTCCCTAGTTGTTATACACTGAAATGCAGAAAGTGAGAAATAAACATTACTTCTCTTCCCTAGAAAAAGAGACTTTTCCTAATATTGTGGGCTAAAATTATCAAAACCAAACTTGGTGAAATCAGTTAGAACAAGCAAGGCAGATTAAAGGTCTTAGATAAGAAGGAGAAAGGAGACCATTAGAGAAACAAGTGGGTCTTCTGCATCGAAGTGTTGGTGCTAGGGAGTCCAAAAATATGCAATAGGCAGATGGTTTAGCAAGATGGCAGGATATATAGTGAGTGGAGTATAGCCACCTGCAAAAATCATGCAAAGTTACAACTAAGAATCAAAGTTTCACTTTACTAACAGCTTCAAGACTGCTAGACACTCAGTAAAGAGTTTTTATAAAGTAAAGTGGATGCACACACTTCCTTCATTATCCACAATATAAATCTCATAGTTTTATGATATTCACCCTCAGGCTAAAAAGATGTTAGGAGGAGGGAAGAAAGAGAATGGGAGGCCTTGAACACATAGTGCTCAAACTCTCTAAAAGCCTGGCCTGGTTGATGTATCGGATTCTGGGCATTCTGTCATTCATTCATCATGTGTTGAATACACATTACACTCATACAAAACGTTTTTTATTAAGTTTCTTCCATGTGTCAGGTGCCGCAGGTGAAGACGACTCACAAAGTACCACAACCTCATCAAGTTTACCAACTAGTGGGGACAGGGAACAAATTAGGGTATACAATTCAGCTCCCACTAATATCTACATGCTTATTTTAAAGCCATCTAGTAGCCATGAGGTGATGTATTTGAATCAATAGATCAACCTTAAATACTACAGTCAGACTAGCTCCTCTTTGTAAATTATTGATGCTTTAAAATTCACTAAACTATACCTAGGATCATCAGACTGAAACCATGTTTGAAATTTTCTGAAGCTTCACTGAAATTATTTTAGGTTTCTCCCAGAGGCTGTAAGAACAGTAGTAAAATTATAAGTAGTTTTTTACAATCTGTAACTAAATACAGCCTGTAACAATGATTAATTTTTTTAATATTCTAGTGTTTCAGCACTATTATATTAATAAGGCCATCATGCATCACTGTTGTGTTCCAACAGAACTATTAGTCTCAATACTATGTTAGTGTAATTACAGCCTAATGGTTTACAACATTATAAAAGCTCTAAATATTTTACTAAACTGAGTATAGTATATAAAAATTAATTTGAAAGGTTCCAGGCTTAAAGCAATAGAATCAATGATGGAAAAAAACTTTTCTCATTTTGTATAAGAAAACAAAGGCATCAATGGGAATGCTTAAAAAATAATCTGAATTGTAATGAAAATATCGATAACTAAAATAAAAATCTAAATGACATTGTATTTTGATTCCATCACAGACAGCAATCATTTTTGTCAATGTGGGGAGAGAATAATGTTTCTAAGAAGGTACAATTCAGAATCTTTTTCCTTTTGTGTGGATTTGACAACTTATTTGTGAGGAATGAGAGAAAACATCCATGTAATAATGGTTGGATTAACCATACAATATGTGCCTCACAAACACAGCAGAAGATTGGTGAACTTTTAATGATACTTCTACAGACTTTAATGTCAAATAAGAAATCTCTTGGCATGGTGGAACATAAGTGTTTAGTAAAAATGGGTGCATTGATTGGATGGTATTTGTGAGAAGACAAACTAGGGGGAAAAAGTTCTGCCTGTAAATCAAATAAGGTTAATAACAAATTGCCATAATAATAAATACCCTAATTTTTAATATAACATTAAACATGGTAGAGCTATAATTAATGCTCCTTTCATTTACTCAAGTTCATTTAGTTGCCTTGAAGGATTCTCCACATTTTTATCATTTCTTTAAAACACTGAGGGAGAAACCTCTTTCTCTCTTATAAGAAGATTTTATCCTTAACATTAGTTTTGTTACTACACAGCCTAATCTCGTTCAAAATCTGGTTCTCATTTATTTTGTATGATTTACCCAAATCAGTTCTACACACTAATTTGCAAATGTGCCACCTGTATGGTTTAGGAGGTTTCAAAGAATAATCCACCTTTAATTATTTACTTCAAGGGAATATTTTTATTAATGTTTCCGTGAATTCAAAATAGCTCCTGTAGTATGGGTGGATACCAGAAATTACTGACTGTGATTGCCTTTAATACATCTAATTCAATTGCTAAAGCCCTATGCAATGGTTCCTTGGCTCTGTGGGCAGTGTTTTCTTTGCAGCATTGGCAAGAAGTTAATGCTTGTTTTTGAAAGAGCAGTTTCAGAGAGTAGAAGAGTGGTCACCAGGGGTCAGGGGTAAGAAAAACAGGAAATGTTGGTCAACGTGTACAGGCTTACAGTTACAAGGTGAGTAAGTTCTAGAAACCTAAGCTATAGCATAGCAACTATAGTTAGCATTAACATATTGTACATTTGAAATTTGCTAAGAGTTGATCTGAAGTATGTTCACCACACATACAAAAAGACAAAAAGTAACTGAGGTGACAGATACGTTAATTAGCTTGTTTGTGGTAATCATTTTACAACATATACGTAAATCAAAACATCATATTATATACTTTGACTACATTTATTTTTTGTCATTAAAACCTGAATAAAGCTGAAAATAAATTAATGAATTTTTTTGAAAAGCAGTTTCATCTCTCCAACATGGAGTTGGGAGGAAAATTCCAGAACATTCAGCTCCAAATTAGGCTCTATCCTACTCTCCTGGAGAACGCACCAGAGAACCCTTTTAGAAATTGACACTGAAGACCTGTATGAACTACCTTGGCCAACTACAAAATTCCTTCTCGGGATAGCAAATTGAAACAGAGCATTTCTCATTTTCTTTCAGATCCAGTGAGAAAAAGATTAAACAGTTTGCAGTCTCTACTGAAGAAATAGTGTTAGGTGGTAAGAAAAATAATGGCCAGTGAACTATTGGCAGTTACTTTTTGAGCTTTCATCCTAGCCAGCCCTTCTGCTAACTAGCTACAAAGCAATGAGAAATTCCCTTCACCTTGCTGAGTTACATGCTCAGATGGAGCTTAGATGGAGAACTCACTTAGATGCAGCACTACCTCCCCATCTAACACATAGACAGTATGAAAAGATGACTTGTAGCTAAGACCTAATTTAGCTTTTGACTATAACTGTCCATTTTTATTATTTTCACTGGAAACCAGTAAACCAAAGCTTGCCATTGTATTTATCACATACCTTATTCTTTTGCATCATTCAAGTGTTGGTGAATTAAAATGTAAATTTCAAGGAAAACAACTGAATAATCTGAGATTTTAAATTATTTAAAATAATTATTTTATTTTAAAATTAATTAAACCACATCAAAAAGTGAGTGAAGGATATGAACAGACACTTTGCAAAAGACATTTATTCAGCCAAAAAACATATGAAAAACAGCTCATCATCACTGGTCATTAGAGAAATGCAAATCAAAACCATAATAAGATTCCATCTCACACCAGTGAATTAAAATGTTAATTTACAGGAAAATAATTTAATATTCTGGGATTTTATTGAATTTTCTTTTTTTTTTTCTTAACACTTTAAGTTATGAAATACATGTGCAGAATGTGTAAGTTTGTTACAGAGATATACACTTGCCATGGTGGTTTGCTGCACCCATCAACTGGTCATCTACATCAGGTATTTCTCCTAATGCTAACCCTTCCCTATCTCCCCACCACCCAACAAGCCCCAGTGTGTGATGTTCCCCTCCCTGTGTCCATGTGTTCTCATTGTTCAATTTGCACTTATGAGTGAGAACATGTGGTGTTTGGTTTTCTGTTCCTGTGTTAGTTTGCTGAGAATTACGGTTTCCAGCTTCAAACATGTCCCTACAAAAGACGTGAACTCATCCTTTTTTATGGTTACATAGTATTCTACTGTGTATGTGTGCCTCATTTTCTTTAACCCTTCTGTCATTCATGTCATTTGGGTTGGCTCCAAGTTTTTACTATTGTGAATACTGCTGCAATAAACATGTATGTGCATGTGTCTTTATAGTAGGATGGCTGATATTCCTTTGGATATATACCCAGTAATGGGATTGCTGGGTCAAATGTTATTTCTGGTTCTAGATCCTGAAGGAACTGCCACACTGTCTTCCTCAATGGTTGAACTGGTTTATGCTCCCACCAACAGTGTAACAGTGTTTCTATTTCTTCACATCCCCTCCAGCATCTGTTGTGTCCTGACTTTCTAATGATCACCATTCTAACTGGCATGAGATGGAATCTCATTGTGGTTTTGATTTGCATTTCTCTAAAGACCAGTGACAATGAGCTTTTTTTCATATGTTTGATGGCTGCATAAATGTCTTCTTTTGCAAAGTTCTGTTCATATCCTTGACTCACTTTCTGATGGGGTTGGTTTTTTCTTGTAAATTTAAGTACTTTGCAGATTCTGGATGTTAGCCCTTTGTCAGATGGATAGATTGTAAAATTTTTCTCTCATTCTGTAGGCTGCATGTTCACTCTAATAAGTTTCTTTTGCTGTGCAGAAGGTCTTTAGTTTAATTAGAATCGATTTGTCAATTTAGGCTTTTGTTGTCATTGCTTTTGGTATTTCAGTCATGATGTCTTTGCCCATGCCTATGTCCTGAAGGGTATTGCCCAGGTTTTCCTCTAGGGTTTCTATGGTTTTAGGTCTTATGTTTAAGTCTCTAAACCATCTTGAGTTAATTTTTGTATAAGGTATAAGAAAGGCATCCAGTTTCAGTTTTCTGCATATGGCTAGCCATTTTTTCCAACACCATTTATTAAATAGGGAATCGTTTCCCCATTGCTTGTTTTCATCAGGTTTGTCAAATATTAGATGGTTGTAGATGTGTGGTGTTATTTCTGAGTCCTCTGTTCTGTTCATTGGTCTATATATCTGTTTTGGTACCAGTACCATGCTGTTTTGTTTACTGTAACCTAGTAGTATAGTTTGAAGTCAGGTAGTGTGATGCCTCCAGCTTTGTTCTTTTTGTTTAGGATTGTCTTGGCTATATGGGGTCTTTTTTGGTCCTGTATGAAATTTAAACTAGTTTTTCTAATTCTGTGAAGAAAGTCAATGGTAGCTTGATGGGGATAGCATTGAATCTATAAATTACTGTAAGCAGTAGGACCATTTCATAATATTGGTTCTTCCTATTCATGAACATGGAATGTTTTTCCATTTGTTTGTGTCCTCTCTTATTTCCTTGAGCACTGGTTTGTAGTTCTCCTTGAGGAGGTCCTTCACATTCCCTGTGAGTTGTATTTCTAGGTATTTTATTCTCTTTGTAGCAATTGTGAATGGGAGTTCATTCATGATTCGGCTCTCTGTTTGTCTATTATTGGTATATAGGAATGCTTGTAATCTTTGTACATTGGTTTTGTTTCCTGAAACTTTGCTGAATTTGCTTATCAGCTTAAGGAGATTTTCAGCTGAGATGATGGGGTTTTCTATATATACAATCATGTCACCTGCAAACAGGGACAATTTGACATCCTCTTTTCCAATTTGAATACCTTTTATTTCTTTCTCTTGCCTGATTGCCCTGGCCAGAACTTCCAATACTGTGTTGGATAGGAGTGGTGAGAGAGGGCATTCTTGTCTTCTGTTAGTTTTCAAAGGGAGTGCTTCCAGCTTTTGCCCATTCAGTATGATATTGGCTGTGGGTTTGTCATAAATAGCTCTTACTATTTTGAGATGTGTTCCACTGATAACTAGTTTACTGAGAGTTTTTAGCATAAAGCATTGTTGAATTTTATTGAAGGCCTTTTCTGCATCTATTGAGATAATCATGTGGTTTTTGTCATTGGTTCAGTTTATGTGATGGATTATGTTTATTGATTTATATATGCTGAAACAGTCTTGCATCCCAGGGAAGAAGCAGACTTGATTGTGGTGGATAAGCTTTTTGATGTGCTGCTGGATTCTGTTTGCCAGTATTTTAATGAGGATTTTCACATTGATGTTCATCAGGGATATTGGCCTGAAATTTTCTTTTTTTATTGTGTCTCTGCCAGGTTTTGTTATCAGTATGATGCTGGCCTCATAAATGAGTTAAGGAGGAATCCCTTTTATCTACTGTTTGGAACAGTTTCAGAAAGAATGTTACCAGTTCTTCTTTGTACCTCTGGTAGAATTCAGCTGTGAATCTGTCTGTTCCTAGGCTTTTTTTGGTTGGTAGGCTATTAATCACTATATCCATTTCAGAACTCGTTATTGGTCTATTCAGGAATTCAATTTCTTCCTGGCTTAGTCTTGGGAGGGTGTCTGTGTCCAGGAATTTATCCATTTCTTCTAGATTTTCTAGTTTATTTGTGTAGAAGTGTTTATAGTATTCTCTGATGATAGATTTTATATCTGTGGGATTGGTGGTGATATCCCGTTTATCATTTTTATTGCATCATTTGATTCTTCTTTCTTTTCTTCTTTATTAGTCTGGCTCGTCGTCTGTTTTGTTGATCTTTAAAAAAAAAACACCTCCAGAATTCATTGATTTTTGAAGGGTTTTTCACGTCTCTGTCTCCTTCAGTTCTGCTGTGATCTTAGTTATTTCTTGCCTTCTGCTAGCTTTTGAATTTGTTTACTCTTGTTTTCTAGTTCATTTAATTGTGATGTTAGGGTGTTGATTTTAGATCTTTCCTTTTATCTCCGGTGAGCATTTATTGCTATAAATTTCCCTCTAAACACTGCTTTAGTTGTGTCCCATAGATTCCAGTACATTGTGTCTTTGTTTTCATTGGTTTCAAAGAACTTCTTTGTTTCTGCCTTCATTTCATTATTTACCCAGTAGCCATTCAGGAGCAGGTTGTTCAGTTTCCATGTAGTTGTGTGCATTTGAGTGAGTTTCTTAATCCTGAGTTCTAATTTGATTGCACCGCAGTCTGGGAGACAGTTTGTTATGATTTCTGTTCTTTTGCATTTGCTGAGGAGTGTTTTACTTCCAATTATATGATCAATTTTAGAAGAAGCATAATGTGGTACTGAGAAGAAGGTATATTCTGTTAATTTGGGGTGGAGAGTTCTGTTGATGTCTATTATGTTGGTTTGGTCCAGAACTGAGTTCAAGTCCTGAATGTCCTTATTAATTTCCTGTCTCATTGATATGTCTAATATTGACAGTGGGGTGTTAAAGTTTACCACTATTATTTTGTGGGAGTCTATGTCTCTTTGTAGGTCTCTAAGAACCCACTTTATGAATCTGGATGCTCCTGTATTAAGTGCATATATATTTAGGTTAGCTCTTCTTGTTTCATTGACCACTTTGCCATTATGTAATTACCTTGTCTTTTTTGATCTTTATTAGTTGAAAGTCTGTTTTATCCGAGACTAGGATTGCTTTTTTTCTCTATATATTTGTTTGATAAATATTCCTCCATCACTTTATTTTGAGCCTATGTGTGTCTTTGCATATGAGATGTGTCTCCTGAATACAGCACACCAATAGATCTTGACTCTTTAACCAAATTGCCGATCTGTGCCTTTTAATTGGGGCATGTAGCCCATTTACATTTAAGATTAATATTTTTATGTATGAATTTGATCCTGTCATTATGATGCTAGCTGGTTATTTTGCATGTTAGTTGATGCAGTTTCTTCACTTAGTTGATGGTCTTTAAGGTATGGTTTGCAGTGGCTGGTACCAGTTTTTCCTTTCCATATTTAGCGATTCCTTCGGGAGCTCTTGTAAAGCAGGCCTGACGGTGACAATATCTCTCAGCATTTGTTTGTCTGTAAAGGATTTTATTTCTCCTTCACTTATGAATCTTAGTGTGGCAGGATATGAAATTCTGGGTTGACAATTATTTTCTTTAAGAATGTTGAATATTGGCCCTCACTCTCTCCTAGCCTGTACAGTTTCTGCAGAGAGATTCACTGTTAGTCTGATGGGCTTCCCTTTATGGGTAATCCAACCTTTCTCTCATGTCCAGAGTGGAGGAATCTAGAGAGGCAGTCTGGCTATAGCAGATTTGCTGACCTGCAGTGGGCTCTGCCCAGTTCAAACTTATTGACAGCTTTGTTACACTTTGAGGGGAAAACTGCCTACTCAAGCCTCAGTAATGGCAGACACCCCTCCCCTCTCCCAGCTCGAGTATCCCAGGTTGACTTCAGACTACTTTGTTGGCAGTGAGAATTTCAAATGAGTGGATCTTAGCTTGCTGGGCTCCAGGAGGGTGGGATCAACTGTAAGGCCACTTGGCCCCTGGCTTCAGCCTCCTTTCCAGGGGTGTGAATGGTTCTTTCTCACTGGCATTCCAGGCACCACTGGGGTATGAAAAATAAACTCCTGCGGCTAGCTCAGTGTCTGCCCAAATGGCACCTAGTTTTGTGCTTGAAACCCAGAGCCCTGGTGGCGTAGGCACTGAGGGAATCTCCTGGTCTGTGAGTTGTGAAGACCATGTGAAAAGCATAGTATCTGAGCCAGAGTGCACCATTCCTCATGGCACAGTCCCTCATGACTTCCCTTGACTAAGGGAAGGTGTTCTCTGAATGCTTGTGCTTCCTGGGTGAGGTGATGCCCTACCCTGCATGGCTCACCCCTTGTAGGCTGCACCCACTGTCTAACCAGTCCCAATGAGATGAGCCAAGTATGTCAGTTGGAAACGTAGAAGTCACCTGCCTTCTGCATTGATCTCACTGGGAGCTGCAGAACAGAGATATTACTATTTGGCCATCTTGCCAGCCACCCTGAATTTTCTTGTTCTTTAAAAATAAGTCAGACTTATGCAAAATGAGTTTCTAAGATGGCTCAAAATTTAGATTATTATTTTTGAACTTGGATTACAAAGTACAATTTATTTTTTTATGATAATATTATAATAGGTCTTAAGATGCCTTACAGTGCCTCCAACTCCTCTGTTGCTAACACCTTGCATGACAGGCTGCCTTCTGCACAGAGCTGACTAGGAGAGGAACAAGGAATGCATGTCTTCAAAGACAACAAGAATGCACTTTAGGACTGGGGATGAACCACTCAAGACCAGTATTTGTTGATTAGATTTGAAAGAAACTCATGTGACAGTTTAGGAATAGGTGTTTAAACACTGAATTTATCTCAGATCTTTAAAGCAATAGCCTAATTTTTAGCAACAGTAGCTCTTTCACAGGTGTAGAAAGAATGTTTATTTCCATTGTACTAATTTGTTTTAAATTGAGAAAACATTTAGTAACTGAAAAAACAAAGAAGCTCCTATTTTTCCAGGACAGAGATAAAAAGGAAAAGGAGAATGAGACAAACTACAATATTCAGTTTAACATTTCAATTTTTTTCATTGACTTTACTAAGTGATGTCTACTTTGTTTTGTTTTTCAAAAAGCACAATTCCCAGGTGTAACTAAAATAATAAATATGTACACTTACTTTGCTAAGAAGTAATTAAAGATGTCATTTGCTGACAAAAACAAATGTATGTCTAATATATAAATGTATGCTTGTTATTTGTTTATACCTTATTTTGGGATGTAGTTTATTCTAAATACATCAGGAGAAAGCTCTGAATTAAGTGATAACTCATCTTTTCGGCTAAAGAATTTAATAGCCTCTGCTTTATTTTAAAAAGTTATTAAAAAAATCTGCATTTTTCTTTTGCAATTGTAATAATAATATGATAAAATAAATTACTACTTTAAAATGCATAGGACTATATATCTTCCAAGCAAAAAAAAAAAAGTCATCTATTTGCATTATATATAACATGCACTGACAGGAGTAGGCCTTTCGTAAAAACCACACCATAAAATCCATTTTTCACACCTAATGATTTAAGTCAAAATTTAGGTAAAATTCACTGTGCTTACATTTTTCTTTTCCTCTCCCCAACTCCCATGGTACTTTTCTTCATGCTAAATAACCCAAATTTCTGTAGCTTTTCCTCAAAGGACCCATTTTCTAAAGTAATTATTTTTAGTTATTCTCTTTGGACCTCTCTCTAAGATTTCTACATCTTATTTCAAACAAAGGTCCCACAACTGGATCTTGTCCTCCCATAAAAACGTGATAAATGATCATAGAAGGAAATTCTTAGGGTGGCTCCTTCTCATATATGGAAAGAGTCTTGATCTGACAACTTCACTAACCATTAGCAAGCTGCTATGATTTGAATGTTCCCACCCAAACTCATGTTGAAGTTTGTCATTGTAACAGTATTAAGAGGTGGGGCATTTAAGAGGTGATTAGGCCATGAGGGCTCTACCTTCATGAAGAGATTACTGCTGTTATCACAGGAATAGGGTAGTCATTGAAGGAGTATGTTCTTGATAAAAAGGATTAGCTCAGATCAATATGTCTCTCTGACTAGTGGGCTCACTTCTACCTTCCATTCTTCTGCCATGGGATGATGACCCTTGCCAGATGCCAGTGCCATGCCCTTGGACTTCCCAGCCTCCAGAACCGTAAGCCACATAAACATTTGTTTTTTATAAATGACCCAGTCCATAATATTCTGTTTTAGCGGTAGAAAACAGACAGGACACAAGCTAACAGCTCCTCTGACTCAATTATTTGGTGATGGGGTGAACTACCTAATTCTTTATTTCTCAAACACCTGTGTCAAGTCTCGTGCTAGGCACTTTAACTGCCTTTTGAAATATTAAACACCACTAACATTCCTGTTATGAAAAGAGGTTAAGTAATCTCTCCAAAGCCATAGAACCTATCAGTGGGAAAGTGGGGATATGATTAGAGGTTTAACTAAATCTAAAGCTCACCATTACAACAAATATTCTTTACAGTCTCTGATGGGGTTCAGAGTATTCCACACCATAATATGCCACTCTGTTACAAGAATTGTTTTGAGCTAAAGGCAACTGAGAAATATCAGACAGAACAAACTCTCTGCTCTCCCTCTCTCTATTAGGAAGGGCAAGATGATTGTTAATCACTGAAGACAACTCTATTCTCATATCAGCCCAGAGGTGGGACCAGAGAAACCTATATAGCACATCTAACTAGTCCTTATTTTCCTTGAGTTAGTTTCCCATATATTTACCTTTCTGCACTTTGCTGCCTCTAGCAGCTCAAAATCCCTTTCTGTTGTCTTATTTCCCTACACATTTATTATTTTTTACTAACACGTTATATAAGCCCAAGTTTTCACTACCCCTTTGAGATACTAATCACTGAGTGTGATGCATATGTTAATAAACTTCTCTTTATTTTCTCTTATTAATCTGTCTTTTGTCAGTCTGATTTGCAGGACCCTAGCTGGAGAACCTAAAGTTAAAAAAAGAAAAAAAAAACATTTTCTCCCCTAAAATTCTCATGTTTAGTAACAGAAAAAATCCGACACGAAGTCCTCAACACTGAGAGCAAGTGCTAAAACTTTCCATGGTGAGAATTACTTTGTTGGGATGGTCAGTGCTTATTGTTTTGCACCCAAAACCACACACATCAGGAGAGGCACTGACATAGAAGCAAAGAGCCTGAGCCCTGGTGAGCATTTCCAAGATAAGGATAAGAAAATGCTGCTTTGGCACCCTCCCATGGACACTGTTATATGAGACTCAGGCAGAAGGGCAACCATCTCAGTAGTGACTCAGGACTTTAAATACATGCACAAAGAAGCCATGTGGTAATTTGGCCAAGGACAACAGATTATCTGATTCATCTGGTCAACAAGTTAATGTGCTGACATTTTAAAGTACATTCTAGGATGTTTTCACTATGATGAAATTGCTTAATGACACATTTCTTAGAAGGTACACTTGTCATTAAGTGATGCATGATATACACATGTTGCTGTTCATTATGTATTTTAGAAACATGTATTAGAACAATAAAAATAAAATAAAAAATGTGAAGAGTCTGTGAAGCACTCGAAACAAACACTGGAAATTAAAATACTTCCTTTCAATAAAAAGGTGTTTGATCATTTAATTATTTTTGCTCTGCTTATCTGTTGCTCATGATATTTTGAATTGTTAGATGATAAAGGTAAAACATATTGATAAACATAGTTTAATAGTATTTTAAATCAGAAAGACAACTATTAGCCACCTAATTTTACAAATGAGATAGCTGAGATTATGAGATGTTAGAGAGAATTTACTTCATTATTCATTCATTTCTTCATTTTTCATTTTATACATAAATGTATTTTTTCATTCATTTTATTTAGAGACTTAGCCCAATATAAATAAGATGATACATAACTCAAATTTAAAAGAAACTCCACAAAATACATCCTTTTAATTACGGTATAAATGATTTCAAGATTGTCATAAAGTATTTACTTTTTTAAAAATAGAGTGTTGTAATCATCAGCCCTTAGTCCTTCTTTAATACCAAAATAAATTTTTGACTGACAGCATATATATTTCTAGGTGCCTATCTCCCTTGAATAATAAATGGAATAAGAACGCAGACATTTATGACATATCCACCTGATTTTGTTTGCAGTATCATTGCAGTGAGGTCCATTTTATCTAAAAAAACATAAAGCTTTTGTCTCTCACTTAATTTCTTTAGTTATGTTAGTGTTCTCTCTTTAAATTACTAAATTTCTTAGATCCAAGATCATATTTTATATTATCCAAAATTAATAAAATTGATGATTCATGATGGAGGCAGAAGCAACTTTCAGATTCAGTGTTTGGTTTACAAATTCCTCCTAATTTATAAACCATTCAGACTGAACCACTGCCTCGAGCTTTCCATTTTGTTGCTATTCTCTGTACTGCCCATCTTTGCTGCCTCTTAGCTCTTGAAATCCCTGCTCTTCAAGCCTTTGTAGACCTCTGATCATCCTTTTCCTAAATCTTCTGTCCACTCTCTACTAGTACTCTTTTCCTGAGTTATCATGATTCTCTCTCTTCATGGCCAAATGCCATGAAGGTCATGAAAGAAGGCCTTGGGAGTGGAACTCTGGATTTGAATTAGGCTGTACCACTTTGTAACTGCATGACTTGGAGAAATGTTTAACTGCTCTTTGCTGTATTTTCTCATTTGAAAATAGAAATAATAGTAGTACCTATTTCACATATTTGGGACAATTACATAAGTTAATCCATTTCTAGTTCATAGAAGGATATTAGCATATATTCATTGCCCAATAATCCATCTGTTATTATCATCATTATTATTCCTAATCAGTCCTTCTCAATATAATCAGAAAGCATATGGACCCTCACATAAAATTTTTAATTCACTTTTATTCATCCCTTTAAACTTTCATAATGCCAAATAAGTGTGGCCCTATGTATTCTAATCTCTAAATGTACAAATAAAAGAGAAGCAATCTTCTAAGAGAAAAAAGAAAAAACAACCTTCAAAAGAATTTTGATTTTTTGCTCGAAAAACTTCTGGAGAATTTGAGTTTGGAAGAGGGCGTATGTTATTCCTATGGGGCAAAACATCTTAAAATTTCTTTCTCTCCACCTCTGCCATTCTCAATATTATCCCCATGGATGGCAGCTGCTCTTTCAAATCTTTTATCACTGTATTTTTATAATCCTCAAGATTTCCCATGTCTAGACTACCAGATTCTTTATTCCACCAGCCCAACACTTTCTCTTATATATATATGTATTTGCATTATGCTTGTCCAGTTGTTCCTGAGCATAGCTGCAAACTGAAAAGATATGAGGTATGTTTAAAATGCTGATATCTTAGCTCGACTCTCGGCAATTTTGCAGTTTGGTTATGTGTCACACAATGTTTCAGGCAACAACAAACCACATTCTATGTTGGTGGTCCTGTAAGCTTATAATACTGTGTGTTGCTGTGCCTTTTTTATGTTTAATATATCTAGGTGCACAAATATTTATTATTGCATTACAATTGCCTACAGTATTGAGTATAGTAATATGCTGCACACTTGGTAGCCCACGAGCAATAGGCTAAACTGCATAGCCTAGCTGTGTAGTAGGCTACACCATATTACACACTAGGATTGTGTAAGTAGACACTGTGATGTTCACCCTTCAATGAAATACCTAATGATGCATTTTTCAGAATGTATACTCATCATTGAGCAGCACATGACTGTAATTGGCCTAGGCACTGGAATTTTTAAAGTTCCCTGGGTGGTTTTAATATCCAGCCAGGGTTAAAAACCAGTAGTTATTCTTTCTCATCAGCATAAATCTTCTAGTTTTTTCCTTTCTTCCCACACTGAAGCTCATGATAAAGTTCAGAAGCTGGGAGTGAGAAAATGTCAAGTGTTCAATGCCAGAATTTTCCTTAGGGAGACAGAAAAAGGAAACATATTCTGTATATTTATACTTGTGTGATTTTGTCACTATTATACTTTCTCTCTTTTCTTTGATCCCTGAGGACCTAGGCCCTTTCTCCCCTTATCTCTGCACCTCTATTCATTGGCTGGCACTCTCACACACCATTGATTAGCTGAAGCACTGTTCGGATTCCCTCAGGAAACCTTACCCTGGTTGCCTCTATGGGTAAGTGACCCACATTCATAATGATGCTCAGATTTTGTAAAAGTCTGTATATAAAACCAAACTATATGTTTTGAAAAGCAACTAAGGTACAGGTCTGAATGCTCTGGACAGGGGTGAGGCCAGGATCGGGACTCACTGTCTTCCACTTATTATCTGTGTCAGTTCGGGCATCACCTGCAAAATAGGGTTGATGACATTTTATCTACTATACCACTGTATGGTAGAGATAAATCAAATAATCATTTCAAGTCTATTTCATTTTTATTTATTTATTTATTTTTTGAGTCAGAGTTTTGCTCTTATTGCCCAGACTGGAGTAGAGTGGTGCCATCTCAGCTCACTGCAACCTCCACCTTCCAGGTTCAAGCAATTCTCCTGCTTCAGCCTCCTGAGAAGTTGGGATTACAGGCATGTGCCACCATGCCCAGCTAATTTTGTATTTTTAGTAGAGATAGGGTTTCTCCATGTTAGTCATGCTGGTCTCGAACTCCTGACTCAGGTGATCTGCCCGTCTCAGCCTCCCAAAGTGCTGGAATTACAGGTGTGAGCCACCACGCCCAGTGTCTATTTCAGTTTTGACTGTGTATGACTTAGTGTCTTGCATAATAATTTACTGCAAACTTAGACTGGCATTTATTGCAAATTCACAGGTTTGAATTTGCATTAGGTAAACTTTTTTAAAAAGACTCTTTTGCACAGGATTGTAATTTTCTAACATATTTCTTAAGGAGAATATAGACACCACATGGGATTCTGTACTATTTTAGTTCCTAAGCACTCAGAATGGAGCCAGTGGAGGGATTCAGAGAAATGGCATAGAGTTCTAGAAACAGCTGTGTCATGTCTGTGTCATGCTGCCATAATGCCATAACATCCCCTCAACAGACACACACACACACACACACACACACACACGCAGCTTCCAACTTTTATATTCTTTCCTATTCTCTAGGAAATATTGGGTACACATAGTTTGACTCTGCTCCAGTGTCACCATCTCAAAGAGGACACCTATGACCATCTATCGAAAACAAAGGATTCTTTCACACTCCATCCCCTTCGCCTACTTTACTTTTCTTCATAGGCCTTATTACTACCCAAGTGTATGTACAATACGATTAACGTTTCCTCCCATAAAGAGAACAGGTTCTTCCGTTGTCCTCATCTCGTTACATTTCAACATTAGAGCAATGACTTATGCTTAATAGGCATTCAATAAATATTTTTCAGTAAAAAAGCTTCAAATTATCATCATTATAATAGTCTGAGTGTTTATTTATTACTTTAAGGAGAGAACTAAGACCTAAAGAAAGTTAAATGATTTTCCAAAGCTTCTGCAAGAAAATGGTGGTGCAATATTGTATTCCAATTACCTGCTTCGAAATCTACTGCTTGTGCAACAATAGCAGGATGTTACCTTTACCCCTCAACTTTATCCTCCATTAAAGTTCCTGTTTACTTATCTTCTTTCTATAGACTTCAATCTATAAACTAGGAACAGTATTTGAGTCTGAAAAATATGTATTGCTTGGAAATTTTAGCTAAAAACAATCTCTGAATAAAATGAAATTTATTATAATTAAATGCCTACAAAATATAACATGTAAACTACTTAGTCAACTCATTATTCAACTGTTCCTCAACTCTATTCTTATTTTGTTATATAGAAATTAAGTTGATCATGGGATATAAGCACATTAAAATACATTTGACATGATCTGATAAAAACTTCCAAAAGCAAAAATGCCTAAAACCACCCAAACATCTTTACCTGGTAATTGGAAGGGTCATAGCTATCGCTAGATTTTATAACAAAATAACTGTGAGCAAAGGGTTTTTTTTGTTTTGTGTTTTGTATATGTATGTGTGCATGCAGCATTTTGTTTCTATTTGTTTTAGCTTTCTAAGCACAATGTGATGTTTAGGCTTCTAATTGTTTGCATAAATCTTTTTATTAGAATTTTTTTTTCTAACAAGGTCCTTCTGTGAACTAATTGGGCAGAGTGGTGTATTAGTTCATTTTCATACTGCTATAAAGAAATATCTGAGGCTAAGTAATTTATAGAGAAAAGAGGTTTAATTGATTCACAGTTCTTCATGGCCAGGGAGGCCTCAGAAAACCTACAATCATGGCAGAAGGCAAAAGGGAAGCAAGCACATCTTACATGGCAGCAGGAGAGAGACAGCAAGCGAAGGGTAAGTGCCAAGCTTTCAAACCATCGGATCTTGAGCTCCACCACAAGAACAGTAAGGGCAAAGGCAGCCCCCATGAGCCAATCATTTCCCATCAGGCCCTTCCTTCAACATTTGGAGATTATAATTCAAGATGAGATTTGGGTGGGGACTCGGAGCCAAACCACGTTAAGTAGTTAGCATTTGCAAATGACAGCAGTGGTGGTTAGGAGCTCATGTTCTGTGGTCCAATTACTTCAGTTTAAATCTTGGCTACATCAGTTATTTAACTTTGACCTTTGGCAACTACTTCAACTTCTCCACACCACATTTTCTCTATGTAAAAAAGTGGAAGTCAGGTGCAGTGACTCACATCTGTAATCCCAGCACTTTGGGAGGCCAAGGTGGGTGGATCATAAGGTCAACAGATCAAGACCACCCTGGCCAATGTGGTGAAACCCTGTCTCATACTAAAAATACAAAAATTAACTGGGCATGGTGGCACATGCCTGTAGTCCCAGCTACTCAGGAGGCTGAGGCAGGAGAATCACTTGAACCAGGAAGGTGGAGGTTGCAGTAAGCCAAGATTCCACCACTGCACTCCAGACTGGCCACAGGGTGAGATTCCATTTCAATAAAAAAAAAAAAAAAAAAAAGAAATTACAATAACTACTAATCTAATGTTATTGTGAAAATTATGTAAAATAATATGTGGTGAGTATTTAGCATTGTTGCTGGCACCCAAAAATGTTCAATGGAGTTAGCTATTACTGTTATTAGTATTAGTATTATTACTATTAGTAATCATTATTAGTATTATTATTCTTTAATGTAGCAGATCCCTCTTCATCTCATGAGAGCAACTAACACACTTTCCCATTTTCTAAGAGAAATTTCATGAATTTAGTACTAGCTGATTCCAACTCCCAATTCAAGGATAGAAGAATGGACTATCCTCTTTTCTGTGAGAGAGTCCTGTGCTCTCAGAGCAGCTACTTCAAGCATGTCTTTCAAACAGGACAATCACTTGCCTGACTGTTCAAAGAACAACCCCTGTGGCAGTCTCATGCCCACCAGGGCAATGTTGGGGGAATAGGAAGAAAGAGAATCAAAAAAGAAGACTCTCTTCTCTCAAAGTCCCCAACACCATTTCTTTAATACTTTTTCAGTTTATGAGATTTGACAAGGAAATAAAGGCATTGCTTCAGGCCTTTCCAATTTCACAATGTAAGTATTCTTTTAAAATTGCTACATCTAGGGGAGTCTTTATATCCACGTCATTACTCAAGGAAAATTGTGAGGATGTGGGGAAGAGTGTAAGAGGAGTCTTATTAAAACATCACATGCCAAAAAAAAAAAAAAAAAAAAACCAAAACCTCCTACCTCTCCGCTTGAAAGGCATCTCTTTCTACTTACTTTATATCAGTCATCAAAAATTTCATGAGAAGCTGAATGATTAGTATCCTTCCAAACGCTTTAAAAAGGCATGGTACATAAAGGGAAAGAAAATAGAGCACCTTGTCAGTCGTAGTGTAATAGTCATGAGATACATATAGAAATTGAATTCATAATAAACCCACAAGGGTACATAGATGAAAGAATAGAAAATGAAGGCATGGATTTTATTTACAACAGTATGTGAAACCAAGAATAGAAATAGTCTTCTGGAACTAGATCTCACTAAAAGAAAACTTTACTGAACGTCTTGTGCTAGTTGACAGAAATAATCATACAGATGTATGTGCGTGAGAGCATTTGTGCATATGTGTAACCCCTTCAAGATCCTTAAACAAATGACATGTAAAAACACACAAAACATAAACATATTTAGAGATAAACAGAAAAATTACATTAGATGAAAATAGTATCAGGGTGGCAGGTGGGAAGGCAGAAGAAACAAGGCTTTTCAAAAAGGAATTGTTATATTGTCTTCAGATGTCTTATCAACAATGATGAAGTAATAACATCCTCACAGTTCTGAAGGAAAATAGTTTTGAATTTAGATTTCATTCTCTTTCAAAAGGTCAGTTAAAGTGAGTCAAGATATAAGAAATGTTTATCTCCATGTATATATCCTAAAAATACTACCTGAAAATGGACTCTAGTAAAATCAAAAGAAAAATGAAACCATGGGAACAAAATGCAAAGTAAAAAACCAACAGTGGGAACAAGTGCAGAAAAACTTCAAACACAGTTCCAGGAGGAGCAACATGCCATTGCAGCACCCCTAGAAGGCAATGGGCCCAGTAAGAACCATAATCTACTCACGAAGAACATAAAATTCCATTCAGCACGTAATTTGTTTAAAAAGTTGCAAGGTATTAGTGATAACTTGAGAAAGGTGCATGTTCCTTTTGCCAACAAAGAAAGACAATTAGAAATTCCAGATAAAACCAAAACAAAAATTTAACCAATAAGGTAATTTTCCAAATAGGAAGCAAATGTCACACGAATTGGAAAATTGACCAACGGAGAAAATGACCTTCCATTTAACTTCGATGCTTCAAGAAACAAACTCCTTAAAGGAACAAACTCCCAACCAGGACAGGCTTAGCAGCAGTGACATTTCCTTTTCTAGGTGTCTAATCACTTTCTTGAATAAAACGAATATTATTTATTTAATCATAATGTTGAAAATGCTGTTTACACATTTTCCATATTTAGAATCAATGACTACACAAAGTTTATTACACTGAATTTCAGGTATTCAGAACAGAAAGTACGTAACACTCATACATAGCTGGCAGCATTTGGCAAGTGGGAGGAAGAGAAAAGGGAAGGGCACTGAATGAGTACTAATCTCCACTTTAAAAATATACTATTTTGTATATTTGAAGGTAAGAGATACTGTCTAGTGTTTACAATAGGTTATTGTACAGGTATCTAAGTATATTTTAATGTATTTAAAACTTAAATACCTATAAGTAGAGTGTGTTTAAAATAATATTTTGATGTATTTTATAGGTATCCAATATATTTAAAATAAGTATATTTTAATGTATTTAAAACTTAAATACCTATAAGTATATTTTAATGTATTTAAAATAAGTATACTTTAATGTATTTAAAATATACTTACAGGCATTTACGTTATTTTAAATAGGTATTAAGTAGGCTTAAAATTCTTAGAACTACCAGTTAGTAGTAACTGTAAGTTAATAATTAGAGAAAATACTAAAATAACTTGGAATGTGAAATATACCTGACAAAAGACAGTTTGCTCTAAAATGATGGGTTTGCTGGGATTCAAGAAAAGTCTCACGTAAGTCTGGACAAGTTCGTCATCCTAGAAGCATATGAAAGTAATTTCCTCAGATTTAATAATCAATATAAAATTATAAATCAAGAAATAGAGATATCAGCATATTGTTGAAATGTATAGTGATAGTCATAGCAGTGGTAAGCATACTGCTCTTTGAAGTCATACAGACCTGGGACTGTAGACCCAGCTTTACCAATTACTGCTTCCATGATGTTGAGCAAGTTATTAACCTCTCATAATCATATCTATCTCAGTAGATCATTGTGAAGATGATGTAAAATAATTCATATGAAGTGATAAACAAGAGCTGAAAACAGAATAGAGCTTCAGGAACTGTGTGTTACTATTACAGTCATCACTGAGATTCTTTACAGAAGCCATTCACTGCATATGCAAAAAATAATTTATGAAAAGCATATTGAATGTTTAGTTCGTTGTTATACACTTAAATATCTATGGAATGAATGTTAGGGCTTAACATGGCTGGCCAATGCATTAAAAAATATTTAAAGGTGTTACATCTGGTGCTCAGGTGGGGAGAGAGAGTGGAAGGCCAAGCAGTATTTTCAATGACGAAGTTGCGTTGTACCTCAATTTAACTCACAAACATTAACTTCACCAGAGAGGGACAAAGGGAGATAGAGAAAAAGGAGGGAGGGAGGGAGGGAGAGAGGGAGAGACAGAGAGAAAGAGCAAGAGAGAGGGAGAGGGAGAGGGAGGAAGAGAGAGAGAGAGAGAGAGAGAGAGAGAGAGAGAGAGAGAGAGAGATTCAAGTAATATTGACAACTACGCCAGTCATTTCTCTCAATGGTTTCTTGCTCCTGGCAGTATATGAAATCACACATGCTATAACTGACATTGCCTGTTGGAAATTTGCGGAAAACGTATGTTCATGGTTTTAAAGTTTCTCCTGTGAACATAACTTAAAATACTTCCATAAATAGATAAATAAGTAGTATGACTTTGTCAACATTCTTGAAGAAGAAATTGAGAATTGAGGATTACAGAAAAAAACACTGATAGAAAAAGTTAGGTTTTTGTAAGCTCATTTTATAGTTGTTTAAAGAAATTCGAAGAATAATTCACCCAGAGCTTGTATACTAACTTTTGAATTTGAGCTTGTATAACATATACATTTAATTTACAACTATTTTGCACCATGTGCATTTTAGTGAGCATTAGTTATAATTTTATAATAATAATAATAAAATGATGATTACAATAGCTGAGATCATGTAATGTGAGAAACTATTTGTAATGAATGCTAAGTAAGAAGATAGGAAGATATACATTTTTATGTACACAATGGCTACAGGTAAATTAAAAGAGTGAATAGGAAAAAAAAACTTAAAAAGAAATATAATAAAAAAACTAATATTGGCCATGGCTGTGTTAAGGATCATGGATGGTTTTATTTTATTTGCCTGAGTTTATAAAATTTAAAAACATATGCTTTTAGAAACCTATAAAAAATGCAGACACAAATTAGTAAAGACAGAATATACACAAGAGGTGCTCTAATCAAAATCTATCTTTGGAAATGACTCAGCTGTCAGAACTGTGCAATTGTCTCAAATTTTAATGACTGGTCTTCTCTTCAGGAATTCCAGGTAATACTGTTTCACTACATCATCAAGTTTACCTAAAGTAGAAAATAACAATAACTTACGTAAAACTATTTGTATTTGACTCTGAAATACTTCCAAAAAGCATTTCAGCCAGACATGTGCCCAGACCAATAATATGAGCTATGGGCCTCCCCAACTCCCACTTCCCCTATGCTAACCACATGCCTTTGCTACTTGACTAAACTACTATGTCCAAATTCAGTTGGATCACACCATTATTCCAAAGCCATGGCCACACCAATACCCCCTAGCTAGATCTAAGCAACAGAAATTTGGCTTTTCAGGTAGACTTTGGCAGGCTGTAGATGCACATTTGCGTTTTCATCCAGGTTATATGCTGATTACTACAAAAAGATCCATTATTATGTGTATTAATATACAAAATACATCAAATCTTACCCCAGAAACAGGACAACTGCAGACACTGAAAAGCCTATTAAATATGATGAGCCCATAAATTTAGCACATCTTGCTATTTTCTCATCCCCAGTTGCGTAAAATGGTTTGTTTCATCATGAATGTATTTATACATTCAATCAACATTAATAATAAGAGCTAAAATATATTGGGTGCTTTATATTCGCTAGGCATTTCACTAAGAATTTGGCATTTAATCATTATCTTGCTGATAAAAAACTTGAGATTTAGGAAGGTTAATTAATTTGCCCAAGAAACTATTGAGAATTGGTTAGATTCAGGACTTAAACTATCGTTTGCCTGTAAAGCTTCAGCTCTTTAACAATTATGCTATAAGGTCTTCTATTAATTGAAGACCTACTAACTTCCAAGCTTTTCTAGGTGCTAGAGGACACAAAGGTGAATAAGAACCACGATATTCAGGAGATAAAAAACATATTCTTCTTCTTTCAGAAGTTTACAGCTACAGGGGTTCATGATATCTCTTTCCACTCAATTTCCAAGGTTTCAGCAGAAAAAGATAGACAGTTAAATATAAGAAGGGCTAGTTAAGCCAAGTCTCATTCTGCAAGGTAGGATCCGGCTTGATTATTGAGCCCTTTTAAATTGTAGCCTCAGGTTAAGCATCCCTATCCAAAAATTCAAAATCCAAAATGCTCTAAAATTTGAAACCTTTTGAGTACTGCCATGACACTCAAAGGAAATGCTCACTGAAGCAATTCCAATTTTGGATTTTCAGATTAGGCATGCTTAACTGATGCAAAAATTTCAAAATCTGAAAAAATCCCAAATCTGAAACTCTGCTATTCCCAAGCATTTTAGGTAAGGGGTACTCAACCTGAACCATCAATTCCAGAATCTCCAAATGGCTGTTCATGTTGTGACTGCAGTGGCTCAATGACACGGCCCATCTTCCTGTGACATCTCCAATAAACAATGCCAGGGCCCGGCAGATGAAGACTTCAGCCTTGTGTATTAGGAAACCCAATTCTGAGGTGCATCCATTTCCCTTCGTGGGGTTTCGAGACTTGACTCCTAGCTATAGAGTTACCTTTAGAGCAAGAACCATATTACAAATCACCAGGAAGCTAGAACAGGAAGTTCTACCATGGACACACAATCACAGGCATGTTCACAGACACTGCCTAGATAAATCTGCTGCCACGATAACCTACCCACATTCACTTCTGTTTCGCTCCTAACAATAGCCAGAGCAATACTTTTAAATGAGCATAATGCAAACCTGCAACTCACCTTCAGAAAACCTTCAGAAACTTTCCATTTCTCTATGGATTAAATCTGCAAGGCTTTATTGCAAAAGCAACAAAGGCTTGAGTGATCAAGACTTGTTCAGTGAGTCAGCAAGTGGTTACAAAGGCACATCACCCAAGGCCCACCCCTCTGATTCTCCTCTTTACTCACCAAACTGCAGTGATGATACCTTTGTTTCCATTCTCTTTTGCCAGGCTTCTGTGCATGCTGTTCTTAAATCCATTTTGCCCATCCACCATCCCTAAATTCCCAGATCTTTCTTGGAGAAGGCTTTACTGTCCCCACAGACAAGATCAGATTACATATTAATAAAATATTTTCTTGGAACGAAGAAATGTGTCCATGTTTCTACAAAAACTAAAATTTGCAGCTTCTCAGGATACTCTGCTTCACAACCTTTACTTCAACTTCCTGGAACTTAACAGTCATTTGTTTGAGAAGTTAATGTTTTTTGCTCACGATCCATTTCAACTTGGTGAAGACAGATCACATATATCTGGTTTGTTATTGAATTCCCAGTCCCAGGCACATAGTGCTCAAAAAATTATTTGCTAAATTAATAAAGATTCACTAAAAAGGAATAAAAAAGACAGTCATCTTGTGTCTCTTTACCAAGAGCCAGACATGATCCAGGATGATGAAGACCCTTTCTCTTGCAAGCCTGTTACCGTTTGCAGCTTTCTAGGCTCCAGTGGAATATTTTGCCCTAAAAACAGTGACTTTGAAATATCTGAAGTTTAATGGCACAGAGCTTTCCCCAAGAGTAGGAAGAAAGGCAGTCCTACCTCCTCTCCAACAGAGGACATTGCTTGAAAAGGCTATCCAGTTCTTTAGAAATGCTCATGCATTCATTTCATTCACTCAACAGAGAAGCTGAGAGCTCCCTCTGTGCCTGGCACTAATGGAATTCCGAGCATTCACAAAAAAAAAGGTGGTCCCTGTCCTGAAAGAGCTTCTTGTGAAGGAGAGATGGAAAACTAAGTCAATGATGGCCACACAGTATGGCGATTCTGAGAGAGGACCTCAGAAGAGGGACACCTAAACTACCAAGAAACACTGAGGAAGAGGTAATCTAGAACCACTGCTAAGAAGATCTGGGGCCCCAGGGAAGAATGGACCAGCCACTAGACAGACGTGTACCAGGAGAACCCATAGTAAAATGCAGCGTAAACAATGGGAGCAGTTTGTGAACAAGCCAGGGGCCTAGGGAAGAAAATGCAAGTCAGAAAAATGGCAGTTTGGGGATGGGCGCCAAGCGGTGGACAGACCTGGTCAGGGACCAGGGCAGGGAGGACACTTGGGATCCTGTTTTAAAGGTGATAGAAAGCTGTGAAGGCTTTTAAGCCTGAAAGTGTGGTGGAGTCAGATTTGCATTTTAGAAACAGCACCTCAAAACAGTGTTTAAATATAGGGGAAGGGGTGCCATAAATAGGCAAAGGTCCTAAGAGAACTTCAGGAAATATTTGCGTATTTTGAGATGGGAGTTGGAAGGAAAAAATGATTTATATGTATTGAAAAAATGGATATACTCTTTTTTGAGAAAATATTTACATACATCATTTCCCTGGAAGTAAATTAGGAAATGAGGATAATGGTTCTGTAAAACCTAAAGACTGTTGGTGACTCATTATCCAATTAATTGATATGAATAAATTGGGCAAATCAAGCTAAATGAGAGTCAGGCGCTGCATGTAAGTAGAGACAGAGTGATTGTTTTTTGTTTTTGGTTTTATTTGTGTTTTCTTTTGATAAAAAATATTATAGTATCAGGGATCTTGAGCCCCACTGAGGAATAGTGGGGCAGGAATGTCCGCTGAGTCTCTGACCCTCAGGAACAGAACATGGGCTGATGTGGACGACGCGGACCTCGGAGTAGAAGTGATTCAGCTAAGTTTGGAAGTCTCTGTTGTCACCTTGGAGCCCACCCACTGCTACCATCCCACAGCAACGTGCTGGTAGCAAGTAACACCACCAACCCTACAGTGCATTTTTCAAATTAGAAAAGAGGAATAGAGCCATTATCAGAAATGGAAACAATTAGGAGTGGCTTGTTTTTAGTTTTTGATCGCTGTAAAGCTTGTACTTAAAAGAATATGCTTCCCTTCGCAGCAATAACAGCACCTAAAATTCACCAGGTTCCTCCAACCCTGATGGAAAGGGACCAGCCCTCTTTATGCTGCCGTTAGTTGGAATAATATGTGAGCATCTCTTAAGACGCTGTGAAGGTAAAGTTCAGAAGTATGAGCAAATTCTCACCACCAAATTGTCAGCCTCTTAAGAAATTCATGCCTTGTTAGATTATTTCAGAAAGGACAAAGCTTCTAACAAACTATTCCTGAAACTTCTTTACAAAACCACATGCTGAGTCTGAACTTGAGAAATGGCTACTGTATACTTTTAGCAACTGATTTGATATCCAATTGCAGCTCCAGCTTTGCATTCCAAGAACACTTACAGATTCATTTTTATGTAACTTGAAAGATCTTGAAACTTTCAGCTTGACACAGTCATATCTCTCATTTATTCTCATCCATTAAAAAGCCTTTCCTTACTCAGGTAGATTACCCAAACAAAAATGCCTAGATGCCAGTAGCGATATACGCCTTCAGTGGCAAGCAGGAAAGTGTTTTCCTGAGTACAGTTTTGAAAGAAGTATGTAAGAATGTGTGTAAATATATGTGTGCTTTAAGTTAATACATGAATTGTGTAAACTGTAATTGAATTGACCTTATCTTAGGGAATCTGGCCTTGAATTTAATGTTCAATCAGAGTTAGAAAATTTACTTTGTTTACAAAAGAGTATTGTTTTATGAACGTGTAAGTTGCAATAGTGGAGTATTTTTATGGCAGTATTATTGTTAAATATAGGCCCTGGTTCCAGGAACGTCCAATGGAATCATGAGTTAGAAGGGACCAAAAATGTGATTGTAATGTCACTGAAAATGTTTGTAGTCCTAGGTCTACAAATGTGTGGTGTGGAATAAAAACACACTAGAAATGTATCATCTAATGCTGTCATGTTATGTTAGAAAGATGCTTAACTCAGCCTTAGAATACCCATGTGGAGCATTAATAAGATTAAGCTCATTCACACAATCAAGATCTCCCTAGACAAATGTCCAGAGTAAGTTAATATTCAGAGACAATTGTTCTTGATAAGATGATGTTGTCTATTAGCTCCACAAAAAAACACCAGAAAAACCTATTGATTAAATTAAAAACAAGCTTATTATATTAAAGTGGATGACTATCTTGACAGAATATTAATAGTGTCTCAAAAGAAAGACATCAAGGGAAAATATTTATGGGATTTCAAGACCTGAAATGAGTAATTTTAAGGTAATGTGGAGTTTTTTCATCCATTCTGGCTGCTATAGCAAAATACCATAATTTGGTGGCTTATAAACAACAGAAATTCATTTCTCACAGTTCTAGAGGTTGGAAAACCCAAAATCAAAGTACTGGCATAGTCTGTGTCTGATGAGGGCCCATTTCCTGATTCATTAAGAAAAAACTCTCACTGCATTCTCACATAGTGGAGGAGGAAAGTGACTCTCTGAGGCTTCTTTTAGAAGAACACTAATCCCATTAATAAGAGTGAAGCCCTCATGTCCAGTCACTTCCCAAAGAAACAATCTCCTAATACCATAAATTGGTGACTAGGTTTCAACATATGAATTTCAACATTCAGACCACAGCATCTACACTTAGTTGGGATGGGACAAAGGATATGAAATAATAGTTTTGGGTGGACAGACACAATATGATAAAAGTCTTGAAGTAAGTCTTGATGAGCAAGATAAGTAAACTCTTTAGTTTGTGCTGTTATTTAAACATGTGTCCCTTCGAAAACTCATGTTGATAGTTTATTGATGTGGGGTCTTTAAGAGGTAATTAGGTCATGAGGGCTCTCCTGAGATAATTAATGCTATTATCACAGGAGTGGGTTAGTTATCCCGAGGTGGGGTTGTTAGAGAAGCAAGTTTGTCCTGATTTCTCTCTCTGTCTCATGAGTTCACTTCCATCCTCCACTCTTCTACTATAACATGACCCTCAGCAGACGGCAGTGCCATCCCCTTGGACTTCCTAGTCTCCCGAATCGTAGGTCAAATACTTTTCAAAATAAATATCTAGTCTGTAATATTCTGTTATAACAGCAGAAAACAGACTAATACAGGTGGGTTCACTTCTTTCTTCAAAGAGCAGCTATTTCCTGGAACAAGCAGCTAAGTACTTAATTTTGCCTGGTTTCAGTATTGGTTGGCATAGAGACAGTAGTAGACAGTACTTGGTCCCAGAATTGTTTAGTACATAAAGAAGGTATGTTTGATTTCAGTTCTTAGTTTCTGCTATTGGTCTTTTTACAGTCTAAATTGGGAACTGATTATTGCACATTGATGGTTCTGTAGCAAGTAAGTTTCCCAGTGCTAGTAATTCCAGTTCCACAGCACCCCTACCACCATCCACTATAGGTCAAAGTCACAGCCAGCTTGTTTTCAAGGGTGGAGACATAAGCACCACCTTTCAGTGAGAAGAATGTCAAATAATTTGTGTCCATATTTTCAAACTACCATAATTCTCCTTTGGCCACAAACTGTTTACATTCCTCCCATGACTCTCCAAAAAGATTCATCAAATTATGAAATTAGTCTCAGGCTTGAGGTACAGGACCTTGTCACCTAAATCAGGTCCAGATGTGGCAGAGGCTTTGTAGATTCAATTCCTTGAGTACAATTATTTTTGATCTGAAAACTTATGATCAAAAAAGACAAATTATTAGCTCTACACATACCAAATGTACATTAGCTGGACAAGCACAGTAATTTCTGTTCAAAAACAGGGACAGGTAGAAGGTACACAATAGTCGATCCACAACAATTTAGAGACGAGGAGGGCACATGTGGCCAGTTCCTTGACTAAGGGCAAGTAATACTCCCTGGGAATCATCCTGTCATCTCTCGACTCTGCTCTCTGATCTGCTTTCTTTCCCACAAAATAGCTTTTGTTTGCAGTTAAGTAATTTTCTCAACCTGCTTCTTACTCATAGACATTCAAGAGCACAAAGGCAGCTTTTTAATTTGAATTGTCTCTGTCCTTTTCTCTCCAAGCTGTTATAATTCTTTTAAAGACTTCTTGGGCTTCCTACAAATTGATTTATATTCCACACTATTAAACAAAACCACACCCACAAATCTTTTCAGAATACGTTCTTGTCTCCCTGGGTCTTCTTTGGAGCTGCTGTAGAACAATGACCTTGGAATTCTTTGAAGTCCTATTATTTACTGGAGAGAATGTGTGAAGCATACACTTACCATCATTAGAAGACATATGGTCTTCTTGAAAGGGTCTTTGAGGTACTGACTTAAATCTTTCTAAGATTTTAACAAGGGATTTTTATTAGCCATATTTTCAGCTTTCATTTTTCTAGATAACACCCTGAATTTGATCTTTGCCATAGGAAATTTCTTACTTTGAGAACCTTCTGCTGGCTAAAGAATATCTGGAGCCTCTATTTTTCCTTTAAATCCAACTTAAGACTGAATAGTTTATTTTCTCTCTTCCCACATTTTATTATAAGCATCTAGAAAAATCCACAGTTTCTTCAGCACTGTGCATGGCCATCTCCTTACTATGCCATTGACTTTCTTGGGTAGATTTTCTCTTTTCCATGTTACTGCAATGACAGTTTCTGCCACAACCTTCAAGTCTTTGTGCCCTCACTGGCAACCTTCTTGAGCCTTACCAGGCTTCTTGCCTACCACCTAATCACAAAATCAATGCCACGTATTTCAGGATTTATTAAAGCAGCACACTTCTTCCAGGGCCCAAATTCTGTATCAATTGTCTATTGCTGTTTAGTAAAGCACAGCAAAAGTTACTGGCATAAAATTACAACAATTTATGTAGATTTGTGTTCCGCCATCTTTATTGCCTTTAGCTGTTTGTCTCTTCCTGGGGAATTAAAACTATACCTGGGCTCTTCCATTTTTGGCAAAGAATGCCAACTTTTAACCCACTTCCCATCACCTCATTGTGCTTTGTTGATCCAGGTGGAAGTGCATACTTAGTTTTTATTATTGTCTCATGGGAGACATGATTAGTTCCCATGTCATTCCTCAAGTCAAAAGGTCCCTAGGCAGTCTACTCTCTTTCCACATTTTAGAATCTATTTGTTTATTTTATTACATCCATGTTTTTTTAGTTGTAAGGAAGATGGAGGGCTAATTTGTTTTTGCCAAAAATGAGAGGGCCCAGGTGTATTTTCAGCTCCCCAAGAAGAGGTAAACAATTAAAGACAATAAAGATGTCAGAATCCAGATCTATAACTTTAAAAAAGAAAAAGAAACGTATCTTCAAGTAACACATAAATAGGTTCACAACAACAAGGAAGAGAAGAGAGAATGATTATTTTATGATCTTGAAGTCCTGGATGAATCTATGTCTTTTTCAGAAGGGTTTGTTAACTGGAAAGTAAGGAAAATTACAAGAATGGTACTAGGTATAAACAGTCCTTTCTCTAGTAGTCTTTTAACTACTGGTTTTAGCCTTTTGAGTTTCTGTCTTTAAACAGTATTGTAGGAACCTGGATAAGATTTGTGTGGATCGATCTGAACCCTGATGCTTTTGGCACTGCGTTAGTCCTTTTGGGATGCCATAGCAAAATACCATAAAATATGTAGCTGATAAACTATAGAAAATCATTTCTCACAGCTTTGGAGAGTGGAAAATCCAAGATCAAGGTGCTGACAAATATTTTTAGTGTCTGGCAAGGGTCTGTTTCCCGGTGCATAGAAGGCATCATCTCACTACATTCTCCCATGGGAGAAGATTCGAGGCAGGTCTCAGAGCCTCTTTTATAAGAGCACATTCATTTCCCAAAGGCCAACTTTCTGATACCATCACTGTGGCAATTAGAATTCAACATATGAATCTGAGAGGGACACAAACATCCAGACCACAGCAGGCAGCAATAATTTTGCCAATGTAAGTGGAATTTTTTTTTGCCACAAAGAGTCTTATATATCAAGAATATTTTCACATTGTGCTTATTTAAGACACAAACCAGTAATGTCAATATCCCAATTAGTTATTATCTGATTATGATTAGGAGAATCCTTAGGATTTCAAGAGGTCAACATTGGAACACTTAAACTAAGTATTTCATTTGCCAACTCAATCCTTCCCTATTAAGTTCACAGATGTAGTATCACAGAGAAGGGGAAAAATGTTATTTGGTTAAAAGTCCAAGGATGGTGGTTATAGACTAAGATAAAGGGATATCTGGAGATTATTAGTTTCTTAATTCTAAGAGAAAGGTTGTGTACTGGTGGCTGAGTTTGTGGTATCTATGAACAATTTGGCAGACAGTCTTTTAACATTTGCAAAAATTTCTACTTGTAAATTTGAGGGTAAATATGGGAAAATAAATGCTGATTTTCCCTCTAGAGCATTTTCAATGTCCATCCACTTCAATATTTTCCTTCGGTTTCTAACTATCACAATGCAATTGTTTTATCATAGTTCTTTCTGCTTACATTGTTTACAAGTGTCTTTATTAATAACTCTCTACCCATGTTCTTGTCACAGAGGTGGGAACAACCAGTTTCTTTTATGCCTGAGACCACCAATTCATACTGTACCTTATTCCAAATGTATTTTAAGGCTATTTCAAGATGTTGGGTGAATGACTAGAGACCAGGCAACAGAGCTAGTTCCCATTCTTGTTTTTGCTTTCGTATTAAATCCTCTGGTTCTGGCTTGAAGTTGTTCAAAGAAAGTGAAGATGGAGTTAGGGTCACATCTGCTTTGGGATCTATTCCTGAATGCTGTCTAAAGGTGTTAAAAAGCCTACTCCTAAAGTCACCAGTAGATTCATCCTTTCTTTGCCTGTAGAACAAGATTACAGTACAATCTGTTTTTACAGAACAGACTTTGAGGATGGCAACTTATAGCTCTTGCTCTACATCTACAGCTTTTCTCACCCATCTAATATTCCCTGCAATTCAAGGTCTATTAGGTCACTCAGAATCTCCCCAGTCTGACTTGTCCGTTCAATTTTTATTTTTATTTTTTTGCCTCTGAGATTCCTATTAATCTATGAGCCAAATGATGTAAACCTGAAATTCCTAAATAATCTGCTATTAGAACAACTCCAAATTCTCTTGTAAATTTTGGTCTCTATTTTGTGTGTAGGCTTTAGAAAGTAGTTAACAATGGCTTTCAATTCAGACAAAAATCAGGGCTTAAAGTCAACCCCAATAGAACCTGATCTGTTCTGAAGTGGGTTTAACACTAAAAAACATTTGAGATTTGGGAGTTGCTTGTTGGCTAGAAGGGAAAGGAGATGAGTCAGGAGAAGGGATGGGAATAAGGGTAATGTAGGAACCTAAGAAGGAGGAGGAGTGGAATAAAGGCAGTTATATTCAGATTGAAGTTCAGGAAGATCTAAGAAAAACTAGTTTTAAAATTTTTATATTTCTCATTTGCCATGGCTAAGGAATCTTTTGAAAGAATTAATTTGAGAAACTAAATTTCTTTTGCAAGATTATTCTATCAATGAAAGTGGCAGACCATTCTTTTTCTAAAATACCTCTCAAATGAATAGTTTTGTTCAAATTGAAAGTTTGCCAAAATTGCCATTGTAATTCTAAATTATCCTTGGAAAAATTATTTCACTTAAATATATAAATAAATAAACTATAGTAAAAATACATGTTAGAAACAAACTTCCTGACACTCTGCTAAGGTCCAGGGGCTCAAGGACCTTTACATAAAAGATTATTCTCCCCTGAGGTCCCATCGGCTTAGACTGAGACATCCCTATGAAAGCAGTGGTATTCTGGATATGTTGCTTATGCCCATTGTTTCTTGTATTAGATTTCCAGAGAAACAGAACCCATAGAATATATGTAGATACATATAGGGAGATAGGTGTATTATGAAAAATTGGTTCATACAATTATAGAGGCTGAGAAATCCCATGATTTGCACTCTGCAAGCTAGAAGACTCAGAAAGCTGGTGGTGTAGTTCCAGCCCAAATCCAAATCCCTGAGGAACCAGGGAGCCAACGGTAAATCTAAGTCTGAGGCTCTGAGAGCCAGGTGCCAATAGAAGGCCCAAGAACCAGTAGTGCTGATGCACTGGGGTAAGACAAGATGGATGTCTCAGCTCAAAGAGAGACAGAATTTGCCCTTCCTCTGTTTTTTTGTTCTATTCAGGCCCTCAGCTAATTGGATGAGACCCACCCACACTAAGGAAGAGTGATCTCCCTTACTCAGTCTACTGATGCAAATGTTAATCACTTCCAGAAACACCCTCACATACAAACCCAGGAATAATGTCTTATCAGCTATCTGGGCGATTCTTAACTCAATCAAGCTAACATATACAACTATCCATCACACCCTAATCTAATAGTTAGCCATCTCAAATTTCAGATGGAAGATTTGATGTAGAAAACTTGCCTTGACCCAGATGCTCATGGATAAAATAAGACAAGGCTGAGGAAAGGTCTCGTAAGAGTTGAATAGGAAACCCAAGGTAAAGTTTGTCTTATAGGAAGTCTGACTTAAGGAGAACTTTTGAACTGCTCAAGAGATGAACTTCTCAAACCTACACCCATCGTCTTATTTTGATCATCATCTTATATACATTCAGCAGAAAGTGTTGAAGAAAGACATAAAGACAAATAGCAGTGTTTTAAAGTCACAAGATAGCTTTTCCCAAAGGAAAAAAGATTTCCCTTCTGATCAGATAATCAAAGAATTTGGAAATAAGGATTTCTTATTCCTAGGAGATATTTGGAAGTTGAAAATATTTTTTTAAATCACAGTTCTGACCCACTGAGGAACCTATTATCCACTGTAGTCAGAGATACTGTAGACAGGAAGCTCAAGGGGTCTTTGGAGAGTATGCTAATCCAATTCCAGGGTCTTGAGACACTATATTTTGGTAGAATCTAGAGGATTTTTCAAATGTTTAATCCCCAAAAGGATCACCAGAAAAACAGTATATCAAGAAAAACAAAATTTATTAGATGTAACACAGTAAAGAACTTCATCATTATAATACAGTGTTAGTAGTGTCTGAGCTGAGGAGGAGGATGTCAGGGGAGGATATTTATAGAGTGTACAGGGTGATTTTAAGGCAAATCTTACAAAAAGGCATACTGGTTGGGATTCTGCAGATTTTATGATAGAATAGACCTGGATTGGTGGGTACAGTGAGGGGAGAGTCTGAAAGGGTTCTTGATGAACAAGCTGTTACTCTTGATAAGAAATATTTTTAGTAGGTTCAAGTCTTATCTTCTAGGAGCAGGCATTTCCTGAAGCAAGAGGCTAAATTATTTTTGCCTGGCCCCAATATTGTTTAGCATGAAAATAGGAAAGTAAGCTTGGTCAAAGAATTGTTTTGCATAGGGGAGTATGTTTGGTATCAATATTCATTGTTGTAGAGAAAAGTTCTGGAATAATCTCATTTTGAAGATTCTTTTTAAATAAATGCCTTTCACTTAAGGATGACCCAAAATGCAAGATATTTCTTTTTACATTGCTATTATATATTGCTAACAAGCTGAGTTGCAAGAAAAAAATGCCTAAGTAGTTAAAACAATAACAACATTAACAAAAGAAAAGCAAGTGCTCTCAATCTTAAGAAAATACGATAATGTCAACTTTGTATTAGCAGCTCAAGGAGGAGGAAGAGAAAGATTTCCATTCAACTTGAAAAGGAAATAAAATCAGAATTTTCAAAGTCTGTATCACACAAATGTATTGTTTGATTTGGGAAGCAAGTTCCAAAAAATCTGTATATGTGGGAGAGTGTGTATATATTTGGGTATATGCAGTATGTCTCATCACACAAGAGCAAATGCAATGTGTGAACACAAGCACTTCTCTACAGATGGAGAGTGGGTGTGAGTGTTCATTTTTCCCTCAAACACTTATGGAGGGCACAGGCTACAGGCCAGGCTCTGTGACAAGCATTAATAATACTGAGATGAATGAGGAATTCCTGGCCCTCAAAGAGCTCACGGTAGAGAAGACTTGGACTCATGTAAATGGATAATCATAAGAAAACATGAAAAGTGTAGTGGGACTCCTAAGAAGAGAGTGACTAAGTCTAGATTCAGGGATCAGAGAATACTGACATTGGGGCCAAACAGTGAATGAATGATTAAGAGGAGTGAGCTAAGCAGAGGAGAGGGAAGGAGCAGAGTTTTTCAGGCAGCTATGAAGCCTCCACAAAGCAGAAATGTATGGAACAACAGGCCCTCCTCTAACATTTGCCATGCCTAGGACAAGGATGCATGGAGGCTCCTGTATCATAGATCTAATTATCTAAAAATTATAAATCAAGCTAAAAAAATACCATTTTGCAAATGTACCTTTACGACAAAATTGGGAGAGATATATAAAGTTTTGTATTACTAAAAGTGGATAAACAAGCAAAGGCAATGAACTTCAATTGCTATTGGACATTTCTAGAGATGGACCAGCAAAGTTTGAATGAGTAATAAAATAAAGACAATTCATAAATTATTATATATTTATTTCAAGGCATTTTCTTACTTTCAATTCAGCAAAATCACTGTTATTATAAACTAGCTTTTATATACTTGTTTTCCATTAAAAAAAATTTACAGAATCAACAAATAAAATATATTCAAAATATTAAAAATTAGATGTATTTTTATCAAAAGCACAAATTAAAAGCAATGCAAAAATAAAAATTATTTGTTTCCTTATTTTAAAATATTAAAAATTATCTATTAAAACTAAAAGATAAAATAAAATTGTAGTTTGTGAACAAATCACGTTGATATTCAAGTATTTGATATTAAAAAATTCACTTTGACATTCATCAAATACATATTCAAATATTTAATACTGATATATTATTTAGTTAAAATATTTAGTACATCAAATACCAAATATATTTTATCAAATATTCAATCAAATATTTAATCAAAATATTTAAAGTTGAAAATTGTATTTGATGTTTAAAAGTATTTTAATGAAATATATTTAATTAAAATTAAAAGCTTTAAGTAAAATGAGCATTATTACTAATTTTAATTTCAAAAAATTTAAATTTTAATAAATATTAAAAATTTTTCCAAAAATTGAACCTTATACAATTCTAGTTTTTGTGTTTACCTCTTTGCAAAGCAAAGAATTGGTATCATGATTCATATATGTTACATCTAAACTTCTGTATAACAAATGTAAGAGTAAGGTGTTTACAATTGGGAAATGCTCCTTGGCTGCTATGTACAACTGCAGTGAGTTCGGCACTACTCATGAGTGCTTCCAGAAGTACAAACGGGAAGGCAAAGAGAAGCAAAACAGGTGCTCAGAACTCCTGGGAAACAATACTTCCTATGAAAGCATCAACTGCATTCATGCTATCTGACAAATTTAACATGTGGGGGTCCAAAGCAGGGGTCCATGACAGGGGTCCCCTTTACCTAACATTCAAATTACAAACGAAGGATAATGGTGACTAGATTGTCAAGGGCCTCGTGATCAATGCTAGAGTCATCTGACAGTCTGTCTACTAAACAAGGAAGAGACAAATATATAACAGCTCTCTTTCACTGTTTTCCTCTCTGCTGCAGTCACGTTAGCTCCTCTCTGAAGCAGAAATCTAGATGTTAACCCCTAAGAGATGACAAAAATCTATTTTGGTAGTACTATGTCAAGACCTAAGTCCTCATGAAAAACAGAAAGAAGTCAAATGATACGTTTATAATGTCTTTTGAGAGTCATCTGTATCTCCAGAAAGAAAGCCTCATTTGGGAAAAAAAAAATACATATTTATAATCACACATATAAATTCAGTTATGTATCATACAATGTGTTGGAAAAAATTTCTGACAAGTGATTTTGTCTCCCTCCGTTCTCCAGAACTTTAATAAAATGATCTAAACCCCAAATTATGTCACATCACTCTAAAATACTCTTCAGGAGTCTCTATCACTTGCAAAAGGAAGTCCAAGTTCCTTACTGTGGCATCTGTTTTTTCACAATATTTCAGCTGGACCACTAACCAGGGCCTCCTTGAAGATCTGTCAGCTTCTGCTTGTGCCCTGCTTCATCCATTCTCTCCCCAGACAGCCTGAATGAGAAATGAGATGATGTAGTGATCCTAGCTTAAAAGCCTATGGATAACTCTCTAATGCACACAAGATAAAATATAATCTCCTTACTATCACCTACAAGAGGCTGTAAAATTTGGCTCTGCCTATATCTCAGACTTATCCTCTGCCATTTCTTGCTCACTATGCTATACTCTCTTTGGCTTTCTTTCAGTTCCCAGAACATGTTAAGCTCCTTTCTACATTAGGGCTTTCACTCTTGCTGTTGCCTCTTCCTGGAAAATGTTTCTCCTGATCTCCACAGGAGTGGCTCCTAGACAAAAAACACATTCCCAGTTGTTCTGGCTCAGTAACTTGTTTTCTCATTTGCTTTCTTCATATGATTGTTCACAATTTATATCTTGTTGATTTCTTATTTAGTAGCTGACATATACTCATTTTTAGTGCTGAAAACTTTTCTGATTTGTTCAGTGTTATATTTTCAGCTTTCAGCACAAAACTGACTCATGAGAGGTATTGACAACATTTGCTAACAACTACTCAAATTGTTCTTTCTCTTTCTTCACCTGGATAACCTCTCTTTATTCTTTAAGCCTCGGCTTAGATATTATCACTCGGACACTAAAAGTAGTACACTTCCCTTCTACTTCCATAGAATCCTCTGCCTTTTTCACATTATTTGCCACTGTTTATGGGCATGTTACCTTCACTTGTCTGCACTTTTAGAAGGAGGAACTATATCTTATTTCTTTTCTCTCTATAAGTTGTTTACAGTGTCTAGTATGCAGGTATTCAGTAAATGCAGTTAAATTGAATTGAAAGGTTAAATGGAATTGAATTGAATGGCTTCTATCAAGGAAGTTGTGCAAATTCCAAGGCCAGGCTGCCTGGAATCAAATCTCAGCTCTATCATTTACTTACTAAATCACCTTGGGAAAGTCACTTGAACTTGTGCCTCAGTTTTTTAATCCAAAAAATGGGGAGAAAGACAGGAGCTAGGTTGTTGTGAAGATTAAATTACTTAATACATGTATTTAAGTGTTACATGTGTAGTCAGCATTTAATAAATGTTAGCTGCCTCAGTTTCTTAACCCATAAAATGAGGCAAAAGACAGGAGCTATTTCACAGATTGTTGTAAAGATTAAATTACTTAATACATGTACTTAAGTGTTACATGTTTAGTCAGCATTTTACAAATGTTAGCTGTACTTTTATATGAAATGTTTCTCATAATCCTTTTCCTTTTCTAGGACAACTGGAACAAATAAAAGAAGTTCTTCCAATATCTTTTCTCATGTAACAGTAATGAACTTTAGTTTATGGCAAATTTGTGATTATCTTGGCACCAGCCTCTTTTCTAATTGGGCACACATACATAAATCGTGACTTTAGCTGCTTGACTGTTGTGTAACTTAAGGAGTATGTATAGTGCCAGTCTGTGCCACTTGGCAGCTTAAAAATTTTAATTTAATTTATTTAAAAAAGGAGAAATGCATACATGTGAGACTAGTACTATGTAAATATGCTTAAATTTATCCCCATATGTTTTATTCAAAATGTTTTACACTGTTAAGTAGAAAAAGAAAACAGATCTGATCATATATCACCTCCCTGCTCAAAATTTTTCTATAGGTTCCAGAATAGGAAAAAAAGTTTAAAATATCAAAAAAGACCCTTAAAAAAATAACATGAGCAAAGGCAATGAAGCAATAACTTTAAAAGACAGAGAAAGGACGAATAATCACATAAAGTTTATTAGTAATCAAAGAAAAGCAAATTAAATCTATGTTATGTATTTTATCTATCAAATGGAAATATTTTGTAAAATGAATGTTTTCAACGTAGGCAAGAATGCAAAGAAATCTACACTCCTACACTGTATTGCTGGGAAAGAAATTTGGTTTAAGCTGCAGAAAATAAAAAATGGAAACAGGTACCAAGAGTCTTTAAAAAATTTACAAGTTGTGGACTTAAAATTTATTTTCCACAAATAGCATGAGAAAATAATCACAAGTTTTTTTAAAAGTTATGGTACATATTTTTAGTATCATGTTACTTATAATAATAAAACATTGAAAATAGCTTTATGTCTGACTAAGCTAATTTATAGTAAATCTACACAATAAAATATTATGCAAGTATATAAAGGTTGTCTTTGAAGCATATATGGTGACATTAAAAAATATTGTGTTTTATACTATTTATGTAAAAGGTGGTATACTCTTGTGTCCCTTAACGATGGGGACATAATTTAAGACATGCATCATTAGGTGATTTTGCCATTGTGCAAACATCATGGAGTGTATACTCCTTACAAAAACCTGGAGAGCAGAGCCTACTACACACCTAGGTTACCTGGTAGAGCTATTGCTCCAAGGCCACCAATGTACAGCATGTTAATGTAATGAATACTGTAGGAAATTGGAGCACAAATCACTAGGCATAGGAATTTTTCAGCTTTGCTATAATCTTATGGAACCACTGTTTACATTCAATCCATTATTGACTGAAACATTATGTGATGCATGACTGTATAAAAATGAATTTTATATATATATAAAATGACAATTACATAATATACATATATGTGTGTATGTATTGTGTGTATAAAAGCAAACATATTAAAATATTAACGATGGATCACATACGAATGATAGGGTAAAAAAGGTGATTGCTTTTCTTGTTACTCTGCTTCTCTTCTACATTTATACAATTTTCTACCATAAGCATATGGTATAATTTACTTTTATTTTTACTTTTCTATTTTCAATTTCTGTGGATTCATAGATGTATATATTTATGAAGATACATGTTTTTTTTTTTTTTTTCTTTTTTTTTTTTAGATGGAGTCTCTGTCACCGAGGCTGGAATGCAGTTGCATGATCTCAGCTCACTGCAACCTCTGCCTCCCATGTTCAAGCGACTGTCCTGCCTCAGCCTCCCAATTAGCTGGAATTACAGGCATTCACCACCAAACCCAGCTAATTTTTGTATTTTTAGTAGAGATGAGGTTTCACCCTTTTGGCCAGGTTGGTCTCAAACTCCTGACCTCAGGTGATTTGCCCACCTTGGACTCCTCCTAAAGTGCTGGGATTACAAGTGTGTGCCACTGTGCTCAGCTTGGGGGGTACATGAGATATCTTGATACAGGTATGCAATGTTCAATAATCACTTCAGGGTAAACAGGGTCTCCATCTCCTCAAGAATATATCCTTTGTAGTACACACAACCCAACTACACTCTTTTAGTTATTTTAAAATGTACAATTATTTTGACTATAGTCACCCCATTGAGCTATCAAATAGTAGGCCTTATTCATTATTTCTATTTATTTGTCAACAACTAACCATCCCCAACTCCCTTTCCCACACCTTCTACTCTGTCTCTCATGTGTTCAATTGTTTTGATTTTTACATCCCCCAAATAAATGAGAACATGTGATGTTTGTCTTTCTGTGCCTGGCTTATTTTACTTAACATAATGACCTCCAGTTCCACCCATGTTGTTGGAAATGACAAGATGTCATTTTTTTTATGGCTGAATAGTACTTCATTATGTATAAGTGCCACATTTTCTTTATCCATTCATCTGTTGATGAAAATCTATGTTGCTTCCAAATCTTGACTATTGTGAATAGTACAGCAAAAAACATGGGAGTGCAGATATCTCCTCAAAATACTGACTTTCTTTCTTTGGGGTACATACCCAGCAGTGAGATTGCTGTATCATTTGGTAGCTCTGTTTTTAGTTTTGTGAGGAACATTCAACTGTTCTCCTTAGTGGTTGTACTAATTTACATTCCCACCAACAGTGTACAGGGGTTCCCTTTGCTCCACATCCAAGTAATGAATTCCTAAGCATTCCTAGAGAGTTGTTTGACCTCCTTATATATTCTAGTTATTAATCCCTTATCAGATGGGTAGTGAAGGATTTGGCCCTGTGTCCCCACCCAAATCTCATCTTGTAGCTCCCATAATTCCCATGTTGTGGGAGAAACACAGTGGGAGATAACTCAATCATGAGGGCAGGTCATTCCTGTGCTGTTCTTGTGATAGTGAATAAGTCTCAAGATGGTTTTAAAAATAGGAGTTTCCCAGAACAATCTCTCTCTCTTTGCCTGCCACCATCCATGTAAGATGCAACTTGCTCCTTCCTGCCTTCTGCCATGATTGTGAGCCCTTTCCAGTCCTCTGGAGCTGTAAGTCCAATTAAACCTCTTTTCTTCCCAGTCTTGGGTATACCTTTATCAGAAGCATGAAAATGAACTAATACAGTAAATTGGTACCAACAGAGTATCAATAGTATTTCCACTGCTGGAAAGATACTTGAAAACATGGAAGTAACTTTGAAACTGAGTAACAGGCAGAGGTTGAAACAGTTTGGAGGGCTCAGAAGGAGAAAGGAAAATGTGGGAAAAGTTTGGAACTTCCTAGAGGCTTGTTAAATTGCTTTGCCCAAAATGCTGATAATGATGTGGACAATGAAATCCAGGCTGAGTTGGTCTCAGATGGAGATGAAGAACTTGTTGGGAGCAGGAGCAAAGGTGACTCTTGTTATGTTTTAGCAAAACCGGTGGCATTTTGCCCCTGCCCTAGAGATCTGTGAAACTTTAAACTTGAGAGAGATGATTTAGGGTATCCAGCAGAAGAAATTTCTAAGCAGCAAAGCATTTGAGAGGTGACTTGGGTGCTGCTAAAGGCATTCAATTTTATAAGGTAAGTAGAGCATAAAAGTTCAGAAAATGTACAGCCTGACAATGAGATAGAAAATTCCATTTTCTGAGGAAAAATTCAAGCTAGCTGTAGAAATCTGCATAAGTCATGAGAAGCTGAATGCTAATCACCAAGACAATGCGGAAAATGTCTTCAGTGTATTCATGGCAGCCCCTCCCATCACAGGTTTGGAGACCTAGGAGAGAACAACGGTTTTCTGGGAAAGCTAGGGATCCCTTCTCTGTGCAGCCTAGGGACTTGGTACCCTATGTTTCAGTTGCTCCAGCCATAGCTAAAAGGGGCAAAGGTATAGCTTGGGCTGTTGCTTAAGAGGGTGGAAGCCCCAAGCCTTGACAGTTTCCATGTGGTGTTGAGCCTGCAGATACACAGAAGTTAAGAATTTAGGTTTGGGAACCTCTGCCTAGATTGCAGAAGTTGTATGGAAATACCTGGATGCTCAGGGGGAAGTTTGCTGCAGGGGCAGGGGCCTCTTGGAGAACCTCTAACAGCGCAGTGCAGAAGGGAAATGTGGAGTTGGAGCCACCACACCGAGTCCCTACCTAGTATAGCTGTGAGAAGAGGCCCACCATCCTCCAGACCCCAGAATAGAAGATCTGCTGACTGCTTGCACTGTGCACCTGGAAAAGCCACAGACACTCAATGCCAGCCTGTGAAAGCAGCCAGAAGGGGGGCTATACTCTGCAAAGCCACAGAGTCAGAGCTGTCCAAGACCATGGGAACCCACCTCTTTCTTCAGCATGACCTGGATGTGAGACATGGAGTCAATGGAGATCATTTGGAGCATTAAGATTTGACTGCCTGCAGGATTTTGGACTTCCATGGGGCCTGTAGCCCCTTTCTTTTGGCCAATTTCTCCCATTTGGAATGGCTGGATTTACGCACTAGCTGTATCCCCATTGATCTAGGAAGTAACTAGCTTGCTTTTGATTTAACAGGCTCATAGGTGGAGGCACTTGCTTTGTCTCAGAAGAAACTTTGGACTGTGGACTTCTGAGTTAATGCTGAAATTAGTTAAAACTTTGGGGGACTGTTGGAAAGGCATGATTGGTTTTGAAATGTGAAGACATAAGGTTTGGGAGGTGTCGGTGGCAGAATTATATGGTTTGGCTCTGTGTACCCACCCGAATGTCATCTTGTAGCTCCCATAATTTCCACATGTTGTGGAAGGGACCTGGTGGGATATAACTGAATTATGGGAGCAGGTCTTTCCTGTGCTGTTCTTGTGATGGTGAATACATCTCACAAGATCTGATGGTTTTAAAAATGGGAGTTTCCCTGTACAAGCTCTCTTTGCCTGCCACCATCCTTCTCTTTTCCTTCCACAATGATTGTGAAGCCTTCCAGGTATGTGGAACTGTAAGTTCATTAAACCTCTCTTTCTTCTCTATCTTGAGTATGTCTTTATCAGCAGCATAAAAACGCACTAATACAGGTAGTTTGCAAATATTTTCTTCCATTTTATGGCTGTGGGTTGTCTCTTCACTTCACTTGATTGTGTCCTTTGCTGTACAGAAGCTTTTTAACTTGATGTGAACCCATTTTTCTTTTTGCTTTCCTGTGCTTGCATGTATCGCTCAAGGAGTCTTTTCCCTCAATATCCTGGAACATTTTCCCAGTGTTTTCCTTCTGTAGTTTCATAGTTTGAAGTCTTAGATTTAAGTCTTTAATTCATTTTGAATTGTTTTTTTTATATAGCAAGAGATAAGGGTCCACTTTCATTCTTCTGTATACAGATACCCAGTATTTCAGCATCATTTATTGGAGGCTTTTTCCCCAGTGTATGTTCTTGGCACCTTTGTTGAAAACAAGTTCTTTAGGTGTATGAATGTGTTTCTGGATTCTCTATCCTGTTTCATTGGTCTATGTGTATGTTTTTATGCCCATATCATACTGTTTTGCTGACTACAAGTATGTAGGATAGTTTGAAGTCAGGTAATCTGACTCCTTTAGTTTTGTTAATTTAGCATGGAATAGCTTTGGCTATTCTGGATCTTTTGTGATTCCATATACATTTTAGGATTGTTTATTCTATTTCTGTGAAGAATGTCATTGGTATTTTCATCATTGCATTGAGTCTCCAGATTTCTTTTGGTAGTATGGACATTTTAACAATATTGATTTTTTTCAATTGATGAACATGGAATATCTTTCCATTTTGTTGTATCCTCTTCAATTTCTTGCATCAATGTGTTCCAGTTTTCATTGCAGAGATTTTTCACTTATTTGGTTAACTCCCAGGTATTTAATTTTCTTTGTGGCTACTGTAAATGGGATTACTTTTCAGTTTCTTTTTCAGATTGGCACATAGAAATGCTACTGATTTTTTTAGGTTAATTTTGTATCCTGTCATTTTATTGAATTCATTTATTAGTTCTAATAGTTTTTTGACAGAATCTTTATGTTTTTCCAAATATGTAATTATAATATCTGCAAACAAGGATAATTTGAATTCTTCCTCTCCAATTTGGATGCCCTTTATTTCTTTGTCTTGTCTAATTGTTATAGCTAGGACTTCCAGTACTATGTTGAATAACAATGGTGAAAGTGGACATGCTTGTCTCACAGATCTTAGAGAAAATGCTTTCAGCTTTTCCCTCTTCTGTATGACACTAGTTATGAGTCTGTAATATACAGCTTTTATTATATTGCAATATGTTCCTTCGACACTCAGTTTTTAAATTTTTTTTAATCATGAAAAAATGTTGAATTTTATCAAATGCTTTTCCAGCATCAATCAAAATGATTACATGATCTTAGTTCTTTATTCTGTTGATATAATGTATCACACTGATTAATACCCCCAAAGATCCTGGAATTTGCATATGTTGAACTATTTGCATATGTTGAACCATTCTTGCATCCCAGGGATAAATCCCACTTGATTATGATGAGTCATCTTTTTAATGTATTGTTGAATTTAATTTGCTGGTAGTTTGTTGTAGATTATTGCATCATTATTCATCAGATATACTGGCCTTTAGTTTTATTCCTTTGATTTATCTCTGTCTGGTTTTGGTATCAGTGTAAGACTGGCCTTGTCTAATGAATTTGGAATTCCTCCTCCTCTACTCTTCAGAATATTTGAGTAGTATTGGCATTAGTTCTTAAGTGTTTCATAGAAATCAGCTGTAAATCTATCAGATTCTGGGCTTTTCTTTACCTGAACACATTTTATTACAGTTTCAATCTTGTTTCTTGCTATTGGTCTGTTTAGGTTTTGTATTTCTTCATGGTTCAGTCTTGGTAGCATGTGTCTAGAAATTTATGCATTTTCATTGGATTTTACAATTTATTGTCATATAGTTGCTCATAGTAGCCACCAATGAGCCTCTGGATTTCTGCAATATTAACTGTAATGTCTTCTTTTTCATCTCTGATTTTATTTACTTGAGTCTTCTCCCTTTTTTCTTCATTAGTCTGGCTGATGGCATGATTTAAAAAATATATATATATTTTTTTATTGCATTTTAGGTTTTGGCGTACATGTAAAGAACATGCAAGATTGTTGCATAGGTACATACATGGCAATGTGGTTTGCTGCCTTCCTCCCCATCACCTGTATCTGGCATTTCTTCCCATGTTATCCCTCCCCAACTCCCGACTCCCCCACTGTCCCTCCCCTAGTTCCCCCCCATAGACCCCAGTGTGTGATGTTCCCCTCCCTGTGTCCATGTGTTCACATTGTTCAACACCCGCCTATGGGTGAGAACATGTGGTGTTTGATCTTCTGTTCTTGTGTCAGTTTGCTGAGAATTTTTAATCAGAAAAAAATAGTATAATTAAAGTTAATAAGAAAATGTTTATGTTAGCATATAAGACTCTATAATTCAGCACAATTTACCTTATTATAACACTAAATTTTCAGTCACATCATAGAAGTTATTAGAATTACAGTGTAGAACTTGATACAAATTATCACCTTTTAAAGATTCAAAAGTTTTAGTGACTTTATAGAGCAACTGGTCTGGATTTTTGTTTTTGTTTTTTGGGTTTTTTTCGGACAAGCATGTTATTATTTTCATCTCAACTAATGATTTTGAATAACCAGAGCTCTAATCATAGTGTCTAGAATAGTGCCCAGGAAACAATACGAGCTCAATAAATATTTGTTGAATAACTAAACAATTTTATAAATGGACTTTACTAGCTGAACAAATTAGGACACTGGATTTTCTTCCAAAATTTAGCCATTTTCTGTAAATGAATTTTCATACAGACCCAGCCTGATATTGAGAAGAAACATTGGACCAGTTGGTCAAGGTTTTTCTTAGTTCTAATCTGTGACTTTGGAAAAAAATTCACTAAGCCACTTTGGGCCTTGGTTTCTGTAACTATGAAAGAGGTGAAAATTTCTGCCTATTTCACAAAAATTATTGTGATTCCTAAATGAAATAGCATACTATACTTAATAAGCATTCAATCAGTATTAAATAAATGAGTGTTTCAACATGTTAGAGAGCTGTAGAAATATAAGCAATTATTACAAGTGTTAACCAACAAAAAATAGTAAAAAGTAAGCAAATGTGTGATGCAGTTAGGAGATGTGTCCTTACAACACCAAAACCAAAAGCTATAATTTGATCTTCCTACCCTCTTCTATTTTATAATAAATGACCACTCTTAGTAAACTTACTGAATAAAAGATTATAATTACTTTCAGAAAAGCTAAACAAGTCTAATGTTATGTTTTAACAGTAGATAAGAGGAATTCTAGGTGTCAAGTTTTTTCTGTGGTTGTGGAGCAAGTAGAATTAAAATTTTTCTTTCAATATGATCTGCATTTTTTTATTCTAAAGAGCAAAAGCCAAATATCTCTTTGGTGTTTTTTAGTTTTTTAGCATAGAATTTAGTTTTTTGAATTGAAACATTTTATCATTATTTTCAATAAGAATATATTACATTTGTTTAGCGGCATTATGTATGTCAAAATATAGCTAGAGTTAACTATAATTTTTAAAAATTTTGCAATCTAGTGGTTAAACACAGATAGTGTTAAATTAAATTACAAAAATTGTATAAACTAAAATATAATAAATTATATTAAAATAATATTCAAACTGCATCACTTCCTAATTATTTTATTTTACTATTTTCTATATTCCTGAGTTTATGTCTATTTAATCTCTGCAGTAAAAATACTATACAATGCTGTATTACAACTCCCATGTTCAGTGACATCACATTGGTAGTGTGAAATCAACCATAAGGGAGTATTTACACCACTAAAATTGGAAAACACTACAAATCATGGCTTTTTTATTGCTTTGTTGATTGTAACAATTTAAGAGAATTATGGGAAAAAATGTTAATAATGAAAATTAAATGTGTGCCGTGTCTATCACTACTATGTTGTGAATAGTATTAAAAATTGTGAGAATATTCATTGAATATTTGAAAGCTATTATTCAGTAAAGAAATCATTTCTGTTGTTGATAAAGGAGTGAAGTTCCAACATATGTCTTCATTGTTTTATTTTGTATTAATTATTGATGTAAATGAAAATATCAACTAACATTTATGTCAGAACTGCATTCATTGATCAATTGTAGTCATAGATTGCAATAATCCTATAAGAGTTGGCAAAAATCAAAGAAAGAATTTTCTAAGAATCAATTGTCTGTATGAAATGTATAACAAAGAGTATAACAATTATTATTTGTAAATTATGTGCTACACATCTTTTATATCAGTGAAATTTATAATCAAATCATGTATGTACGGCTATCCACACATTTTTAGGAGGAAATGTTGTTAAACATTTACCAGTGAGAGAATTCTGGAAAGATGGAAGAGTAGGAAGCACTAGGAATCTGTCTTCCCTCCTAGACAACAAATTGCTTTGACAGAATCTGTCTGATGTACATATTTTTGGATCTTGGAGTCTATTAGCTTCCAGGATCAAGGTTGGATGGTAAATTGTGGTTAAATTTCGTCAATTTTAGCACAGTAGCAGCTACCCATTCACCATCCCAGTTCAGTGGCAGGGAACTGTGCACTGTTTCTAGAGCAGCCTACATAGTTTGGGGAAGCCAGAGTGGGTAAAAAAGTATGCTGTCCTCCAAATACTAGGAATCTCTGCTCTGATCATTGGTTGCTGCTTCTGATAACAGAGGTGTGTACAAATAAGCAGGCAACTATCATTTTTGCATCACCCCTCCTTGTTACAATTCTCTCCTCTTCCAGATGAAGGAACTTCCAAGGTATTTAAAGAGCTAATGCCTTTCCTTCTACTTTACTATTTTTTTTTCTTTTCTTCCTTTGAGAGCCAGACATTAAAGACTAAGACATGCCAAAGGTCCTGCATATATGGGGAAAATTAGACAGTGATTATGCCCAGGGGAAGGCTCAGGCTCAGATAAGACCTGAGAAAACATTAGGTTTACATATTAGGCTGATGGATGGCATGGGGAGAGCCTACAACAATTTTTTAAAATAACCAAAAGCAATAGCAAAACAGCAAATTCTGGAAAAGAAAGAGAATATAATTTTCAGAGTGAACACACTATTAGATCCTAATGCATAATTTTCAGCAAAAAAATCACAGGACATACAAAGAAATAGACAAGTATGACACATTTTTTAAAAAATCAACATAGGCTATTCCTAAAAAAGACCTAATGGCAGATAATCTAAACAAAGACTTTAAAATAACTGTCTTAAAGGCCATCAAAGTACTTAAGCAAGATGTGTGAAAAGACAAGAAAATGATGTATAAACAAAATGGGAATACCAAGAAAAAGACAGAAAACTTAAAAATAAACTAAAAACTCTGGAGTGAAAAAGTAAAATAATTCAAATAAATCACTAGAGAAACTCAAAGGAAGATTTGAGCAGGGGGAAAAAAAAATCAACTAACCTGAAGATAAGATCATGGGAATTGTTAAGTCTGAAAAATAGAAGTAAAAAAGATTGAAGAAAAAAAGATTAAATAGTTCTTAAGGGATCTATGGGACACCAGTAAGTGGGCCAACTTATGCATTATGAAAGTCAAAAGAGGAGAAGAGAAAGAAGGGTCAGAGAGAATATCTGAAAATAGTAACAGAAAACATTTTAAATTTTATGAAATACATGAATATAAACATTCAAGAAACTAAGCAAATTCCAAGTAATATGAACTCAAAGAGACCCACAATGAGGCACACTATAGTCAAACTCTCAAAATATATATACAAAGAGAGAATCTTGAAAGCCAAATGACAGAAGTGGTTTATCATATACAAGAGATCCTCAATAAGATTATCACCGGATTTCTCATCAGAAATTTGGAAGCTAGAAGGCAGTTGGCCAATATAGGCAAAATGCAAAAGGAAAAAAACTGTCAACCAAGAATCCTATATCTGGCAAAACTGTTTCTCAGTATGATGGTTCCTGAGAAAGTTAAAAATGAAATTACCATATATTGTGTTTTGAATGTGTTCTCCCAAGAAACGTGCTGAAAACTTAATCCCCAATGCAACAGTGTTGGGAGGTAAGATCAAATGGGAGGTATTTAGATTATGAGAGCTCCACCTTCACAAATGGATTAATGCCAAATATAAAAGGGCTTCAGACTGTGAGTTTGATCTCTTGCTCTCTTTCATTCTGTCTTTGTCCTTTTGCTATGGTATGATGCTGAAAGAAGGCCCTCACCAAGTTTTGGCCCCTAGATCTTGAACTTCCCAGCCTTCAGAATTGTGAACCAATGAATTTTTGTTCTTTATAATTACCCAGCTGTGGCATTTTGTTATAGCAGCAAAAAAATGGACTAAGATGTCACATAATCCAGAAAACCCACTTCTGGGTATATCCCTACAAACATTAATAGGAATAGCAGTGGGCCTCCCAAAGTGCCTGTAATCTCAGCACTTTGGGAGGTTGATGCAGATGGATCACTTGACATCAGAAGTTCAAGACCAGCCTGTTCAACATGGTGAAGCCCCATCTCTACTAAAAATATTTAAAAAAATTAGCAGGGCATGGTGATATGTGCCTATAGTTGCAGCTACTTCAGAGGCTGAGGTGGGAGAATTGTTTGAACCCAGGAGGTGGAGGTTGCAGTGAGCTGAGATTATGCCACTGCACTCCAGCCTGTGCAACAAAGCAAGACTCTGTCTCAAAAACAAAAACAGCAGGAATAGTACTATTCTTTAGAGCTAAAGTATAAAATCGACCCAAATGAATATTGCTGCACAAATAGATAAGCAAAATGTGACACAGACATAAATGGAATATTATTCAGGCCTAAAATGGAATAAAATTCTGATATATGCTACCTCATAGATGAACCCTTGAGGACATTATGCTAAGTGAAATCATCCAGTTACAAAAGACAAATATTGTATGATTCCACTAACATAAGGTATTTTGAATAAACCATAGAGACAGAAAGTAAAATTGTCATGGGATCTTTGGGGTATTGCTTCACCAGCTGGAAACCTTTGTGGCCAGTGGTATCTTTGCCCAACTTTGCTCTAGCCCACTGATCCTACTCAGCCCAGCAGGCTATGCTTTGCTCATGCTACCAGCCTAGATTCCATGCCTGCCAAGGGCAAGCAGGGTGTTGAGGGGTGTCTGAGTAAGCATGGGGCCCGGCCACTGTGCACAAGCCAGGCATGGGCACTGACTCCCTGTGAGGCTATGGCTGGATCAGGGATACCATAAGTAGCTTCCATGGCTGACAATAGGTATGTAGTGTCACCCAGAAGCTTGGAAATACCAGAAACCACAGAGCTGTAAAAGGGTGTCACAGACCTGGCTCAGGGAGCTCCTAGGTCTGGACTTCCCAAAGGGCCACAGCTCTTCTCTCCTTCTCTCTTTTATCCTTCTTTTTGACCACAGCATGATGAACAAGGGCTGTGTTTCAGCACTGTTTGTATTACAGCTTTTTTAGCTCTGCCATTCAGCAAGTCCTGAGTTCTTGTCCTGTGTCCAGGAAGAATAAGGTACCTAGACAAGTGAAGGGTGAGCGAGAGCAGAGAAGCTTTATTGAGAAGAACTCAAATGAGACCAGCAGTGGGTTGCTCCTCTCTGTAATCAGGGTGTCCTGACAAGTGTTCAGTTCTAGGCAGAGAAGGTAGCTCCTCTCTGCAGGCAGGTCATCCACTGTCACCCTGCTCTAAACAGAAAGGAGACCCTAGATTGAACAGCATGTTGAGTTATGACCTCTGTCAGTTAATGACAATTTGTATTTAATGTCCTATTTTGCTGGAAGGCATCCTAAAATATACCTTTCTCAGACTTCAGTCTCAACACCACATTTATCTCAGTTGTATCTCTCTCATTGCCCATGATGATCATGAATCCCAGAAGTTTGTTTCAGGCTGCAAAGAGTATCAGACACGAACTTTGTGTGCTGCTGAGATTTCTTCCCCTGTTGCTCTGACCAGGCTGCCAAGGATACCAGCTCTCCATAACCACTCTTTCTCCAAATGGAAGTATTGAACCCAAATGGCTTTCACGCCTCACATGCCAAGTCTATGAATGCCAATTTGTCCTCCACTTCTGAATATGTATGAAATACCACACCTTATAGTGCAGAATCTGGTTTTCCAGTCCATTACTGAAGGATTGCATCACTCAGTTCAAAATTGAATTGTTGTCAGCAGAACTTAACGATAAGAAACAAGAGATAGGATGAAGCCAGGCAGATAAAGTTTTCTTCCTTTCACCTTTCCATGAACTACTGAAGATTCCTCCATCCAGCCTTCCAGAGAAGTCCACATGTTAAGGTAGTACATCTGCTGAGCAATATATATTACTCACAACAGCTGGTCATAAGCAGTAATCAGTATGGTAACCAATCATATCACATTGCTTCTGTGGTATTCTCTTTTGTGCTGCTGTAAAGGAATACTTGAGACTGAGTAATTTACTAAGAGAAGTTTATGTGTCTCACAGTTGTGAAGCCTGTAAAAGCATGGCACTAGCATCCGCTTAGCTTCTGGTGGGGCTTCAGGAAGCTTTTACTCATGGCAGAAAGCAAAGGGGTAGCATAAGTGTCCTATGGCAAGAGAGGGGAAAAGCAAAGAAGAGAGGGTGCCAGATTCTTTTTAACAATCAGCTGTTTCAGTAACTAATAGCACAAGGACTCACTAGTTACCATGGGACGAACTCCGAGCCATTCATAAGGGATCTGCCCCCATAACACAAACACCTCCCACAAGGCCCTATCCTCCACACTTGGGGTCACATTTCAACTTGAGATGTGGTGGGGACAAAGATCCAAACTGCATCAGCTTCAAATTCCTTCATTTCTCACTTTCCTTTCTCCTTACCCTACTTGCACATCCCACATAATTATTTATTCTGTTTTCTAGAGCTCTGTTTTCTAGAGAATCTGAAATTTAGCTAATAATATATTTACTTCCAGGAATCCATATATATTAGTTTCCTGTGCCTCCAATAACACATTATCACAAGCTCTACCACAGAAATTTACTCATTCATTAAGCTGTGGAGGCCAGAAATCCAAAATCAATGTGTTATCAGGCTTATACTGCCTCTGAAGGATCCAGGAGGGAATCTCTTCTTTGCCTCTCCCAGCTTCTGGTGCCTTCAGGGGTTCCTTGACCTATAGGCACACAACTCCAGTCTCTGCCTTTATGATGACATTGCCTCCTCCTCTTCAAAACTTCCTCTGTCTCTATCTTAGAAAGACACATGTGGTGGCATTTAGTGCTCACCAGAATAATCCAGGATAAACACTCCCTCTCAAGATCTTTAATTTAATCACATCCTTTGCCATACAAGGTGATATTCACAGGTCCCAGAATTAGTATGTGGACGTATCGTTTTGGAGGGCACTATTTAGCTCACTACATCATGAAAACAAAAATGATTTTGCTTCTAGTCACAAATCAATTAAATAATAGGAAGTGGAAGAGTTTTTCAATACTAGATAATTTTTGTAAATTTTGCAGATCATGATAGTCTTCTGGCAGCATAATTAGATATACATTTATTTCAACAAAATGCAAAAATCAAGCACAAGAAAAAGAAAATGAAACAATACAAAAGTTTTTATCCACTAAAACATTAGGGTCATATCAACTGCTCCAATATGTATACAGTAATACACAATGGCTGCCTCTGAAATGCAGAGTGTTTTGAAGTTGTTTGGAGAAAAATTGGTTTGGAGGAAAAGAAATTCTAATTTTTAAAGCAATTTTTAAAATGTAACTGCTTCAGGTTTTTCTTCTCCTTTATAGTGTTTTTCTTTACACAAAAAGGTTTTGGCTTTATTTTTGCCTTAAAAAAAAAAAGAAAGAAAGCTAGTATGAAGGGTTACTGTGTGTGCGGTGGCGTTGGGGTGTGGAAAAGATGAGGAAGTGGCAGGCTCTTCAAGTGAACAGCTGTGGTGTGCCTGAGCTGAGGGTGGCCGCTAATGTTACACTGTATAAGATCTCAGCATGAATTCCAGCTGTGATCACTACTCTCCTCTTCCATCTACAGTGTGTACAAAGAGAACTGTTATCATTTGCATATTTGAATTCTATATGTACTTTTATTTATTCGTGAGTATCTTCAATTTTTCTTCTTCAATTTTCCATATAAAAATAGGCTCCCTTCTCTGGGCTGGGGGCGATAATCCTGGTACAAAATAATATGACGTCTTTATATTTAAGGTTCTAAATATAATTCAGACCATGCTCATCTATCATTGTCTCATTTATCATTTATTCTTTGTATTGTAGTTACAATTATGACATCTAGGAGAAAAGCAGATTTTCTGACTCCCAAATACCTCTGGGTTATTCCTTGCTCACTGAGCAGTTATAAATAAAGTACGTTTAACTCATTGGGTTGTAGGTTTCCGCTATGCAATTTTCAATTTACAGGTATAAGCCAGTTATCATTAGAGGCTGATAACAAACTGTGCGAGCAGAGTCATTTAGGAAGAAAGTACTTCTATTCTGGACATCTTTATATTAATTCATAATTTAATAAATATATTTTATAACCTAAGTTTCACAAGTTACCTAAAATGACTGTGATTATAGTTAGCTTGCCGTTTTCTAACTCCTGGAACTCAAGTATCAACAAGTTTAATTTTATAAAACAAACATGTCTTTGTCTCTTAGCTCGTTGTTTTCATGCCGCAGCCCCACTGCACCTAAGTGCCCTGAACCAACCTTACACAGGTCATTATAATCAGTCTTCTCAATCCCCTTTGTAAATATTTGGATTACGTTGTTTCCAACAGAGTGCAAAACATTGCATATCACCGTTGGAGGCCCCAACTTCTTTGGCAAATGATGATATTTTATTACAATAGTCCTACCTTCAAAGAGGCCCCAACTTCTTTGGCAAATGATGATATTTTATTACAATAGTCCTACCTTCAAAGAGAGTTCTGGGAACCTGGAACATTTGGTGGTATACCTGGGCCAAGTATACAGTCGACCCCTGAACAACTGGAGGGTTAGGGCCACCAACTCCTGTGCTTTCAAATATCCACATACAACTTTTGACTCCCCAAAAACTTAACTACTATAGCCTACTATGACTGGAGTCTTATTGATAACATAAGCAATCAATTAACGTATATTTTATATGTTACATGTATTGCATACTGTGTCCTTAAAATAAGCTAGAGAAAAGAAAATGTTATTAAGAAAATTACAAGGGAGAGAAAATATATTTACTAAGTGAATGTGAATCATCATAAAGGTCTTCATTCTTGTCATCTTCATGTTGAGTAGGCTGAGGAGAAGGAGGAAAAGAAAGGGTTGGTTGGCTGTCTTGGGGTTGCCAAAGGTGGAGAAAAATCCATATATAAGTAAACAGCACAGTTCAAACCCATGTTGTTCAAGGGTCAACTGTATAGCTGTATGTTGATTTTGTTCAAGTGAATGTAAGCCATTGGAAGACAAGAATTATATCTTTTTCAATTTCCAATTCACAGCAATGTTCTCTATATGATAGGTACTTAAATTATTAGTTAGTGGCCATGTGTTTGGGAAACACATAGGGAAGGTTGGTTAGAAACAAAAATTGGAAGATTTGATTTATTTCCTTATAAAACATATTAGTTAATGGGATTCCAAATTATGTATCACTCCTGGAAGACAATTTCTGACAATATTCCTCAAGTTTTTTTAATTGTTTATATCCTTTGACCTAAAAATAAATGTTATAAATAAATTCTAAGAAAATTAACAATGACAAAAGTACAAATGTGTAAAAATGTTGAGTTCAGCATTGTTTATAATAATAAAAACATTAGAAAAATACTTAAATTCCAATAAGGGACTGCTTATATTGTATACCATCAATGGATTACTGTATACTCAGAAAAAGAGACATATTTGTTGACATGGAGAGCAATTTAAGTTTTAAGTATTAAAGGTAGATGACTACAAAGCAAAGATTAACTTCCACAGTATGTGAGAAAATCAAGGCTTCATATGTAAAAACAGGATTAATTAATTCAATTTATAAAATCTATCATATCAACAGGCTAAAAAAGAAAAATTATATGACCATATCATAGACACAGAAAAAGCATTTGCTAAAAATACAACACTGCTTCAGGACAAAACTCTTAGCAAACTAGAAATAGACAGGAACGTCTCCAAGTTGATAAAGAATATCTACAAAAACCCTACAACCCACATTATATTTAAATGAGAGAAACTAGATTTTTTTCCTCCTAATGTCAGGAACAAGTCAAGGTTATCTCCTCTCACCTCTTTTATTCAACATTCTACTTAATGCAGTAACATAAGAAAAAAAAGATATAAAGATTGGGAAGGAAATAAAGCAGTCTTTGTTCACAGAAGATATGACCATGTAGAAAATTCCAAAGAATCAACAGAAATCTCCTGAACTAAACACAATTAAAGCAAAGTTGTGGGATAAAATGCTAATATGCAAAAGGCAATTGATTTCTTATATGCCAGCAATTAAAAACTAGAATCTGAAATTAAAATACAACATTTTTTACAATAACACCGAAATAAATAATTAATTAGATATGCATCTAATAAAATATGTACAAGATCTATATAAGAGAAACTACAAAACTTGGATTAAAAAATCAAGGAAGATCTAAATAAATGAAAAGATACCCCATGTTCATAGATAGAAAGAATCAATATTGTTAATATGTCAGTTCTTCCCAAAATGATCTATAGATTCCACACAATCTTAATGAAAAGCCCAGCAGGTTATTTTATGAATATTGACAAACTGATTCTAAAGTTTATATAGAAATGCAAAGAACAAAGAACCCAGAATAGCCATAACAATATTGAAGAAGAAAAAATTCAGAGGCCCAACACTATCTGACTCAGTATATTACTATATAGGAATATACAGTTAGATATATACACACTAAGAACTCCTATAAAGCTAAAGTATGGTATTGACAAAAAAATTGCTGAAACGACTGTACATTCTCACGCAAAAATATGAATGTAGATACAGAACTTACACCCATTTCAAAAACTAACTCATACACCTAAATGTAAACACAAACCAGTTTCTGTAAATTGAAGATTGCTCTAATAAAATAAAGTTTATTAATTTTTTTTGAAAAATTAAGACCTGAATTTAGATGTTTCAAAGGCATGATATCTTAGTGAGGAGATTTATTTCAGCTTTAATGGTGAGATTTAAAATTAAAGGACAACCATTTATTTTGAAAGAGAGGAAATTAGAATTTCCAGTTCATATAAATTAACTTAACATTTCTTACTATAAACTGCTGGAAACTTAAACAAAATGTACAAAACAACTGTTTTCAAACATTGGACAACAGGCAGAGTAGGTCTCTCTTCCCAGGGAGAAAGGAAGAAAAGGAAGTAAATGCTAAGGTTACCCTGGCTCTCTGCCTAGGGAACTTTCTAAACCACAAGGCAGGAAAAAAGGACCCAAGCAGGCTGGGCGCGGTGGCTCAAGCCTGTAATCCCAGTACTTTGGGAAGCCAAGGCGGGTGGATCACGAGGTCAAGAGATCGAGACCATCCTGGTCAACACGGTGAAACCCCGTCTCTACTAAAAAAATACAAAAAATTAGCTGGGCATGGTGGCGCGTGCCTGTAACCCCAGCTACTTGGGAGGCTGAGGCAGGAGAATTGCCTGAACCCAGGAGGCGGACGTTGCGGTGAGCCGAGATCACACCATTGCACTCCAGCCTGGGTAACAAGAGCGAAACCCCGTTCCCCCCGCCCAAAAAAAAAAAAAAAAAGGACCCAAGCAAAGTATGACAAGATGGCTGAGTTGAGGAGATTGATCGGAGTTTGAGAAGTCTGAAGCAGCTGGAATTGCAGAGCAAAATCATGGAGATGGGGGAGACACGCAGAAAAAGCACTCCATAAATATGCATGGGGTTTCCTTTAGTCTGTTGCTGAATTCTAAAGTGTATGTGTGGAGTAAAACTCCACAAGGCCTGACAAAGATAAACTGAACAATTCCCTCAACTCACAGACGACTGGGAGACATCTGAGTTCAGATTACTCAAAGTAGAAACTTCACTAAACTACCGGAGCATTCTGGGGAGATCCCACAGTGATCCCAATTTAGAAATATGGCTAGCTTAATAATTCTCAGCTGGGAGTAGTGGCTCACGCCTGTAATCCCAACACTTTGTAAGGCCTAGGGAGATCACCTGAGGTCAGCAGCTCAAGACCAGCCTGGCCAAAATGGTAAAACACTGTCTCTACTAAAAAAAAATACAAAAATTAGCCGGGCACAGTGGCGGTCACCTGTAATCCCAACTACTCAGAAGGCTGAAGCAGAAGAATCCCTTGAACCCAGGAGGTGGAGGCTGCAGTGAGCTGAGATCACACAAAACTCCATCTCAAACGAAAAAATAATAATACTTCTCTATTACAGTTTACTCCAGACCCACCCTAAGATTTTTTTTTAAGTGTAAAAAAATCAAGCTAGTTTGTAAAAAACTTAACTGACTGTTGAAATGAAGTTCACACTCTCTAAAGACAGACCACAAAATGCACATATACAACAACTTGATATTCAAAATATGCAACATTCAATTAAAAAAAACTGGTGTTCTATGCCACTGTAGGATGGCTACTGTTAACAATAATATATAGTTTCAAAAAGCTAGAAGGATGCTAATGAACATTCTCAAGACAAAGAAATGATAAATGTTTGAGATGATAGATATGCTAATGACACTGATTTGATCACTATATATTACATGCATTCTAAATATCACTATGTACCCCCATGAATATGTACAGTTATTAACTGTCAATATTTATAAATGTCAACTGTCAATAACTGTACATATTATTTATTGTGAGTAATATTTGTTGTGAGTATTGTTGTCAATAATTATACATATTCATGATTAAAAAATAAAAATTTTTAAAAACCTAGAAGACTAGATATGCAAAGAAACAGAAAAACGTTTCATGGCCAGGAGGAAAATTAAGTCATTAGAACCAGACCCATAATTGACAATTCAGATGAAATTAACAAAGACATTAAATAGCTATTATAAATATGTTCAAGGATTTATAGGAAAGCATTAACATAATGAGGAGATAAATAAAAAATATATAAAAAGAACTAAGCAGAATTTGTAAAGATGAAAAAAGTCTCAAAAATGTCACAGAATGAGATTTACAGCCGATTATATACTACAGAAGAATAGGTCAGTAAACTTGAATGCATAGCAATTAAGAACAGAAAGAAATAGCATAGAGAAAAGAAAGATACAAAACAAACAGCATCAGTGACATGTGGGGTAATATTAAGCTTCTAATATGTTTGTAATTTTAGTTCCAGAAGGAGGCAGTCAGCAAAATATTTGGAGAAACACCAACAGAAATCTTTTCAAATTTGATGAAAAACATAGAACCAGAGATCCAAGAACCTCAAAGAACCCTGAGCAGGAAAAACATCAAAAGACTCACAACAAACCACATCACAATCAAATTGTTGAAATCCAGTGATGAAAAGAAAATCTTAGGAAGAGCCAAAGAAAAAAACATACACTACTACATAGAAAGCAATAAGCATAAGAATGATCAGACTTCTGAAAAATAATGCAAGCCAAAATAGAATGGAATCCTGAAAGGGCTAAAAGAAAAATAAAACTTTCAACCTAGAATGAGATATCCCGTGAAATATTCTTCAAAAAGGAAGATTAAGACTTTTTCAGGGAAACAAAAGCTGAGACAGTGTGTCACCAACAGACAGGCATTAAAAGGAAGTTCTTCAGGCTAAAAGAAAAGTGATGTCAGGTAGAAATTCAGATCTATACAAAGGAATTGTGATCCCTAGAAATAGTAAATATTTGGGTAAAGACTAATCTATAGTGGCATTGATTGCTGGGCATAGACGGAGGAGAGACTGCAAATGAGTGTAAGAAAACATTTGGGACAACAGGTATGTTCATTATCTTGATTGTAGTGAAGGTTCCATAGGTATGTATGTCAAAACCCATAAAATTGTACACTCTATATATGCAATTTACATTAGTTACAGCATAAAAAGCTGTAACAAAATAAAAATAAGGAGAGTCAATTTACTATGGAACATTTGACTTTGAGGAAACATGTTATCATGATCAATAGGAAAAATTCTAACTACTCCTAAAATATACCACCACAACAGTCTCATGTTGTAACAACCTGGAAATGGCCAAAAAAGAGTATTTAAGCATAACATCTGGTCTCCTAGATCTGTAGAAATTATTATGAAGTGAAAATTTCTACTACATGTTGCTAAATTCAAGTCAATTCTCCATCCTCACCATATGTGAGCTCTTAGCAGCACTTGACAAGTCAATCATTCCCCTCTCCTGGAAAGGTTATCTTCATTTGGCTTCCATATTTACCTTTACTTCACTGACTACTTCTCCTTAGCCTCCTTTGTTTTGGTCAATCTAATATCTAAAGGGCGGAATGCCCTGGTTCTTGGGCCATTCTCTTTATGTAACCCACCTCTTTGGTTGCCTCATCCAGTATTATTGCTTTAAATATAAACAAAATACTGATAACTTCCAATTTATATGTCCAGTCTGGACCTCATCAAGAGGACATATGCAAAGGAATTACTCTGCATCTCCATTATTCTTTTTAATAGAGATTTCAAACAACATTCCCCTAAATAAAAACCCTGATGTCTCTCCTCTTTCCCAAGTGCTCTACTCAATTTTCCTCATTTTAGTAAATTTCAATTCATTGTTCCAGTTGCTAACAACACATATCTTGCTTTATCCCTTACCCAATCTGTCAGGAAATCCCCTTGACTCCACTATCAAATACATCCTGTATCTAACAACTCACTACCTTTATAGCACCATCATCTGTCACTCAGATTGTTACAATAGCCTCCTAACTAGCTTTCTTGTTTTTGCCAATGACCCTTCAATCTATCATCAATACACTGAGCATAAAAATGTACATGATTTACCTTATATCTTTGTCCTGGTCTGCTATTCCTTCTATTCTTCCATTTTCCCAAAATTCCATTTCAGTCGCATTGACCTACTAGCTGTTTTCAGACACATCAAAAACACTCATTTCAGGGGCTTTGCCCTTTCTCCAGGTATCTGCATTTTTCTTTTTGTGTCTGTTTTGTTTTTGCTTATCACCCTTTATCAATTCTCAGTCAAATCTTTTCTGATGTTTCTATTTAAAACTGGAGCCAGATAATAGGAGATTAAGATATCCAATAGGAGGCGGTGAGGAAGGAGACCCCTTCCTCTTAAGCTTCTAAGGCCATTTCCCCTTTAGCCATCTACATTGCATTTCAAAACGAGAAGTTAAAAGTAGCCAGAGGAGGTCAGTGGAAGTTGTGCCCCCAGCCAGGTTAGGAATTAACCCCCCTACTGCGAACCACAACCCATGGACATGGTATGGAGGAATTTTCCCCAGAAGGCACTGTTTTTGCTCAACTGCTCAGACCCCTGCCTAGTCACGTCCCCCATGCTCTCAACCCTCTCATGTGCACCTCTCAGACTGTAAGCCTTCAAAGGGGCCAAGGTTTTCTTTGTCAGAGAGCTCGGTTGTTGAGGCATTTATGCCTGCCGCAGTTCCCAGCTGAATAAAATTACCACTTCCATCCCTATTCAGTGTTTGAGAGGTTTATTTGCGTCTGCTCCTGCTTCGGTAGGACTAGATTGCAGCTCCCACTTGGGATAGACAGAGCAGTGTGTGGAGACTCACATCATGAACTTTTGCTCCAAGAATTACCACAGAAACATATGAGGAAAGCAGAAAGAATACAAAGAAAATGTGAAAGAACTGGATCACCACTGCAGGCTCCCTGAGATGCTGAAAAACTGTGAGTCTGCTTGCTTTCACAGCAGGGAGGCTGGTGGTACAGGGCAAGTTCTCAGCCCCAGTCATTTAGTCACTGGCTGCCTGGAAAAACACTCAGTGCTGTTGGGGGAGCACAGTGGGAGTAACACTGGCCTTTAGGAATGCAGGTTACAAGGGAGCAGGGTGAGGACTGTTGCTGCTGGCTTTCCTCCACTTCACTAGAGATCTGTATGGCTCAGCAGAGGCAGCAGAATCCCCCTGGAAACATAATTCCATTGGCATGGGAACCATAACCCCATACCCCACAGCAGCTGCAACAAGCCCCACCCAAGGAGAGGCTGTTATTCCTGCCCCATCTGATGGTCTTTCTCTACCCCCCCTACCTCTGGTTGCTGAAAACAAAGGACATAATCTCTTGGGAGTTCTAAGGCCCTGCTCACTGCCTGAGAAACCTGAATACTTAACCAAGTAACCCTAGGGCAAATTTGCATCTTCCCTATAGTACCACAGCTGTTGTACTCTTGAAAGCGCCACCTCCTGGCTGAAGGCCAACCAACAAAAAAACCAGCACACTAAACAAAAACACAATCAAGGGCCCTCACAGAGTCCACTTCTCCCCCCTGCTACCTCCACCAGAGCAGGTGCTGGCATCCACAGGTGAAAGACCTGAAGGTAAATCACATCACAGGACTGTAGACGCTCCCCAGTACTAACCTGAAGGCCGGTAGCTCTGCTGGTAGCCAGACCCAGAAGAGCAAAAGCAGTCAATGCAGTTTGGCTCTCAGGAAGCCCCACCGTAGGGAAAGGGAGAGAACATCACATCAAGGGAACACCACGTGGAACAAAAGAATCGGAACAGCAGCCCTTGAACCCCAGATCCTCCCTCTGAAATAGTCTACCCAAATGAGAAAAAAGCAGAAAAACAATTCTGGTAATATGATAAAACAAGGTTCTTTAACACTCCCAAAAGATAACACCAGCTTACCAGCAATGGATCCAAACCAAGACAAAAATCTCTAAATGGCCAGAAAAATAATTCAGGAGGTCAGTTATTTAATTAAGGAGGAACCAGAGAAAGGTGAAGTCTAACTTAAAGAAATCAAAAACATAATACGGGATATAAAAGGAAAAATCTTCAGTGAAATATATAGCATAAATAAAAAACAATCACAACTTCTGGAAATCAAGGACACAGAGAAATGTAAAATGCACTGGAAAGTCTCAACAATAGAATTAAGCAAGCAGAAGAAGGAACTTCAGAGCCTGAAGACAAGGCTTTCAAATTAACCTAGTCTGTCAACGACAATTTAAAAAAATGAATAAAGCCTCCAAGAAATTTGGGACTCTGTTAACCATCCAAACCTAATACTAATTGGTGTTCCCAAGGAAAAAGAGAAATCTAAAAGTTTAGAAAACGTATTTGAGGGAATAACTGAATAAAACTTCCCAAGTCTTGCTAAAGATGTATGTATATATCCATATACAAGAAGCTCAAAGAACACTTGGAAAATTCATGGCAAACAGATCATCACCTAGGCACAGAGTCATCAGGTTATTTGAAGTCAAGACAAAGGAAAGAATCTTAAGAACTGTGAGGCAAAAGCATCAGGTAACCTATGAGGGAAAACCTATCAGAGTAACAGCAGATTTCTCAGCAGAAACTCTACAAGCTAGAAGGGATTAGGGTCCTATATTTAGCCTCCTGAAACAAGACAATTATCAGCAAGAATTTTGTATCCAGCAAAACTAAGCTTTCCAAATGAAGGAAAGATGCAGTCTTTTCCAACAAATACTGCCAGAATTCCCCACTACCAAGCCAGCACTACAAGAACTGCTAAAAGGAGCTCTAAATCTTGAAACAAATCCTAAAAGTACCCCTAAGTAGAAACTCCTTAAAGTAGAAACCTCACAGGACCTATATAACAATAACACAATGAAAAAACAAACAAACAAACAAAAACAAAAAAACCCAAGCTATTCAAGCAACAAACAGCACAATAAATAGAATAGTACCTTGCATCTCAATGCTAACATTGAATGTAAATAGCCTAAAGGTTCCACTTAAAAGATACAGAATGGCAGAATGAATAAGAATTCATCAACCAAGTTTCTGCTGTCTTCAGGAGACTCACCTGACACATAAGGACTCATATAAACTCAAGATACAGGGGTGGAAAAAGACATTCAATGCAAAAGCACACCAAAAGCAAGCAGAAGCAGCTATTCTTCTGTCAGACAAACTTTAAAACAACAGCAGTTAAAAAAAGACAAAGAGGGACACTATATAATGATAAAATGACTAGTCTAACAGGAAACATGACAATCTTAAATATATATACACCTAACACTAGAGCTCCCAAATCTATAAAACAATTACTACTAGACCTAAGAAATGAGATCAACATCAACACCATAAAAGTGGGGGACTTTAATACTCCACTGACAACACCAGACAGGTCAGCAAGATAGAAAGTCAACAAAGAAAAAATAGACTTAAACCATACCCTACAACAAACACACTTAACAGATATTCACAGAACATTCTACTCAACAATTGCAGAATATATACTCTATTCATGAGCATAGGGAACATTCTCCAAGATAGACCATATGTAGGCCACAAAACAAGTCTCTATAAATGTAAGAAAATCAAAATTATATTGAATACCCTCTGTGACCATAGGGAGTTAATTTCCAATTTCAAATTTCAAAACCATGCAAATACATGGAAATTAAATAACCTCCTGCTGAATGATTGTTGGGTTAACAATGAAATCAAGATGGAAATTAAAAAATTATTTGAACTAAACAGTAATAGTGACACAACCTATCAAAACCTGTGGGATATGGCTTAGCAGTGCTAAGAGGAAAGTTCATAGCATTGAGTACCTACATCAAAAAGTCTGAAAGAGGACAAACAGACAATCTAAAGACACACCTCATGGAACTGGAGAAACAAGAATAATCTAAACCCGGAAGAAGAAAACAAGTAAGGAAGATGAGAGCAGAACTAAATGAATTGGAAACAAACAAAAATATACGAAAGATAAATGAAACAAAAAGCTGGTTCTTTTAAAAGATAAATAAAATTGATAGACCATTAGCAAGATTAGCCAAGAAAGGAAGAGAGAAAATCCAAATAAGCTCAATTAGAAATGAAACGAGAGATATTACTACTGATAGCACAAAAATGCAAAAGATTATTCAAGGCTACTGTGAACACCTTTATGCACATAAACTAGAAAACCTAGATGAGACACATCAATTCCTGGAAAGATACAACCCTCCTAGATTAAACCAGAAAGATATAGAAACTTCAAACAGACCAATAACAAGCAGCAAGATTGAAATTAAAAAAAAAAAAAAAACATTGTCAGCAAAAAAAGTCCAGGACCAGATGGATACACAGCTGAATTCTATCAGACATTCAAATAATTGGTACCAATCCTATTAACACTATTCCACAGGATAAAGAAAGAGAGAATCCTCCCTAAGTCAATCTATGAAGCCAGTATCACCCTAATACTAAAACCAGGGACGAACATAACAAAAAAAGAAAACTACAGACTAACATCCCTGATGAACATCGATGCAAAAATCCTCAACAGAGTACTAGACATAACAAAAAAAGAAAACTACAGACTAATATCCCTGATGAACACAGATGTAAAAATCCTCAACAAAATACTAGCTAATCAAATCCAACAGCATATCAAAAACATAATCCACCATGATCAAGTGAGCTTCATAACAGGGTTGCAGGGATGGTTTAACATATGCAAGTCAATAAATGTGATACACCGCATAAACAAAATTAAATACAAAAATCACATGATCATCTCAATAGATGTAGAAAAAACATTTAACAAAATCCAGCATCGCTTTGTGACTAAAACCCTCAGAAAAACTGGCATAGAAGGACATACCTTAGAGTAATAAAAGCCATCTATGAGAAACACACAGCCAACATTATACTGAATGGGGAAACATTGAAAGCATTCCCTCTGAGAACTGGAACAAGACAAGGATGCCCACTTTTACCTCTTTTATTTAACATAGTGCTGGAAGTCCTAGCCAGAATAATCAGATAACAGAAAGAAATACAGGGCATTCAAATCCATAAAGAGGAAGTCAAACTGTTGCTGTTTGTTGATAATATGATCACATACCTAAAAAACCCTAAACACTTTTCCAGAAAACTCCTCGAACTGATAAATGAATTCAGCAAAGTTTCAGGATACAAAATTAATGTACACAAATTAGTAGCTGTGCTATACAACAGTGACCAAGCTGAGAATCAAATCAAGACCTCAGCCCTTTTACAATAGCAACAAAAAGAAATCATAGCTGACACAAGCAAATGGAAACACATCTCATGCTCATGAATGGGTAGAACCAATATTGTGAAAATGATTATACTGCCAAAAGCGATCCACAAATTCTCTGCAATTCTCATCAAAATACCACCATTATTTATCACAGAACTAGAAAAAACAATCCTAAATTCATATGAAACCAAAAAAGAGCCTGCATAGCCAAAGCATAACTAAGCAAAAAGAACAAATCTAAAGGCATCTGATTACCTGACTTTAAACTATACTATAGGGTCATAGTCACCAAAACAACATGGCATTGGTATAAAAATAGTCACATAAACCAATGGAACAGAATAGAGAACACAGAAATAAACCCAAATACTTACAGCGAACTGATACTCCACAAAGCAAACAAGAACATAAAGTGGGGAAGGGACACCCTCTTCAACAAATGGTGCTGGGACAATTGGCAAGCCACATCATCTCTCACCTTATACAAAAATCAACTCAAGATGAATCAAGGACTTAAATATAAGAACTGAAAACATAAAAATTGTAGAATATAACATTGGAAAGACTTTTCCAGACATCGGCTTAGGCAAAGATTTCATGACCAGGAACCCAAAAGCAAATGCAACAACAAAAAAGATAAATAGATGGGACTTAAACTAAAAACGTTCTGCACAGCAAAAGAAATAATCAGCAGAGTTAACAGACAATCCATAGGGTGGGAGAAAATCTTTAAAATTAGTTCATTTGACAAAGAACTCATATCGAGAATTCACAAAGAACTCAAACCAGCAAGAAAAAAGCACACAATCCCATAAAAAAGTGGGCTAAAAAACACATAATCCCATAAAAAGGTGACATGAATAGACAATTCTCAAAAGAAGATATATAAATGCCCAACAGGTATGTGGAAAAATGCTCAACATCACTATCATGGAAATGCAAATCAAAACAACAGGATACTACCTTACTTCTGCAAGAATGGCCATAATAGAAATATAATAGGTGTTGATGTGGATGTGGTGAAAAGGGAGCACTTTTACACTGTTGGTGGGAATGTAAATTAGTACAACCACTATAGAAAACAGTGTGGAGATTCCTGAAAGAACTAAAAATAGATCTACCATTTGATGTAGCAATCCAACTACTAGGTATCTACCCAGAGGAAAAGAAATCATCATATGAAAAATATACTTGCACATGCATGTTTATAGCAGCACAACTTGTTCTTGCAAAAATATGGAACCAGCTTAAATGCTCATCAGTCAATGAGTGGATAAACAAAATGTGGTGTATATACCATGGAATACTACTCAGTCATTAAAGGGTACAAAATAATGGCATTCGCAGAAACCTAGATGGAATTGGAGACCATTTTTTAAGTGAAATAACTCAGGAATGGAAAATCAAAACCAAACACTGTATGTTCTCACTCATAAGATGAGTGAAAGCTAAGTGGGAGCTAAGCTATGTAGACACAAAGCCATAAGAATGATACAATGGATTTGTATCATTCTTAGATACTAGACCATTTTTCTAAGTGAAGTAACTCAGGAATGGAAAACCAAAACCAAACACCATACGTTCTCACTCATCTGATGAGTGAGAGCTTAGTGGGAGCTAAGCTATGTAGACACAAAGCCATAAGAATGATGCGATGGACTTGTGGACTCAGGGCAAATGCTGGAAGAGGGATGAAGGATAAAAGACCACACACAGGATACAGTGTACACTACTTGGGTGATGGATAGTGATCTCAGAAATCACCACTCAATAACTCGCTTATGCAATCAAATACCACCTGTTCCCCAAAAACCTATTGAAATAAAAATTAAAAAAAAAGAAAATTGGAGTCAGGCCCTTATCCCTCACAATTCCTAATCCCTTCTCTACTCACATTTTCGTTCTTTCCAAGGTGCTTATTGTCTTCTTACATACATTTTGATTTATTTATCTTTCCTTTCTATAATGTAAACTCCCTTATTGCAGATTTTTTTCTGTTGTGTTTACTGCTATATTCTTGGCCTTGAAAAGTGGATCATGGTGTACATTTAATAAATAATTTATTCAGCAATGCATGAATGAGTGAATGAAGCTATTGCTAATAACACAGAATGATATCATGTTTTATATCCTTAATAAAATACCATAAATATACATATAATTAGTTTTATATATTAATTCTCATATTATTAAAAAATGATTTAAAAGAACATTATTTTTCAGGATTTAAGGACCTCACTTGTGCAATTGTTAGGTTTTAAATTCTAAATAACGATGAAGCTGAATTGCCATGTTCAACACTGGCAAGAAAGGCAGAGGTTTCCAATGGAAGCACCATTGGTTCTTGAACCACTGGGACCCAAGAGAGCCTCAATGTAATAAAACAATACTGTTGTTCCTTGTGTAGTTGGTTGCCAAAGCTTTTTTTCCTTATTTTGAACCTGGGATATAAAGTAAAATGTGACTCAAAGGATATTTTTTCCATGAGTATATGGCAGACATGCGTACATATACAGAAAGCAGACAGACAGATAATAGTCAAGGGAGGTATCTCTGCTTCACAGACTTCATTTTCATACCATAAAATTATATTTATAGACATTCTTCAATTTTATAAAATAAAAACTCTTTACAAACCAAAACATATGTCAATATTCCACAGATTGCTTTAATGATTTACATTGTCATAACTATTAGTGCATCTTCTCTTCTCACGTACCCTTTGTTTTGCTTACTTTGAAGGTCAAAGAATTAACTAATTTTAGGGGGAAAGGTTGGATTATTTTTTGACATTTAAATACAAATGTATACTTTTGTATAAAAAAGTATATTTTCTTTAATATATCTAAGATATATAAAAGAAATATATATAATTTCATATATTTATATATATATAATTTCTTTTATGTATATATTTATATATAATTTTTAAATTTTTAATATATTTCTTTTATATAACTTTTTTATTAAGAAAAAAGATATATTTTCTTAATATATCTAAGAGACTTAATGATGATATTTGTATTTGTTGGGGTGTAACAGACAAGATGATATCAGCAATTTTTCTTCTCTTTAGTAGGACAAACTTTGTCAACACTTGTAATATAAACGGGTTGGCTTCAAGTGCTCTCTTGTTACCTGAGGATTTTTTTGTTCAAAGAGTAAACTCTTATTTGGCTTTTTAAAAAGCTAATTTTTTCCCTAACTCCAATACATCTGACTTTAACTGCTATCAATCAAGAAAAATGACAAGACAAAGCTCAATCATTTTAGGTTTATTTGCCAAAGTTAAGGACACATGCCTGGGAAACAGGTCTATGTATTTCCCTGAAGATGACTTTGAGGGCTCCAAATTTAAAAAGGAAATAGGGGGATACTGAGAAGTACACAATTTTAATGTAAGAGGGGGGATAGGGAAAAATATTCATGCCTTTGTCTGGCTCAGGGAATCTGCATTTTTATATAAGATAACATAGACAAAATGGGGCAGGGGAACAATCAGACACAGATTTGTGTCTGGTGGACAGGAGCTGACTGCACTTGGAAAGATAAGCTATCAATTTACATTGCCATGGTGCAATTTTAACAGAAACACCTCAGGGTAAAGATCTTGGAGCTCACAAGGAGTTTACTTGTGGGCTAAATATGGGGGAGGCATGTGGCTTTTCATCTTACAGGCATCTTATTTAGGAACCAAAAAGGGGGAGGCAGATTTGCATGACCCAGTTTCCTGCTTAACTTTTTCCTTTGGCTTAATGAGTTTGGGGTCCCAAGATTTAATATCCTTTCACATTGACAATACTTATAATCAAAATAGTTTATCTTAAATTAATATATCTACTGTACTTTAATACATTTAGCAGGCTATGTTTTCTTCTAAAAAAAATGTTTTCACTGGAACTTGATTTCTCTTTTTTTCTAAGTATAAACCTGGTTATCTCTGTGGATAATTAAGACAATTATACCTAAAAAGAGTAATGCGCAATACTTTTTACCTTCATGAATTCAATAATTTTATTAAAGGCTTCAGGCTTATTTTCTTCACGTTTTTCTTTTACAAAACCATTTTTGAGCTAAAGGAGGATTATAAAAATCATACCTCAGCAAATTTCATAGTAGTAAAATACAATGATATCAATTTGGTTATTAACTAGATTGCAGTGAATTCGTTTTTTAAAATCTTACTGTTAAAGTCTACGTTAAACAAATGTTTACAGTGCTGCATTCAGCATCCAGACAGCAAAGTTTTAGCTCTCTTTTCCCACCAGGTCTGTTATTAAAACTGGGCTTAAGACCCAATATCAGGCCTCTTAATGCTGATCAGCTTCCCTGTGTTGGCCCCCACTTGCTTCTTCAAAACTGAGCCTCTTTCAGGTCCCCTAGTTCATTGATGAAGGTGCCAAGGTTCCACCTAATTTTTGCAAAGTTTCCCAAAGCCATAGCTTATTCCTTCCCTGGCCCTCTGGTGGGGTTTTGTCACATGTGAATAAAATTCTCAAGGATAGTTACTAGGTCACTTGACTTTCAAATTATTTACTGATGTCAGGATTTTTTTTTTTCCTCAACTAATTCCACAGACTGAATTTCCAGAATTAGCTGAGAGAATATTCTACTCTTCATTTACTATGTTTAACACATGCTGGCATCCTCTTCAGAACTACCTGGGCTAGCTGAGTCAGTTCTCCCAGTTTTTCTCTTGCTTTAGTAAGAAGGTCCTTGGTCTCCATTTTTCTCCCTATGTTGCTAGGCTATAGCATTTCAGATGTTCCTGTACTATACAATAATGGGCCAGGGTCCATTTGCAAGATTACTGTACTTCCCAGTTCTACTCACAGACATGCCATACTTTCTTGATGCTCCTGCTCAGACACCCAAGTATAAAGGGGTTCCCAGGGAATCTCCAACCAGCCTGCACCCTGGGAGAACAGGATGGAGCCCTGGAAGTTCTTGCAGGGTGGGAGGATTATAGGGAATACCCTCTCCTGTTCAGGGGTGGGAACCTGGGATTCAATCTGTCAGATGGTCGCCTGCTAACAGGAACCTCTCTCACTTTGCTGGGTTTTTTTTTTCCTTTTTGCCCAATAAATTCAATTTTTTCAACCTTTCTATGTGTCCATGAGTCTAATCTTTCCTGGGTGTGTGACAAGAACCCTGTTTTTAGCTGAACTAAGGAGAAAGTCCTACCACACTGCCATGACCATTTTTCATAGATCTCTTTGCTGGCTTCTCTTTGTTTATCGAGTATGTTAGTAGTTCTCAGGGTTCTGTCTTTGATCTCTTTTTTCAATCTCTGTGGGTATCATATCTAATCTGGTGATTTTAATGACACCATTGACTGCCAAATTTTCATCTTTAGCTTTGATCTCTTTCATGTGCTCCACCTCCAGTTGGCTATAGACATCTCTGCCTGGAGCTTCATGCCACCAATACAGTTCCCTGAATTCAATACTGTTTCATTTCACCTTTCTGAGCCTTCTGAATGCTGATGAATCTGCTGCAAATGCTTCCCTCCACTGTTTCAATACACAGTTCAAAGGCCACCTATTTTGAGAAAACTTTCCTGAAGCTGATCATCATTACGCCCTCTATGTTCGTCCGGCAGAGAATGGAGATGTTGAGGATGAGTAGTTTTAAACAGTCATGGGATAGGGAAGAATTCTTGCATAACAAGTAAAAATTGAGTGTGGATGACGTTGTGGAATCACAATATATGCCAAGAAAAAGATAAGTTTGCTCATATTTTACCACTGCTTTTGGTAATAATTATTACAGCTTAGAAATAAAGTAAGCAACTAACAAGACTATATTGAATTGAATAATAGGGAATTGAATAGAGATTAAAAATCCGATCTTGTACAAATACTTGAAAATGTAGTTACCATTTTTATGCTATAACTTATTGAGTTTATAAAGATTTCTTCTACTCTTTACAGTAACTCATAAAAGTATATAAATTAGTCAGGGTTCTCCAGAGAAACAGAATTGATAGGAGATAGATAGATGATAGATGGATAGGTAGATGGATACATACATAGATACACAGATAGATACACAGACAGATACAAAGATACATAGATATCTTAGAAGATATTTATTATGGGAATTGGCTCACAGGGTTATGGAAGAAAAGAAGTCTCATGATATTCCATCTGCAAGCTGGAGACTCAGGAAAATCATCAGAGTGGTTCCACAAAGTCATCCACATTCAATTTTTACTTGTTATGCAAGAATCTGTCCCTATCCCATGCCTGTTTAAAGCTACTCATCCTCAACATCTGCATTCTTTGCAGCTGAACATAGAAGGCATAATGATCACCTTTGGCAAAGTTTTCTCGAAATAGAAGGGGTGGGGGTGGCAGAGTTTGCTGGTAAAAGTTCCAGAGGCAAAAGGTGAAGAAACTAGGAGCTCTGATATCCAAAGGAAGGAGAAGATGGATGTGCCAGCTCAAGAAGAAAATTGCTGGTGTAATTAGTCTGGATCTGAAGGTTTGAGAACCAGGGAAGGGTTGGGGGTGGCAGAGTTCGCTGGCAAAAGTTCCAGGGGCCAAAGGTGAAGAAACTAGGAGCTCTGATATCCAAAGGCAGAAGATGGATGCCCCAGCTCAAGAGGAGAGAGAGAGAGAATTACCTTTTCCTGTACCTTTTTGTTCTATCTGGGCCCTCAATCGGTTGAACGATGCTTGCCCACATTGGTGAGGGTAGATCTCTACTTAGTCTACCAATTCAAACGCCAGTCTCTGCCAGAAACACCCTTCAGAAACATCCAGAAACAGTGTTTTACAGTTATCTGGCTTTCCCTTGGTCCAGTCAAGTTGACACATAAAATTAACCATCATAATATGTATGCATTCACTAGAAGCAAGAACAAAAATTATTTATATATACATTATTAAAAATGCTTATAAACTACATACATAAAAATTTTAGGCAATATTTTGTGAAGTATGAGAAGGTTCAATTATATACTTTGTAATATTTACGACAAAATTTGTCATAAAATTTAGCAACAAAATTTGTTTGGCCAGCTGGCCCTAATTAGTCGAAATTATATTTCATATTAGGCTCTCATAGCAATGAACATTGTTTTCTCAGCTGGTTAGAAACAACATAGGAGTCTCCTAACAATGGAAACCTGGAATACAATGATAATCATAACCAAAAGTAACAACATGATGACATCACAAAAAGACATAGGTCTAACTTTGATATTTTCTTTGGAAATGACAGCAACAGGTGTCATAGTATTAATCATAACGCAGTTGTTTGTGATAATCATTGTAATGTCTAAGGTCAATGAATACACATATTAGTAACAAATGTGGATAAAATAACTATCTAATAATCCTATCTAGCAGCCAGTTATGGTAGAATGAGTCAGACCTGGCAGGAAATTCAGAAGCCAAAAGCCAATATAAACTCTGATTCTACATATATGCTTGAGCAAGTCACTCGATTTTTTTTTAAACCTCAGTTTCTCATCTGCAAAAGTGAATGGTCTAGTACTTTAGGTCACTTCTAATTCTGAAATTCTTTTATCTTAAGACCACATCAGCATGGAACCAGGCATGAAGCAGGAAATTGGAAAGGCCAACTTAAGATGTTTTTATAAATTTATCTGTCTATGTTCTCTTGCCTTTTCAACAATCCCCTGACAGATTAGGAATAGGAAGACATCATGAGACTAAAACGAAGTGAAACTCATGGGAGAGGTTTGCAGTGTTTTAAGTATTTGAAGCTTCAAGGGTGAATCATACTTTGGTCCATTTTGTAGAAAGTTATCATCACCACCACAATAAGAAAAAATGAGTAGGCTCCAGTCCCCCTAGCAAAGGCAGATTGTTTATGTCCGTGGGCCTGAGGCTATCACAGCTACCTCTTTCTAAAACCATGTGGGCTGGTCATCAAGCTACTGTCTCTCAACTCCCAGGTCTACTCTTCCAGACTCCGTTTTGTGACTCTGAAAACCACATATTTCCTTTGCCAGTGCGTTTTCTATAGGGGTCCTCCATAAGGGGACAAAGAATGAAAGGCTGGCAGGGGTAAAGGGACCTTTTTTTTTTTTTCTATTTCTTGCTCTTCCTATCAGCATGCCTTTAGCAGCACTTTATTTCAGCAGTCAGTTTGGTCTGCCTCTAGGTTCTTTCAGCAGTTTCAGAACTAGTCCATGTTGCTACCTCCACATTAACCCCAACAATTCTGTCCACCTCCTCCTCAGAGGTGTGAGCTCCAGTTCCTCAAAGCTGCTAGCTCTGACAGTTCTATCCATTTTCTTTGTTCCCGCAGCCCAAGAGGTGGTGCTTCCTGCGGTTGTCTTTTTTGTGTCTCTTGGTAGTTCATTTTGCTCTTTTCTTCTCTCAACACCTGTGTAACCACCCCCTTGTACTAAATTCCCAGTCTTGAAGTACCCACTGTAGTGGCAGTTTTTAAGACTTGGCTCTTGCTGATATGCCACATGTGATTTGAAAATTATCTTCACTTGTCAGTGATTTTTTCACCACAACCAGCGCTTTCCATAGAGAACGATGAATGGACATTTCTACTACTGACTCCAGAAGACTCATAAAGGGTGATGATCAGACTCCCTTTCATTAGCTCCCATAACATTTATCAGTATTTATGTTCCCAAACTATTAACATTCATGACTAACAGATTCAGGCTTCTTCAGATTTTCTCTCTCAAAACCTACTACAGTCATCATAATTTAGTAAGGGATAAAGGAAGGACCAATTTTACTGGCATGAAAAAGATGAAAACATGGAAATGTAGACTCTTACTAAGGTTTCAGAGCAACTCAGCAAAAAAGTGAGAAATTAACTCAAGTATTTGGAATTCTAGATCGGACTATATTAAATTGTTTCAAAAAGTGAATTCTTAAGGAATTTTATAATAAAACTCGGAAACATTTTTCAAGCTTATTCTGATAATGTGGGAACAATTTTTAATATATTTTGATTACATTAATTGTTATGTATATAGTACTTTATAGTTTTTTGTTGTTTTTGTGAAATAGGGTCTTACTTTGTCACCCAGGCTGGAGTGAAGTGGTGTGATCTTAGATCACTGAAGCCTCAACCTCTTGGGCTCAAGCGATTCCTCTCACCTCTGCCCCTGAAGTAGCTGGGACTATGGCCATGTATCACCATGCCTGGCTAATTTTTTGTATTTTTTATAGAGACGGGGTTTCACCATGTTGTCCAGGCTGGTCTGGAACTCCTGAGCTCAGGCAACCACCCACCTTGGCCTTTCAAAGTGCTGGTATTACAGGCGAGAGCCACTGCTCCTGGCAGTTACTGTATAGTTAACAATGCACTTTCACAAGATTATTCCAGTTGACTTCATCTCATAATAACTTTAGGATGTTGACAATGTCAAGTTTTGTTTGCATTTTATAGATGAGAAAACTGAGATTCCAAGAAGTTACAGTGACTTACTCAACGCCTAAGTAAGTAACCTAATAAGGAAATATTCCAAACTCATGTAAGATGCAGGTAAATAGCCCTATCTACCCCAAGTCCAATAATCTCTCCAAAATATTAAACTGCCTAGCTAATATTATGAATATATGTGCTGATAACATTAATGTAGTAACTCTTTATTCTCTTTAGAAGAAAAAATAACCATTACAATTAACACATGCCATCAGAAAAGAATTCTTTTTCATTTAATTATTTTATAATCAATAATATTTTAACTTACCAAAAGCAGAAGAATATCAACTGAGTTCAATTACCATAATGAACAATAAGGGAAAATGTAACTCTGTTACTATAAAAAACCATTATTAAGCAAAAAAAATAAAACAAACCAAGTCTTGCCAATTCCTTTTACAGAATAACTTTAGTTTGCCTGGACAGTGTGTTATTAGCATCTGAAAGAAAATCAGAATTGTGCTCTAAGCAGCAGATTCAAAGTTAATGTACAAAGGATACTGCCTCTTTGTAATTCATTCAATAATACAATACTTTATTGAATAAAGACAGCCATTTAGACTTTACATATTGAGCAATTGTTCATCTGCAAAATGTCAGAGTGCCAAAAAAGCAAAGGAGCAAGTTACAAAGGATTTCTACTTTCTCAGATAAGACCTTAGAGCAACATACAATATTTCTCAGATTAACAGATATATATTAATACCAATGGCAAAGTCACACTGTTCCCAATTCATTAGTGAAAGCTAAATCTGGAAGGCACCTCAGTTTATATTTTCAGGAGTTCAGTATGAATGTGTAAAAGATGCAGTTCAAGTAGCAGCCATGAGCCACTGTCTACAGTAAGAAACAGAAGTCCAATAAAAAAAATCTCATCTTTTTACTTTAAACCATGTTGATAGTTTTAAGTATATGAAAGTAATAGTCAACATCTCTGGTAGCAACAGTGCATTCAAGAGCGTGAATTACATTGTGTATTTTGTCTGCAGCACTTGATCCTGTGATTCAAAGACAGTGTGAACTATTGCATAAGATCCAAAGCCCTGACTGAATTGAGGGCCCAAAGCAGCCCAGGGTTCTCAATTTTGAGGCTTTGCTAGTACATGTTCAAGCCTTTGTAACTAACTGTATTTACTCCCACCTCCTGCCACTAGCCTGCTGTGATACATTGGTATTTAATCCAGGATGGAAGGTTTCCCTATTGCTACAGTTTGAATGTGTCCTCAAAGTTCATGTGTTGGAAACTTAATACCCAATGCAACAGTTTTGAGACATGGGACCATTAAGAAGTGATTAGGACATGAGGGGTCTCCTGTCTTAACAGGTTAATGCTATTATTGCAGGATGGGTTAGTTATTGTGGGAGTAGGTTCCTGATAAAAGGATGAGTTCAGCCCCTTCCCTTCTCTCTTCTTTGTGGTGTCTTGCCCTTCAACCTTGCATCATGGAATTATACAGTAAAAAGGCCCTCACCACATGTGGGACCCTTGACCTTAGACTTCCCAGCCTCCAGAACTGTATGAAATGAATTTCTGTTCTTTATAAGTTACACAGACTCAGCTATTCTGTTATAGCAACACAAAATGGACTAAAACGGAAAATAGGTACTAGAAGTGGGACTGCTGCTATATAAGCACTTGAAACTGTGGAAGAGACTTTAAAACTAAGTAATGGGTAGAGGCTAGAAGAATCTGGAGAAGGCTATATAAAGCCTAGATTTTTGTGAATGTAACCTGAGGGGTGATTCTGGTGAGGAGTCAAAAGAAGAGCTACAGAGAGAGCCTAAATTTTCCTAGTGATGACTTAAGTGGTTATGATCATAATGCTGCTAGAAATATAAACAGTAAAGGCTATTCTGATGACATCTCAGATGGAAATTAGGAACAAAGTACTAGAAACAAAGGTAAAGGATATCTTTGCTGAATAGTTGCAGAGAACTTGGCAAAATTATGTCTATGTCCTATAACTTTGTGGAAGGCAGAAATCAAGAGCAATGAACTAGAATTGCTAAGAACAATCTAAAAAGCAAAACATTCAAGGTGCTGCATGGCTTTGTAAACCAAAATAAAATCTGAAGGCCCCTTGCAACCATCTGAATGGACTTCCTCCTTGGCCAGGACACCGTAAAATTTAACCTGAAAGACTGGTTTAGGCCATAATGGGAAGTAGGGGTTGGACATGCTTTATTATACCTGTATAGCATTAACATCAACACCAATCTTAAGTCTGATAAAAAAACATTTACAGTCTTTTCTCTAAAGCCCACTACATGGAGGCTTCATCTGCATGATAAAAGCTTGGTCTCCACAACTCCTTATAGTAATCCACACATTCCTTCCTACTGACAACGCTTTCAACCAATTGCCAATCAGAATATGTTTAAATCTACCTATGACATGGAAGCCCCCTCTTCAAGTGTCCCACCCTTCCAGATTGAAGCAGTGTAAATATTACATGTATTGATTAATGTATTATATCTCCCTAAAATGTATAAAAGGAAGCTGTACCCTAACCACCTTGGGCATGTGTCATCAGGACCTCCTGAGGCTGAGTCACAGGTGCATACTTAACCTTGGCAAAATAATCTTTCTAAACTGATTGAGACCTTTCTCAAGTATTTAGGTTCACAGCTTTCTTTGGCTGCTTACAGTAAAATGTGAGAAGAGAGAAATTATTTAAAAACCAAATTTATAATTAAAAGAGAAGTAGAAAGATTTGGAAAACTCTCAGCTTGGTCACACAAAGAATAAAAATAAAAGCATGTTTGGGAGAAAATACTAAGAGTATGGCCAAGCAACCATTGGCTAAAGACATGAATATGGGTTGAAGGAAGCTAGGTTCTGTTCTAATGATCAAGATAATGGGAGAATAATCCCAAAAGCATTTCAGATATCTGCGAAGCAAGCTAGAAACTTGAACGTAAGATATCCAGAGAGGTGCTTGTGGGACCTCAACATTCACTGTTCTCTGTCACCTCAAGACTCTGTTCCCCACATTCTGGCACAGGGTCCCTCAGCTGTCCCAGCCATGGCTCAAGAGTGCCCACATACCAATTGACCCACCACTCTGGAAGGCACAAGGCATTGATGTGGTGCTAATTATGCAAGCATAAACAATGTAAGGGCAATCTCAGGTATTCTGTTATAGCAGCACAAAACAAACTAAGACACCTGCCAACACTTAGAAATCTGACTGTGAGAATTCCACCTCTTCCTCCCCTATGCATGCCTTACTGATTTTTAACAACTCTGCTAACTGGAAAATGGTAAGCTGTTTTTCTTCTCCAAATTTTTTGAGAAGATACTGCTAGAGAAACTCAGGAAGTCCTTTATAAGACTATAACAAATCTACTTTGTGTGGGCTTTGAAAATTACCATACCTGTTGTAAGTGTTAGGTTTTTACGTACAAAACCAAGACAGCAGAATGCAAGTATGAGTGCGGAAAAGGTAGTGGTGTGCTGCCTTGGGTGTCTCAGGGCTGGAGTAAGATAATTACATAGGACAGTCTGGAAAAACTATAGCTTATCCATTGCTGTTGTTGTCTAGATTCTGGAATGCTATAGGTGATGAAGCAGGAGGGTGCAGGAAGCTTTGCTAATATATCTTCAGAGAGCTCTCTTCAAATCTTGAGTCATCCGGAGCTTATGTATTGCGGGGGGGCGGGGAAGGGGGAGAATGAGTGTATGGATTTTGCAGAAGGTGAGCAGGGATGGGAAAGTGGGGAACAATTTCTCAATTGCATAAGTTGTCAGCAAAGTCTTCAGATAAAGGTAATCCAGGCACTACTCTGAAATGTCTACTCACACTAGGGATGCAGGATCTGCTGCCCCAAGATTTAGCAACTGGATCTTGCTTGAATCACTGGGTTTGAGTTTTCCTCCTGAAGATGGATTTTTACCTAGTGGGGAACTTGAAGATGTATATAAACTATTAATAGTTCCTTGTTTCTAGGCTGGGACATCCTAGGGACCATGGACATAGAGGTTCTGTGATGAAGTCACATTAGCTAGGCTGGGGGAGAGTCAGAGAAAGAACATGGAAAGAAAGAATCTTGGGACTCAGGTAGTCTCTAATTTAAACAGCAAGAGCAGTGAAAACACCTAATCTCACTCCTCCCTATAAGTTCTTCTTCTCTTCCAGGTGTCAAGAGCTTTATGTGCATTTATTATAACACTGAATCCTCACTGTCCTGAAAGAAGAATTTTTAAATCTCTGTTCCATAGATGAGGAAACATGGGCATATACTCTTCAAAGTCATAAAAATGGAAAATTGCAGCACTGGGACTTGAACTCAAAAATCCTCAGCCCATGCCTTTGACCTGTACCTCCACTCCAGTCCATACCATCTTCTCTGAGAGAGTATCAACACCAAATAGGAAAGGAAGTGTTGATAAGAAGAAAGCTGAAGTCATAAGTGGAGGCAGCTGAAAGGGATTTTTGACAGCTGAACTACTAGCAAGGTTAATAACCAGGCACTGAAAGAAAGGAAAAGAGAGCCAAATATAAAATGCACATGGAGAAGAGAGTGCAGTAATTTGGGAAATCCTTTTCCTGAGGAAGGAACCGGTTCTTTTTAAAGCAAAGCCCAGTTTATGTACCTTATAGCTACCACTCTAACATATTATGAAGCAAAATTCACAAATACTCAAAATCACTAACAAAAGTGTTGCTTCTCGAAAGACCTGCGTCAGAAAGAAGTATTTCTAAGGTCTACAGAAACGGATTTGCAAACAATTTGCAAATTACAAATACATTTACAAAGGGCGGTCTAATTTGTTCCCATTTGTATTTTGTAAATGTGCAGATTGTTAAGATAGCTGCAACTGGTTTTGTTCAAGCTTTTAGATTCATACTCTTAAAGAAAAATTAAACTACACTAGCTCTTTTTGTACCAGGCATTTTACTCTTGGCACAAATAGTAGCAACCTCCTACTTAGAGGAAATCTTGTGATTTACACACCATTACAGGGTAAAGTTACTGGCTTTTTAAAATTTACAATGTTGAAAACTTATGGAAATCTAACAACTTTTTAATATTTTATTATCGCTTTTGGATTTATTTCTCCTCTTTTCTGTAATTTTGGCTTTTTAAATGAATTGCCATGTTTCTTACTTCAATCATCCATTCACATCAACTATATTTTTGGAGTAGATTCAGCAAGATCGCCACTACTAACCCGAAATTTTCAAACAGTAAAAAAATGTCTGTATCAGAAGCCATTGATATTTCAAGACTAACTCTATGCTTTCTTCTCTGATAACCTCAGCCTAACGCCCTGGGGCTATGCATTATTATGAAGACGTTCAGAGGACAGGTAGCTACAAGTACCATGTCCACATGATTCACCCAGGATGGAAAGTAACATTTACTCCAGATATTAACGGTCACAATCCACAAAAGCAAAAAATTGTTCTACTTTATCTCTCCTTAGATGTAACGTGTACAAAAAATGGAGAAAGGAGCCACTTTCTAATAACAGTTTCCAGAGGTCACGGAGATATGAAATTGTCACTGTGATGTGCATATTGTGGAGGCAAGGCCACTCTCAAAAGAGAATCATGCTATTTTCTTAGTTATTATGGCGGAAAAACTACTGGCCACTCACATTCCAATTGAAAGCATCTCCAAAGAAATAAATATATAAGATTTCTCTGTGACTCTGAGTAAACACAATGAAAACAATGTGACAGCGTTATCCATCCCAGAACAATACCTAACGGGAGTAACATGTTTGGACCACAGTATATTGCTACCAGTCCAATGTAAATTTTCTCTGGTACTGCAATTATTTACAGAATTAACTGGGGTAAAATTAAAACAATGGCCCATTTGTGTTTCTTCCCTAGTTTTTCTCACAGGGATATTAGGGGGGAAAAATGGGTCAACATACATGTCCGAAGACTTTTAGACCTGTTCTCTTGAATACAATTGTGTACAGAAAGCAGCCTGGTGCACCCAGCCTGGAAGGCAGGATCTAGTCAACAAAATCATGACAACAGCCCACAATCAAAGTTTTATTTGAATCAACCTCGGGCCCATTGTACAGCCCATTTCATGGCAGAAAAGGCCAATGTGACTCACTGCAAAATTTATTGCAAAAAAAAAAAACCAACAAATTTTACATCACAGAGTTTTAAGAATGATACTTGAGTTTCCATTTGTCCTTGACACTTCCAGTGAAAGGGAAGGGGGCTGAAGCCAATGAAACTTAATCAGGAGGGTACAGGGTTTTCTAAACTTGTGTGTGAAAAGAAGCCTTAATGGATCGTGTGGTTAAGGCAATAGATTAATTATTTCAGAATATGGATCTTATGCTACGAATGAAACTTGAAAGATAAGAAGAAAGATTTCATCTGGGGCCTCAATTCCTTAAGAGAAAATCCTAGGAATAAAGAAGTAAAGGACAGGATGTAAGGGAGGTAGAAATCACCAGACCAAATTCTGGAGAAAAGTTTTTACTCTGTTTCACCAACTCTTATCCCCAGTGGTAAATATTATCACTTTCTTTTCTGTTTTTTAATTTAAGCCTGTTTCAAGAAAGGAGTTGGAACTCAGTCATAGTCAAAAGTAATATAACAACCTAAGAGGTCTTTCTCTCATACACACATACACTCAAATATATAGGATTTGTATAGGTAAAGCTATAAGTTGAAGCAGTAAAACTCTTATGGTAGAAGCTATAGAAATAAAACTTTTATGGTAGAATCAGGTATTGAAAAGAAATAACAGAATTATTGTGTATGTAGTGGGGAGGGTGGAGAAGCCAGAAAGGAGCTGAAATAACATTATATTACCCTCTGTCTCTTGAAAAGTACTTGCACAAAAAGCATATTTCAGTCTTACATCTTCTTTCTTCACTTAGCAAGCATCTGTTTCTGTGTCTACTTTTACTCTTGACCTATAAAATTTGTGAGGACAGAGAAATGGATCTGTCATATTCCCTGTAGACTCAGTGATTAGAACAATGAAAACAGGACATAGAAAATTTTTGTTGAATAAGTGGGCAAAGTACATTTTCAGTCACAAAATTATCACCAGAAATAATAAGAAAATGATTCTCAAACTCAATGGGTATTCAGTCATCCTCTATTTTCTTTATTTGTTTTGCTTGGTTTTTACCACAGTGTGTCAGAATCTAGTATCTGACTACTTACCATTATGCAGGTAAGTAGTGGCCTGCTTGGCCACAGTAGCAGGGTAAAAGGGGAAACGCATTTGGGGAACATCCATTGCAGATCAGAGATTAGACCAAGAGGTAAGTAGCTCTCACTTGTTTTATTCATAAGTGAATTATCTCTAGTTTCCCTTCATCTAGCAAAATACTACAGTGCTCACTCAACTAGCAGGAGGTACGATTTTACCTAAGTCCGTTATCCATATGTGTACATCTAGAGATCCGGAGTTTGTGCTTATTTATGCCACTACAGTGAGTTGTCTACATGTATTTCTAGAAAAAAAAACATAGCTCAACATGACATCAAATAAGACTGTCTAGAATAAAAAAAATTAATAATTTACAATCAATTGAGCAAATAATGCTATTAATTCACATATGAATTACTTATTTTGTCTGATTAAAACTGAATATGCCACTAATAGCCAGGAACATGATCCCAATTGCTTCAGGAGTCCCAATTGTCTGACCTCTTTATCTCAATTTCCACTTCCTTTTTGCAAAGACAAGCTATTGGTAACTTTTATTTTATTCCCTATGGTTTGAAGCACTTCAAAACTATGAGTTTTTGAAACTTGAGTGTAAAATATTGACATTCATTGTAAAAGAATTCATTTTCCAGCCTCATAAGTGAGTATTCCTGACATACAATCAATTAGTGGATATTATTCGTGATTTATATCTGAGCTTATTATCTTTGTGCTGTTTGGAAAGGATCTTTGGCATCTACACTGATGCAGACAGACTAAGGCAGATGCAACACAACTCTAGAGAAGAAAATTGATGGGCATTTAGCAGTTCTTACTGTTATGGGAAGAAGTAAGGGTAGGATACTGCTTTCCTCTGTGGGAGCAATTAGCTTTTTTCTGGGATGCTCCTGGAGGAGTCTTAACCTCTCTACAAACCTCAGGCACACAAAGGAAAATACCAGACACTTGGGTTCTTGACTTAAGGAACCGGTTCTACCCAAGAGATCCTTGGCTGTGTCTGGTCAAAGAAACTAAAATGGAACCAAGAGGAGTCTCTCTGCTCCTTTTTGTGCATGAGGGAAATGAACCTTAACAGTAGAGGGTGATGAGATTTATTGGACCCAAGAATAGTCCAGTGCCAAGTTAATTGTTCAGGTAACATCATCCACTATCTATCTGCCAGCGGTGAAGGGTATGGATTTGTATTGGCTTGATGAATATGCAATTTTCTGCTTAAATCACAGAATGGTTTTTTGTTCTATCTTAACTAGGTCTTATGATGGCTTAGAGAAGTCTCTGTTTTAATAGACTACAGAGTCTCTTTCCAGTCATCCTACAGAGACAGGGGCATCTCACAGAACTGCCATTGAGAGGAAGGCTCAGGATGTGGAATTGACTTTATCTCAATGGTCCCAGAGATTCCTGGTTACAGTCTTAAATATTCCATGAGATACAACCCCAAAATTATTTCAAAATAAATCCTTGTAGATTACATACGTTTTTTGGTTTTGGTTTTGGTTTTTGCAACAGAAAGGATCTTGCTTTGTCACCCAGGCTGGAGTGCAGTGGTATGACCATGGCTCACTTCAGTCTCAACATACCAGCCTCCCAAGTAGCTGAGACCACAGACGTGAGCCACCATGCCTGGCTAATTTTTTTTTTTTCAGCAGAGACGGGTTCTTGCTATGTTGCCCAGGCTGGTTGGAAACTCCTGGGCTCAAGCAGTCTTCTTATCTTGGCCTCCCTAAATGCTGGGATTATTGTCATGAGCCACTGTGTCTGGCCTTATTTTTTAATAAAGCAGAAAATTATCATACCATTATTGATGATGATGATGATGATGATAGCTAAATTTTGCGTATCTCCATAATGTACTTGGACTGTTCTATGCTCTGTACGTGGATTATTTTAGTCTACTCAACAATGCTATGGTACAGTTTTTGCTTTTTTAATTATGCTTCCTGTTTTACAGATGATTGAGACCTAGCGAGGTTAAGTCATTTGGCCAAGGTCACTCACCTAGTAAATGGGGAGCTATGTTTATAAATTAGAGCTAGAAATTATCTTAGAAGTCATCAAGTTTAGGACTCAGCAAACTTTTCTTTCTGTGAAGGAGAAAGATCATAAATATTTCAGGCTTTGCGTTACAACTACTCAACTTTGCTGTTGTAGCTGAAAGGAGCCATAAATGGTACATAAACAAATGAGAACAGCTGTTCATCACTCATCTTATACATGAGAAAACTGAGATCCAGAAAGATGAGGGTATTTATACTGCTGTGCAGTATCAGAAACAAGAGGAAAGTCTCACAGGTCTCAGTCCTATATTCTTTTCATTATACCAAATTCAAGAGGTTTCACCAGTTAATACGGTAACAAATTATAATGTCCTATATTAAAACAAATGTAAAATTCACTTGAAACTATGACAGCCCCTTATAGATCTTTACACCCAATAAAAGTTTATTTTGAACTGAGACTTTTTCTATTTTACCTGGTTTGTATTGATGTGGTACACACAGCTCTAAGACCACACAGAAAATTCAAAGACACATCCTATTAAGTCAAATAAAAAATTAGAGTCTAATGCCCAAATCGTCACAGACTAGATGATGAAGCTAGCTGAATAGTTCCACCAACACATATGCAAAAATTCAATTGTGGAGCAAGACACAGGCCCTCACTCAGTTTCTTCCGCCTGCGGCTGCTGTCCAGATTTTTCTCTAAGGCTTCATGTATACCTCTTAATACATTCTCCAACTGAAAAAGACACATTTCCCCCAACTATCTCTATGGCCAAAATTCATGGCCTCTGAAATTTTACTTGAAATGCAATTCACCACAAAACTGAATAATGATTGCTGCAAGTCCTAATTCCTTGGAACATTTTTCATCACATTTAAGTGAATATTTTATCAAATAACGCCTCCAGGAAGAGGTATTGTGCTATACCAAAGAGACAACAAAAAGACCCTTGGTGAAAACGAGATGTTTCAACAACAGTAATAACTAATAAAAACATTAATGAGCAGAAGAAGCGGACCTGCTGCAAGTTCACCTACCGCGGCGTGGACCTGGACCAGCTCCTGGACACGTCCTACGAGAAGCTGACGCAGTTGCAAACCGCGCGCCAGCAGCGGCGGCTGACTCGGGGCCTGCGGCGGAAGCAGCACTCACTGCTGAAGCGCCTGCGCAAGGCCAAGAAAGAGGCACCGCCCATGGAGAAGCCGGAAGTGGTGAAGACGCCCCTGCGGGACATGATCATCCTGCCCGAGACGGCAGGCAGCGTGGTATAGACGCCCACAGCGGCAAGACTTTCAACCAGGTGGAGATCAAGCCAGAGATGATCGGCCAATACCTGGGCAAGTTCTCCATCACCTGCAAGCCCTTGAGGCACGGCCGGCCGGGCATCAGGGCCACCCACTCCTCCCACTTCGTAGAGTAAGTACACTAACATGTATTATATACTTACTCTATGCCAGGGTCTATGCTACGAATTTTATATTTAATTCTAGAAATCACAACTGGGAACACTGGCTCTCAGAAAGGTGAAGTACCTACCCAAAGTTATACAAATCATGAACAGTAGACTGGGATTCCAGCAGCTGACCTGAGAGCCCAATCAATTGATCTATCTCTAGAGCCTAAGCCCTCATTTCAGGTTGGCAGGATTTATGTACCTGGACTCCCCTTCCTAGCTGGGTAGCTTTGGGCCAAATTCTCTGGGCCTCTGTTTCCTGTGATTTCCTCATCTGTGAGATGAGCATAATTATGGTAACTTTTTAATAGTATTCATGAGTAAATTAATAGTTAATCCATGCAAAGTGTTTAGCAATACACCAACTTAAAGTTTAGAGATTATGACCATTAGTATTACTAAATTGTTTTAAATATATAAATAAACATTTTCCCAAATGACCACTTAGGACCAAACAGACCTGGATTTCAATTCTGGCTCTCTAACTTATCCTCTATATGATTTCAAGTTAGACATTTAAACATTTTTATCCTCAATCAGTCTTTTCTTTTGTAAAGTAGGTATTAAAATATGGAGTTTGCATGAAAATACAAAGAAGGAATGCTTCAGCATTCTTATGTCAGGGCCAGGGAGGATGTTGGGGAAATGCCGTTGACCTCCATCTTTGCTCCAGTTGTTTGCTTTCCATCTGTGAGAATCCCACAGGATCGTCGAAGTGTGGCTCCACTAGACCTCAGGACTGTCCTGGACACAAACTGCCTAAAAAAAAAAAAATTAAGTCCTCATCTGTCATGGAGCCTTGAGTCTCATGGTGGGGGAGAATAATTAGGAGCTACAGCAGTTACAATAATGTAAATACAAGAAGCCAGGGATACACTTAACCCAGGTATTGGGCCAAGGGAATGTCTCAAAAATTCTGGGAATTCGTAAGAATTAGCCAGGCAAGAGACAATTTGTTAATGCTCCAAGTAGAAAGAATAACATACGAAATGCTGCAAGCACACAATGTAGAACTCTAAAACAGGTTAATTTTCAGTGCAACTGGAGAATCCAGAAATGCTGCAAGTCCACAAAGTAGAACTTTAAAACGGTTAATTTTCAGTGCAACTGGAGAGTCTAGTTCTAGAAAGAGAGGCCAAGAGATGAGTGTGCAGAAGCAGGGTCTTGAAAAGTAGAGCCACCGAAGAGATTGTTAATGTGGTTGGGGTAGTCTGACCATCGTCACACTCACATTTTAGAAAGATTGTTCTAAGTATACTTTCTTGGGCGATATTCCATCCTACAACGTTTTCTCCTCTAAATAACCACAACTCTAATCACCTGTGTCATTCATTTAGTCACATAGAGTTTTGTCATTTTAATTATAAATGATCTTTGTATATGCCTTGTGTTTTACTTCTTTATTCTTTTTCACAATGCTCTGCAAACAGTAAGTGCTCAGCAATTATTGACCGGTCCCATCACTCCCTAAAGCCAGGGCTATATCTTATGATCCTTTTCTATTCCCCACATTGTCTGAAAGAGTCACACCTAATTGAGTCAGTTTCTATTATTTGAAAAGAAACTGGGGAAAAAATGACATTCTTCTTTGTTGTCTTTTTCACTTAAAGCTATCTTTAACCCAAATTGTTTCTGATAATTGTAAATATATATTCTAATATATATTTGTAAATTAGATTATAAGCATAAACAGGTTGCTTACATGCAAAGTATCTTCACTGCCAGCTTAGATGACTGTGTTATTTAAATATGACTTAGAACAATAATAAAAATTTGGCACCTGTAAGACCAGAAAGTCAAAAAACATGGGAAGGTGTGTCAGCAAGCAATCAGGAGGCAGGTGGGCAAGCTTCTCAACAAAAATAAAGCGGATGACATCTCATAGTCTGCTGATAAGCTCTGTACCACACCTGTATGGAATCAACCCTGCTCTGTGCAGAGCACGCTCCTCTGACAGCTGGCGGAACAAAATGGCCAATTTCATCACCTATTAGAGAAATGCTTCCCAGGAAAGTGGGTGAAAGACTGATCGTTCCCAATAAAGGGGTTAATTAAAACATTCCATAGAGATGGTGACAGCAGTTGACATTTGGTTGCTTACTTGAAACAGTATAGAAATAATGCTGAAGAAAGGAATTTCATCCTGCGTGAAAGCTGTGAATTGCCCAATTCTGGTGCCCTCGTGCCATTTCCTAGGGCAGTTCAATGCAGTAAATGTAAAGTGATGTTTTTGTAACTCAGCTCTTCAATGAGGTATAAAATTCCTATTTTCCCCCAAATAGTCCTCTGATTTAATAGGTAACTTGAATTTCTCTTCAATGACTCATAACAATACTAACAGTAAGTCACTCTGAACATAAGCTGGAAAGGTAGCATTAGTTCTGGAGATCTGAAAATAAGACACACTAGCCACAGATGAGAAGAAAATAGTCAGATAAGAAACTTATCCCAGGCTTTGGTTAAGAAAGGAAGAAATTCATTCAACTGACTCACACCAGCATCATTGTGGCTATAATAAGACAAGTATTCTTTAAGAAAAGAGGACTATAAAATATTCTACATAGATCTTTAACAATAATTTCCTCTCTTAAATAACACATTCTTAGTGGCACTCAACAGTTGGTGAGAAGCTCAGTAACCATACGTGTAAAACTGTTACTAATAACATATTCATCTTGAAGTGAATGCCCTTGTATGGTAACCCCTGTGAGAATGTCTGTCAGTGGGTTAGCTTGCATCCTTCTGAGCCCAGGAACAACTTATAGGGTAGGAAAAAGAACTAAGAATCTTCACAGGTGGAAAGTAATAAGAATACAAGATTCATTTTCAATAACTGAGCCTATGAGAGAAAGAGTGAGAGAGAGAAAGCTTTGCCTGGTGCTGGTAAGGTTGTAGTAATTGACTATCCCTTTGAGTATATTTCTTCCATCCAGGCAATGTGGCATTCAGTGGAGGTAAAGTTTAAAGGATGGTAACATAATGATAATGATAAGAATTATCACAGTCATAGCAGCCGTCACCTACTGGTCATCTGTTATGTGCCAGGCCCTTTGCTTCTTATACACATGACCTCTAATTCTCATGAGAACCTTCCATTTAAATAACATTACCTTGATTGATAGAGCCAAGAATCCATCAATGCCTCTTTCTGACATATTTGTTTCTAAAAATATACACTCTAAAAATGGCAAGAGAATTTGACAGATTTGGTGGTGTCCTGAATAGCTTCATGTAATATCAAGAAGACTTCAGTGACATCTTTGGGCACTGGTGAGTCTGTTTAGTCCAAACCTAGGTGGACCTCCTATTTGCATATTAAAGGTCAACATCACAAATTGCTGCCATCCCTCATATGCAACAAATTGGATGCCACTCTTTTTTTTGCTGCATTATCCGCAGTTCAAGGCAGGAGCAGGGTAAGAGTTTATCTGGTTCTAGTGGGGTTCTGGCAAGAATGTGTAAATCCTCCTCATTTCTCTTCACAGCATTGAAGTCTGGTTATCACCAAATTTCTAAATAAACAAACCCAACAGATGCTTTGTTATTTAAAGTTGTTCTACTCTCAATTCCACCCTCTCCTCTGCAAACCTCATTCAGCTTTCAATGTCGAGCTCCCTATAGTTTCCTCCTCTATGGACTCTGATTTTCCTTTTCCCTGTCTGTAGTTCCATGGCACGTGTTATCTAGTTCTGTTGTGTCTAGTCCATAGCTACCAGACACATGTGGCTATTGAACCCTTGGGCTGTGGCTAGTCTTAACTGAGATATTCTGTAACTGCAAAACATACACCAGAAAATGAAAAATAATGTTAACTATATCAATATTTTTATTTCGATTATATGTTAAAATGATTATATTTTTCTGTATTTGGTTAAACCAAAATAGTTCTCAATTTAATTTTACCTTTTTTAACTTTTTAAAATACGACCATGAGAAAATTTGAAATTCCATATATGGCTCAGATTTCTGGATCAAATTATATTTCTATTGAAAAACACTGGTCTGTATTCCTTCAATTCAAAGTGCAGTCCATTGGACAGCATCATTTACCTGAAAACTTGCTAGAAATGCAGAATCTCAGGCCCTTTCCCTGACCTACAGAATCATATTATTGCATTTTAACAAGAGTCCCTAGTGACTCATTAAAGTTTAAAAAAATTTTGATATACATCATTATGTTTGACACTTTTGGCATCTGTACTTATAGATCATCTGTTTCATATGCACATATTACATCTCAACAGATACACTTTGGAGTAAAGACCACAACTATATTTCTTGAGTAATTCTCATAGTCCTTACCATAAATGTAGATATCTAGAAGGAGTGGAATAAATTATTCAATAATTTAAAAATGATTCTCTGTGAAGTCAGAATGGTTCCATCACTTTTCTTACACCTGTTAAATTTTGGTCTGTGATCAAAAATGTTATACAAGATGGCGAATTCAATCTTCAAATAAAAATAAGTGGAAACTAGTATGCACAGTCATAATGTTAAGCTTATTTATGTACTTCATAGCTTTCAACCCCTTAACTTTGGAGAACTGAAGAGATTTACTAAAATTTTGTAATGTCACTGCTTACTTCCCTATATGGGAAGAAGCCACATTGAGTTACATTAACAAAGTTACTATATTCATCTTCCCTTTGAGTTTCCATCTAAAATTAAATCTGTTCTCTTTTTATCTAAAGGAAAATCATTATAGAAATATACATGAAAACCTAGATTAATTGTAAATAGAAATTTCATTGCTCGTGTACTTGATGTAGATATTAAGAAAATAAGTAGATATTAATGATCTCTTTAAAAAGCATGGAAGAGAGGGAGCTAGAAATAGAGACAGAGTATAATTTTCTACAATGTTTATATATGCTATTGGGCTATAAAGAGTTGTCCTAACCTCATTGGCAATCACATTAAATAGAATATGTGAATGTTCTTTTCGAGGATAAAAAACTGTACATCTACAGTATCTCCAGTGAAGAGTGGTTTATAATGATGACCTTGAGACCTTGAACTACAATTAATTACCAAGATTCTATTATGGACACTGAATTCAAGGAAAAAGGTCACTATTGTGTGGTGTGTTTGAAATGGTAGTGAAAACTGCTTCATGGATTGGAACATTCTTGTTCTCTGAGCATTCTATTTATTTGAAGTTTTCCATCAAAAGGTCTTCCAAGTTGGGTTTCACACCCTGCTAGAGGTTAGGTAGTTCATGATTTTATATTTAGAGTTTCCATGTTAGGCTTGTTCTGAAGTGAGCTTTTGTAGCTGACCTCAAATGTAGTTTTAGTGTGTAGTTATTGTTATTCAATCTCAGGACAACTAAAATTTCAATTATCCTGTAAGATGTCACCATAACTCCTATATTAGTTATTGGAGTTTTCATGTGATGTCAGGATAATATCATGAAGACCTACATGATTGTTTGTTTCATGGAGATTAAAATACTTCCAAAATTCTTTACTACTTCACAATACCCACTGGAAACATGAGGACAAATGCTATAATATTTCAAGCTAAGCTTACAAAAGGAAACTTTTTCTGGGGTTCATAAAGGCAAAGACATCCCCCTGTAAATATAATGCTTTCTCAATTCCCTTGCCAATGCAAGAAAGAGAAAATGAGAAAATTTGTAATTATTTTTATGGGGTCTCATATATTCTTTTTTGTGGGTTACTGTCATCACAGTATTTCACTATAAACATTTCCAAATTGATACAAGTCCTCTCAACTCTTTGATATCAAGAATACCATGTATTCCTGAATGTATTTACACCTGATAGAGAAAGATGAGCCAAAAAGACATATACATTTATCTAGCAAATAGCTAAAAGGCCAAGAACCTCATTTTAAACTACTCAACTGTAGGCTAATCGCAACCGTAAAAGTACCCTGAAACAGGAGGACGTGCAGACCACAAACAGCAGGTCCTATTTTGGATGAGTAAGTGCAGGATTTTAGAGGTGTTATCTGCCACACAGCTCTATCTAAGGACATAAAAATGAGCAGAATACAAAATCTCCAGTGTTATCTGGTGTCCAAAGGTAATTTTCACATTTTAATTCACCCCAATTTTATTTTCACACTCCTTAGGACTTCCCGAGAAAATTAAGAATGAAAATAGGAAGAAAGAGGTGGGAGAAAATTATCATGGTATTGAATCAGCAAACTGGAATTAGGCATTTTTCAATTAGAGGATAGATGAAAGACTGGTGTGTTCACATTGAGGTAGGATGAGAGAAATCACGCACAGAGCAGTCAGAAGCCTGGACCACAGGGAATGGGAAAAGATAGGAGCGTAGTATGATTTATTCTAGCATGGTTCTTTTCTCAAGGTTCTTGGCACATTGGAGCCAACAATTCAGGGCAAGTTTTGCAGTTTGTAAATACCAATGGCAATTTTGGGAGTGAAAGAGGCAGGCAAAGAGTTGTAGGCCAATATTATCCATTTAAATGTTGACTGTAATTCTGGTCTTTGGCAATTATTGCTTTTTTAAAAAACTAGTTTTTTTTAGCAGCACTATGCATAATTTATTGCCCATGACATATCAATTGGAAGAAAGCTAAAACTTAAATACTGGCTAGCAAAATGAAAGCCATTTAGTGCATAAAGGAAATTAACAAAAATAAACAAATACTTAAAATTTACAAGGCTAGTCTTTCCTTTTGCTTTGTATGTTTGTAAACTATTTTCAACAGCTCAGGAAGTTTCTAGGTTTACAAGATTATTTTATTACTCCTTCACAATTTCTATTTCTGGACTTGGTAAAATAAGTAATCTACACACCTTAGTTTTCTGCCCTACCAACACCTTGCAAACATACAAGCCTATAAAGTCACAGCCCAGCATGCAGATTGCTTTTTCTGCTTTTGATCTATGGAAGCCAATTAAGTAGTTAAAGATCATTTGCACAGTCAAAATCTTAGCTAAATAAACAGCATTTCCATGGCCCATTTGAGCCAGAATGTGAAAGAAGAAAATGTCCCAAGGATAAATATTCTTTTGAATCTTGTATTATGGATACAAACAAAATAGCAGATGAAATATCCAATTTTTTGGATAATAGCCTTGTAAATGTCTAGATTATGCTGCCCTTTTCACTTGGATGCTATAAGGAAGGGCAGTAAGGAGACCAATTAGTAATCAGAACCTGTTCTCTGAACATTCTCTTCATGTTCTTGCTCTAACTACTGGCTCTTCCCTGGGGGACGTGGCCTTCCCAGTGGCCCTCTCAAATAGTCCCAGTGTTATTTTCTCACAACTCTTGTCCTACTGGGTCAATATCTGGGTAAGTCATTACCATGCTTTTTTTTTTTTTTTTTTTTTTTTTTTTCCCCCCTGCTTTCAGACCATTCTCCTTCTCTCTTCTGGAAAGAAAACATTTCCAGCTCTCAATCTCAGCAGACTGTCTCACCCTACTCTTCAGTATTGCTGTCATTCAATGACCTCCCCTTCAGCCTCACACTTGGGCCATTTCTCCCCAATTCTAAACAGTTTTAGTTCCTGACTCACACTCACTCACTCCAGTACTTATTCTGCCTTTCTTTTCAGTGATGATATGAATGACCTCTCTAATAACTTGATCTTTCAGAGCTTTGGATTTCTGTCTTCCACTGATGTTATCCTTCTTATACTCCTCCTTAACTCTCTCTTGCGGTCATTCCTAAGACCCTGTCATCACCAGTAGTAAAATCTCTCGTGATCAGTTTCATGCCCTACCCTTTGCTGACCATATCCAATCTCTCTAGTTCATTGCTTTGGATCCCAACCCCAAAATTACCTCTCATGATGATCTGACAGGCTTCAATTACTATAACCTCTAATGTCGTCACTTTCCTTCTTACTCACTTTAAATTTTCTGGTCCTTTGTGAATCCACCAGACTACTCTGCTTCTCATTCGTTTTGCCGTATTCCCTTAACAAAACCACAGTCCTGGTTAAAGTCATTCTCCCTCTATTCCACTTCTGTACTGATGCAGTTGAACATGGCCGGAACGAAATACACAACCACTGTGATGAATTTCACTAATAATTCATTAATTCCAAGTCAATCCTTAATGCTGCCAGGCAGTCATATTACATATTACATGTTAGGCTACATATCATGTCACATCATTTTTATAAATTTACACATCCCAATTGTATTATATACTCCTAGTTCATTCATTCACTCCTTAAGAGGACTACTTCACACTTTCTCCTTTTTTCTGGAAACCCCAGTGTGATGGTTAATATTAGGTGTCAACTTGACTGGATTGAAGGATGCAAAGTATTTTTTCTGGGTGTGTCTGTGAGGGTGTTGCCAAAAAAGATTAATATTTGAGTCAGTGGACTGGGAGAGGCAGACCCACCCTCAGTTTGTGTGGACACCATCTAATCAGCCATCAGCATGGCTAGGATAAAAGCAGGCAGGGGAACACAGAAGGATTAGACAAGCTAAGTTTTTTGACCTGCATCTTTCTCTCATGCTGGATGCTTCCTGCCCTTGAACATCAGACTCTAAACTCTTCAGTTCTTGGATTCTGGGACTGACACTAGTGATTTGCCAGCGGCTCTTCAGCCTTTGGCCACAGACTAAAGAATTCACTATTGGCTTCCCTACTTTTGAGCTTTTGGGACTTGGACTGTATTCCTGGCTCCTCAGCTTACAGACAGCCTATTGTAGGACTTCACCTTCTCACTGTGCAAGTCGGTTCTCTTAAACTCCCCTTCATATATGCATCTATCCTATTAGTTCTGTCCTTTTAGAGAACCCCGACTAATACACCCAGTGTCTCCTCCACTGTCTTCATTCTCAACTGAAGACTCTTGTCTCTTAGTTCATGAAAAAAATTAAAGCAATCGTAAAGAAGTTCAGGAGATTCCCATCTATATCCACCAGTTTCTGCCTACTAGAATTTGCCTTCTCACTTTGATGAACATTTGTGCTCCTGGCTGAAGCTAATACTTTCACTCGTATATGAGATTCCATCCATTCTCACCTACTCAAAGACAACGCTGTAGCAATTTTCCCCATGATCTTCTATATCATCCTATTTCCTCCTCTACTAATGTCCCATTCTCTCTCTCTCTTCATCTTGAAAATGGACTAACAGAAAAATCTCCCTTTACTCCTTTTACTAACTACTGCTCCACAAACAAAATTTATTTACAAAACTGTAAATACTTGTCTCTAATTTTTCTTTCTCCATTCTTTTTTAAATTCACTCCAGTCTCCAACCACTCCACCGAAAATGCTGTTGTAATTGTCACCAATGACATCTACATTCTTACATCAAGTGGTTAATTCTGGTCCTCATATACTGGACCTATTAAGCAACATTTAAGAGAGATGATCACTCTTAGCACAACACATTTCTCTTCACCTGACTTCAAAGAATTCACAGTTTCCTTGGTTGCCCTCCTACTCCACCCGTCACTGCTTTTCAGACTCCTATGCATTTCCTTTTCTTCTATTTGACCTCTCAATGTTGGGCTCCCCCAGGGATAAATCCCTGGACTTCTATTCTTTTTGCATATTCAAAAATACAGTGATTTAATTCAGTCTCCCAGCTTTAAGTGACATTTACTTGTCATCAAGTTTCAAAAGTGTATCTATAGCCTAGACAGCTCTCCCCTCTATTTCTAGACTGCTGTAAGTGTCTGCTTTACTTGGATGTTATTAAGCTTCTCAGATTCAATACATTGAAAACTGAACTCTGATCTTCCTCCACATAAACACCCCTCCAACCCACCCCAAACTGCTGCAATTACAGCTTTTCATACTGTAGTTGATGGCAATTCCATCCTTCCAACCTCTTAGCTCAGAACCCTTGGAGTCACTCTTAACTCTGCTTTTTCCCTCATACTCAATGTCTGGAAATGCTTTGGACCTTCCCTGAATATGATCATCACTCCTCTTTATCTAGACTTCTTTCACCCCAGTATGCCTCACCATCAACTCTTGCCTAGATTACCACAACACTCTCTTAACAAGCTTTCCTTTAAAAAGTCATAACATCAATTGATTGAAATTCAATTGATTAGGGGTTCAGAGATCTTGAAATATAAGCATGGAATCTCTAGGCCCCACCCCAACCATATACATTGCTCTATAAATCTTTTTTATTTGGCTCTTCCTGAGTTGTATCCTTTGTAATAATATTGAAATGATAAGTATAGCACTTTCATGAGTTCTGTGAGTTATTCTATGAATTATCAAACCTAAGATAGGGGTCATGGGAACCCCTAAATTTATAGTCAGCTGAGAAAAGGTTCAGGTGCCTTGAGGATACCTGGAAAAGTTGATATCTAAGGTGGGGGAAGTTTTGTGATACTGAACCCCTCAACCAGTGCTGTCTGTTCTAACCCTATGTTATTAGTGTCAGAAATAAATAAAACTGTGGGATCCCCAAGTAGTTGTCAGAGAATTCATGTGGGAAAACGACCGAGATAGATTTAATTCTCTAACTTTTTATGATCATCTAACTTAGAATTAGAGAATAACCTAAAAGTAGTAATAAAATCATTGTAACAAAGAGGCAACCAAACTCATCAATATAGAAAACTACAAACAAAAAGAATTATCAAAATACAGAAAAACAATATGTACAAACTGGACCACAACAAATATCACTCATTAACTGAGTCAAAAAGTATATATTTTCTTATCAGATTTCCAGTGAGAAAGAACTGAAAGTTGAAACCAGAACCTGACCACAAACCCATTTCATTTAGTTGTATAATTGAGGCCTAATTTAACCCAATAGCAAAAAATGAAGCTCTGATTTGAGGATATGAGTTTTGTTTTTCTCAACATCATTTTGTAATTTTCATAAAGCCCTGAATTCAAGAATTTCTTCACATATGGTGGGTAGCAGACAGAAGTGAAAAAAGAAAGGAAGTGGCTACTGCAGAAATACATGTACGATCCCTGAGCCAGTAAAAGGGAGAATGTGAAGGAAGGCCTGGCCAACAGTGCCTAAACTTTGGAGAGACAAAAAAAAAAAAACAAAAAAATGACAGTAGCTTAATTATTACAATAACTACAATAACATTTTCAGGAGTCATCAATTCACCTTTTTATCAATTCACTTCTTCAAATGATCTAGACATTAACACAATATCTCAAAAACTGTGGGCTCAGTGCAGAGTGTGGGAAACCAATCATGCCCAGCATACCCTTCAGTGGCTCTGCAAACTACTCCTAATATTTAGTCTTAGAACAGGTTTCCAGGTGTCCCCCACTGGAAGCCCCTATACTCTTCTGAAGAGATCACCAGGTCATTATCCAACAAAGAAAACACAGATTGAACACAAAGAAATTCTAATTAAATAAAAATATTGAATAGCCTAGAGTTCAGCAGATCTGAAATTCAGTCAGTCAGACGTACTAACTTTTAATGTAGTGTCTAGTTTCAGATTTAGGTTTCCCAGGATGGGGAAAGCTGCTGAGGCTAAAGCCATCAAGTGGTTCCCAGGTGAGGGGACAAAAGAACAGAAGCGACCCATGTAGCATAACTGTCTCATGACATAAAACTGATACCTTGACCTTCCTAGTTGGATGCTATAACCTCAAGTCCACTAGAGTAGAAAACAGAAGTTAATAATTCCGGGGCTCAACTCAGTTATTCCATGTCACTTTGAACAAGATATTTGACCTTTCTGCTGCACATTTTTTTCTCCTCTATAAAATGATAATAAGATTTTGCCACCTACCTCTCACCAATTTTGTTATTGCTGATTTTTTTTTTTGCATTTCCACAATGTGCTAGTGTGTGTAATACTGCTCTCCAGAGTTTAAGCTTGTAGCTGAGCTAATTTGCACAGGATATATACATCATAGTTTTTTGTATGACTATTCACATCTACAGAGTTCGTATTCCTAGTCCCATCTCCTAACAACTCAATCCTGGGTACAACAGCATATAAATACTATGTGCACAAGTAGAAGTGGTTGCTAATAATTAGTTATACACTGCATTTTGTTTTTATTTCAGTTCTTCTTGAAATAGACATTTATCAAAAGAAGACACACAATTGGCCAACAGATATATGAAAAAATGCTTATCATTGCTAAGCATCAGAGTAGTGCAAATTAAAACTGGTTACCATAGAGAAAACATATATCTGAAAAGTTATTTCAAGATAAACCTATTTCCTTCACGTGATGTATATTTGTGTTCTCAACTTAGTCTGCCTGGGCTATCATAACAAAACATTATAGACTGGTGGCTTACACACAAAAAAAATTCTTAGTTTTTACACTTCTGAAGTCTGGAATTCTAAGATCAAGGTTCTGGTCAATTCTGGTTTTGGTGAAGGTGCTCTTCCTGGCTTACATAGAGCCACCTTCTTACTGCATTGTCACATAGACTTTCTCAGTGCATGCACACGTGCGCACGCACACACACACACACACACACGGAGAGAATGAACTTTCCACTGTCTATTCCAGTGTCTATTTTTGTAAGGACACTAATCTTATTGGATCAGGGCACCACCTTTATAACCTCATTTAACCTTAATTACCAACCTGAAAGATCTTTAGACTGAAAAACATAAAACACTGATGAAACAAACAGAACACAGAGATAAATGTAAAGGTATTTTGTGTTTATTGATTTGAAGATACAAAGTGATCTACATATTCAACAGAGTCCTTATCAAAATTCCAGTGACATTTTTGCATAAGTAAAAAAAAAAAATCCTAAAATTTGTATAGAACCACAAAAAACCCTGGGCAACCAAAGCAATGTTGATTTTTTTTTAAAAAAAGAGCAAAGCTGGAGGCATTATACTACTTCACAAAAAAATATACTGGAAATCCATAGTAAATAAAATTGCATGGTATAAACAGAAAAACAGACATATAGACCAATGGAGTAGAAGAGGGAGCCCAGAAATAAATCTATACATTTATAGTCAATTGATTTTCAACAAAGGTGCCAAGAACACACAATGAGGAAACGACAGTCTCTTCAATAAACTTTCTTGGGAAAACAGGAGATTCACCTGCAGAAGAATAAAATTTGACCCTTTTCTCATGCCATATACAAAAATTAACTAAAAAAAAAGAAAGATGTAAACATAAGACCTAACACTGTAAGACTATTAGGAGAAAACATAGAAGAAATGCTCCAAAGCATTGTTCTGGGGAAAGATTTCTTTAATATGACCTCAAAAGCAGAGTCAACAAATGTAAAAAATAAGCATACAGAATTGCATCAAACTAAAAGGCTTCTGCACAGCAAAGGGAACTATTAGAGTGAAGAGACAATCCATGTATTGAAAGAAAATATTTGCAAACCATATATCTGATAAGGCATTAATATCCAAAATATTTAGGAGACTCAAACAACTCAATAACATTAAATAAAGAATCTTATGAAACAATGGCCAGAGAACCTAAATAGATATTTCTTAAAAGAAGATATACAAATGGTCAACAGATATATGAAAAAGTGCTCATCATTGCTAAGCATCAGGGTATTGCATATTAAAACCACAATGAGATATTATATTACACCTATTAGAATAACTACTATCCAAAAGATGAAAGATAAGTATCAGTGAGGGTATGAAGAAAAGGAAACAACTGTTGTGGATTGTTGGTGGGAATGTAAATTAGTACGGCACCAAGGAAAACAATGCAGAAGTTCCTCAAATAACTAAAAATAGAATTGACATATGATCCAGCAATCTTACTTCTGATTATTATATCCAAAGGAATTGAAATCAGTATGCAGAAAAGATACCTGTACTCTCATGTTCATTCACAATAGCCAGGATATGGATAATGTATTCCAGTCTATGTCTCTTTTCAGATCTATTAATGTTTTCTTCATATATTTAGGTGCTCCAATTTTGGCTGCAAATTTATTTACAATTGTTATATCATTTTGATGAATTGAGCCCTTTGTCATTATATCATGACCTTCTTCAAAAAAGTCATTTTGTCTGATATACTTAGCATCCCTGCTTTCTTTTGCTTTCCATTTGTATGTAATATCCATTTCTCTCTCTCCCCTTTCCATTTATGTATATTTTTAAAGGTGAAATGAGTCTCTTGTAGACAGCATATAATTGAGTCTTGTTTTTTTTTTTAATTCCTTCAGCCACTCTAAAGCTTTTGATTTGAGAATTTCATCCATTTATAGTCAAAGAAATTATTGATAGCTTAGGACTTACTACTGCCATTTTGTGAATTATTTTCTGTTTCTGTTTGTTCATTTTTATTTTTTGTAGCTCCTTTGTTCCTTTTCTTCCTTTCTTGCTGTCTTCCTTTGTGATAGGTGAATTATAAAGTGTTATTCTCTAGTTCTTACTTTTTACATTTTGTATATCTACTACAGGCTTTTGCTTTGAGGTTTACATAAGGCTTATATAAAATAGATCATAGAGACTATTATAATCTGACATGAACTTGAGCAAATAAAAACAACATTTTCCTCCACATCTACTCTTGCATTCTATGTTTCCAGTGTCACAATTTGCATCTTTTTATATTGTGTATCCCTTAAAAATTATTACATCATTTTTAATAGTTTTGTTATTTAACCTTTGCACTGAAGATATAAGTGATCTATACACCACCTCTACAGTATTAGATTATTCTGACTTTGTGTACTTACTTTTATCAATGAGTTTTATAGGCTATGTACTTGCTTTTACCAATAAGTTTTATACTTTCATGTTTTTGTTATTAATTAGCATCTTTTTCTTTCAGCTTGAAGAAATACTTTTAGCATTTTTTGTAAGACAAATTTGGCTGTGATAAACTCTGTCAGCTTTTGTTTGGGAAATATTTTATCTCTTCTTCATTTCTGAAGGACAGTTGTGCTAGATGTATTATTCTGGATTGGCAGTATTTTTTCTTCACTGATTTGAATGTATCATCCCACTCTCTCCTTGCCTATAAGGTTTCTACTGAGAAGACCACTACTAGCTTTATTGGAACTGCCTTTTATGTAATACACTTCTTTTTTCTTTCTTTCTATTAGTTTGGTGCAAAAGTAATTGTGGTTTTTTGCCATTACTGTCAATGGCAAAACTGCAATTACTTTTGCACCAACCTACACTTTCAGGACTATTGCTTTGTTTTTGATTTTTGACAGTTTGATTACAATATATCTTTGTTTAGTCTAGCTTGGATTGAATCTGATTAGAGACCTTGGAACTTCCTCTACCAGGATATTTATATTATTTCCCAGATTTGAAAATTTTTCTGCTACTTTTTCTTTAAATAAGTCTTCTGGTTTTTTGTCTTTATCTTCTTCTTCTTGTATATCTATAATTAAAATATTTGCTCTTTTGATGCTGTCTCATATGTCCTGAAGGCTCTCTTATTCTTTGTCTTTCCTCCACTGACTCTGTGCTTTCAAATAGTCTGTCTTCAGGTTCACAGATTCTTCTGTTTGATCACTTCTGTTGACATTCTGTTGTATTTTTTATTTCATTCATTGTATTTTTATATTTCTGAGTTCTAGAATTTTTGTTCAATTTTTTATGACCTCTCTGTTAAACTTCTAATTTTAGTGAATTATTTATTAGTGAATTACCTGATTTTGTCAAATTGTTCCTCTGCATTTTCTGGAAGTTAACTGAACATCCTTAAAACAATTACTTTAAATGTTTGTCAAGCAATTCATAAATCTCCATTTCTTTAGGGTCTGTTACTGGTGCTTTATATTGTTCCTTTGGTGGTATCATGTTTACCTGACTATTCTTGATCCTTGTGGCCAGATGTTGTTGCCTGCACATTTAAAGAACTGGGGACATATTCAAGTCTCTGTAGACTGGCTTTGTCTAGGAAAGTCCTTTACCAGTAAGCCTGTCTAAAAATTCTAGGCAGGCTGTCTGATATAGTCTATAGGCAGGCTTGCTGCTGGAGTCTTTGAGTAGATTGGCTTGGTATCTGTGTCAGCAGGTAGGTAGGCCTGGCACCTGGGTTTGCAGTATTGGCCTTAGAGCCAGGATTCACTAGGATGGACCTATTAATTGGGTCCACAGAGGTGGGTCTAGAGCCTGGGCTTATAAGAGGGAGGCCAGGTGCAGTGGCAGAAGCATATAATTATAGCACTTTGGGACACAGAGGAAGGCAAATCATTTGAGGCCAGGAGTTTGAGACCAGCCTAGCCAACAAGGTGAAACCCCATCTTTACTTAAAATACAAAAATTAACTCGGTTTGGTGTAATCCCAACTACTTGGGTGGCTAAGAAACAAGAATTACTTGAACCCAGGAGGCAGAGGCTGCGGTGAGCTGAGATCATGCCGCTGTACTCTAGCCTGTGCCAAAGAATGAGATTCTACCTCCAAAAAAAAAAAAAAAGAAAAGAAAAAAGAATGGGCCTGGAGACTGTATTTGTGGAGCCAATCAGAAGCCTGAATCCATAAGAGCTGACCTAGCACTGGTGTAGGCCTGGCACTTGGGTCCACTGGGATAGGCCTGGGGCTTCTGTCCATGGAGGCTAGCCTAACACTGGGATCTACTGAGTTGGTCCTGAACTCCGGGGCCACTGAATCCTGGGGCCACTGGGACTAGCCTGGAGCCAAGGGCAAGCATGAAGTCTGCATACAAAAACAGGCTGGTCTAGTGCTTTGGATCACAGTTGCTGGCGTGGTCTGGTGACTGGAGCAATAGGAGCTAGACTCTGGGTCTGCAGGGACTGACACAGAATCTGGGTTTGTGGGTGCTATCCTGGAGCTTCAGGGGTCATCCTGGGGCCTGGGTTTGTGGGGGATGGCCAATGAATGGGGTCTACTGCGAAGGAGTGAACTCTGGGTTTGCTGAGGCAGGCCTGGACTCTAGGTCTGCTGCAGGGCGGGGCTGTGGGGACTGATCTTGAGGGCAGAGTGGCAGGAATAGCTTGACACTGAGAAGGTCTGGATTCTCTGTGTGTGCCAGCCTGGTGACTGAGACCAGTGTTGCCAGCCTGGCACTGGAGCAGGCCTGAATCCTGAGACTAAGTGGGTCCACCTGGCTCTGGGCTGGTCTAAGATCTAACCCAGATCTGGAGCCTGGGCCACAGGACTGGCTGTGACCAGGGCTGCAGGGGTTGGGCTGGTGCTGGCATGGGTCCAGAGCCTGAGCCAGGCCTAGAGACTAAATATATGAAATTGGCCTGGCATTAAGGCCTGTCTGGAGTCTGGGGCCTCTGGAATCAGCCTAAAATGGTGCAGCAGAAAGTCTGCCAAGCAGGCCTAGAGTTTAGGCTGTGAGATCTAACCTAGTGCTAGGGTGGGCCTGGAGGCTCAGTCTGAAGGTACTGGCCTATGGTCTGGTGAGAAGGCCTGCCCAGTGCTGAGTTTTGCTGGCACAGGCCCAGTGTTGAAGTCTAAGGCAACGTCCAGCACTCCCATTTTTTGTCCTTCCTCCAAGGAGAGCGTATCTCTATGCTGTCTGCCTGGGGTTGAGATGGAGATGACACAGGCAATGTAAAACTATCTTTTCTACCCTTTTCAATGCATCTGTTTTTATCTCTGTGCTACATCCAGGTGCTGTAATCTGTCACTTGATTTTTTTTTAGTTATCGTGAAGATATTTTTATGCATGAATAGTTATTCAAATTAATGTTTCTATAGGAGAGGAGCTCTGGAAAGTCCTGTTTTGCCATCTTGCTGATGTCAAAACTTTGCAGAGAAGTAGACTCTTACCTTAAAATTAGATTTGACAAAAACCATGGTCTAAATATTTGTGTCCACCCCTGCTTCTAAATTCATATGTTAAAAACCAAATCCCAATGCAGTAGTATTAAGAACTGAGTTATTTCGGGAAGTGATTAAGTCATAAGGTCAGGTGTCCCCATGAATATATTTACTGTGCCCATAAAAGAGGCCCAAGGGAGCTTATTCATTCCTTTTGCCAGGTGAGGCTGTGGCAAGAAGTTGACATCTATGAAGCAGAAAGGGAACCCTGACCAGACACTAAGTCTGCTGCTGCCTTAATCTTGGACTGCCTAGCCTCCAGAACTGTGAGAAATAAAGTTCTGTTATTTAAGCCACCCAGTCTGTAATACTTTGTTATAGTAGCCTGAACAGTCTAAGGCAACAAGGAAGCACAATACATTAAACAAATAAAAATGGGGTAGTTGTCTTTGAAGTCACGGTGAGAATTCTACTCTAGAATTTCAACTCTATAATATCTCACCAAAGAGAGTCAAGAAAGCTCCTTATGGAAAATAGGACAAAATATTAGTAATTATAACCCAAATTGTCATACCTCAACCAGATATCCCATCCCTTTTCAGGTTCTTCAGAGTTAAAAGTTTGCTTTCAGCTTACTTAAACATAAGTTTAAATCAGATTAAGCTCTAACTTAGTTTTCTATATATCTATCTAATTGTCTCAAATATTTTGTGATTTCCTGACAGTAAATGACACACCTCAGATCTCTTTTATCCTCGAAGTTATATCCAATGTCTTATTTCTGAAATACTGGAGTATGATATTTATGATAAACAATGGACTTCAGCCTATATTAACACAGAATCCAGAATCATACTGGGGATAGAATCTTGGAGACTACCTAGTTAAATCTGCTCATTTTACAGATGAAACTGAAGCCAAGAGAATTTCTCAATAATTAAGTATCAAAAAGGAGTAGAGAATTCACATCTCTGCATCTCTAGACCAGCCATCTCTTCCCTAAGGTGTGTGCTCTCTCAAAATTCATTTCTTGTAATCCCCAGTTTTGAACACAGGGACTTATATTTGGAAAATTTTGTGAGTTAAATTTTTCTGGAGGGCCAGACCCTCAGAAAATTCAAAGTAAACCTGGGATGCTCATCCAGTGATTTTCATTAAACATCTGACATTTATCTTATAGAGGTGAGTTTATCTTACCACAATTCTTCATTGCAGTCATGGGAAAATAGCAGCACTTACCATGTGAAGGTAAATATTATGGCAAGATAAATATTAACTTTTGAAAGAAACCACTCTAGCTGGTTAAAAATCACAAATGGCATCAGTTGTTTGAGGTTTATGCTTTTATAGAGTCTCTGTGGACAACAGAGTTTCTTGAACTAAATCTGTTTTTCTCAGAGATTTAATATGAGGGTAAAGATATCTGGTATTCTACTCAATACAAAGAAATTTCTTAGTTGCAATGACAGCGTGCAGCACAGAAGGAATTCATCTAGGGGTATTTGACCTCTCTCTACACAGCTACACTTCTTCTCTCACTAGGCTCATCCCTTCTGTGTTTACAAGTATTGAATCTGAGATACGTAGAAATCCCTCCTGACTTAATCCCTGGCTCAGCAGTGTGTAAGGCAGCCAGAGATTTTCAGAGTTTATGTTAGAAGATGACTTGACAATGCCTACAAATCACCTATATGCTGTTTCCTCCTCCTTGTACCTTGTGGGGAACAGTCATAGAGAATGAATAATTTGCCCCTCCTCCCTCAACGGGCCCTGGAAGAAAAAACAATGGAGAGAGGTCATGTATTATATGCATTAGCTAGAACAGTCTGTTAACTAGTTGGAGAATGCTTTATAAGCCATTACCTCACATAATAAAGACTGTTCTACCTTGCTTTTCTACCAAAAAAGAGTAGCCTGTTCTGTCTTTATCATTTTGTAAAAGGGTTCACAGAATGCCTTAAAAGATAAAGAATCATCATTCAAATGCTTACACCAAGCTCCTAGAACACAGGGATACTCCAATGATAAACATTTCCTGGATGATTGTTACTTGCTTTCCCCATACATAGAGATGGCCTCCCACAAGAGGGAAGGACCATGGTAATTGGAAGACACAGATGTCAGTTACATGAACATGCAGAAATTGGCTTAAAAGGCATTAAAGGGTTTCTTGATAAAATGCTTTTGAGAAGTGTGTGTGTGTGTGTGTGTGTGTGTGTGTGTGTGTGTGTGTGT
>NW_022437004.1:8877667-8881484 GCF_009761245.1 Sapajus apella | reverse complement strand
GTGTGTGTGTGTGTGTGTGTGTGTGTGTGTGTGTGTGTGTGTGTTCATCTGGACCTACTGGGGAGCAGCTGGTTTATGGAAAACAATTGCAGTGGAACTAAGAAAACTAGGTAGCTTGTAATGCCCTGATATCTGAGTGCTCACCGGAAAGTGAAATCAAAATTATTAGCCAAGGGAAAAAATATTGTATTGTGCTGCAGGTCATGTTCTTAAATGAATATAAAAAGCTTATCTAAATAATTTACACAATTTTGGGCCCACAAAGGGCCATCAGAGGCAATATACTTATTCTGGTGGTGATCTCACAGATAAAAATCATCTGGGATGTTCTTTCTCAGAAATGCATCTAGAGCTGAGAACTCAATCTTTTAACTCTCCAAAAGATTACATTCTTCCTTTGATGGCAGGTTTTACTGTTTAGGAATGAATAGTCATTTGGCAGTTAATTCTTAATAACCAGATAATTTAAAAAGAGGATAATAGTGTTATGGGAAAACAATGGTGACTATTAAGTACTGTGTTGATAATTTAAACAACAATGAAATATTTTCTTAAAAATTGTACCCTGGCACAAAAGGCAATTCAAATAAAGAAGTTTCCTGAAAAGTTTGGGCAATGGCAGAATTGCTGGAATTGCTACATAGCTTCCCAAAGACTTCCCAAAGAGACTATTTTTAAAAGGCAATACTTGGTTGTAGGAAAAGTGCTGCCTGTTTAAAAGAAAAAAGGCCCATAGCTTTATAGTTTTACCTTATGCAAGTTGAATAAATATAGACTAAAGGAATGACAATTTCATGAACTCTTGAAAGAGAGCTATTCATAGAAAGACCTTGTGGCAATAATGTTGTAAAACCTATTGTTTATGTAGAATATTGAAAAGAAATCCAGCTACACAGAAGAAATGCAAAAAGAAGCAAAGTGCTCAACCCGGAGGCCAGACTGCTGGAAAATGAGAACAATATGAGACATGAGTCTCCTGAGATTAATGAGTCCAGGAGGGTTCACTTTTGTTACAAATTACAAATCGAGTCTGCTGTAAGGTGGTTTCAGGTTTAGAATTTAGGGTTCCCCAAGGGTTCTATTTCAAAGAACAAACCATCTATGATGACGAATGTTTGAAGGTAATACATCAAATAATATCTTTATGTGCATGGTTGGGTTTTAAATCACTCCTCCTTGAAGAGAAAAAATAAAATGACAAATTTTAATTCAAATGCCACAGGAAATGTTTAAATAGTAATACTAATAAAATAAAAATAAAGCAGGCACAGAAAAGTAGAAAAGAAATTGTGCTTGCATTCTAGTTCAGGGGGCGTATAAGAAATACAGGATACCTCTGCGTACAGTGAATTCTGTTCAGAAAAGAGATTTTTGTCAAGTTTAGGATTGTGAACATGTTCAAAATTTTAACTTTGATGTTGAAGCTTTTGTTCCATTGATGCAACAAACCCTTGACTTTTGTGGAAGTAGTTCAGATTTAAAGCTAAAGTGACAAAAGATTATCCAGGCATCAATAGCTCTTAGCAATAAAATAGTGATGCTAACTATAGCTTGATTGGGTGAATATTAACTTGGCATGTTCAAGCTGAAGGGAGCAGGACCCATGCTTGTCAGCCAGGAGAATTTCAATTATCTAGAGTCTAACCCAGAACATTTACAAAGAAACTTCTAAAACATACCTGAGTTTTCCCGTTTAATTCAGTGGGTCAACACATCTGAATGATTTTATAAACCCTCAACTTCACTGTTTCCCAACTTTTTTTATTAGATACAGTTATGCAGCTCTATTTGTTCTTTGGCTATAAAAGTCATATACTAGGGCTTATTGGTCTTTGTGCTAAAAAATGGTTAGTTGCATTTGTTTGAAATATTCTAGGCAGTATTGGCTAGGGGAAAATAATATGACAAAAGACGCTATGTGTTTTTTTTAAAAATCATCTCTTCTCCCAAAGAAATCTGACTTCTCTTCTGAAATCTTCCCAGTAGGAACCATAGAAAAATGACAGGGAGCTGCTGGTTGGTTTTTCTTGCTGCTAAAACATATGTTGTTATGTCATGTCCTAAACAGAAAACTGAAGCATCCCTTTCAAATTCTCAGCACCACTGACACTTCCAACAAGTGCTCTCGTATTGGTTTTGGTCTTATCTGTTCCTAACAGACAGCCTCATGCCTTGGAAATTTGACCTGAAATAAAAATTCAGCCCCAAGTATCTGCTGTCAATTGTGCAGAAAATAGGAGATGACAGCAAAGTCACTTCTGCATGCTGAATTAGATCTCTTTCCAACATCTTCTAATGTCATTATTAGCACTCAAATACACTGTGTCAAAATGTGTCTGTGTAGGGAGATGGACCGGGCAACACTGAGTTTCCCTCTTAGTCAATTTGACAAGCTATTTTTAATACATACCTCTGCATAGGGAATTATTTAGGAAAGGTACCTAACCTGTCACAGAGATTTGGAGATAAGGACATTCAAAATGGACATGTATCGTCAATAGGGAGCAGCTTATACAATTCAGTTGGCAATTAGCTACTTCCAAATTTGGGCAAAGCAATTGTAAATCTGACATTATGGAGTCCATAAGCCAAAGAAGTAAACTCAACTTGGAAATTCTTTGAATTTCAATGGCTCACAAATAGTTGTTTTTGATTCAGGATCTTTCATGATGGTTCCATTGAAGATGACATTTTCACTTCCCTTGTAAATCTGTTCTATGTGTATAGAATTATGCTATTATAATGATACTAATTTTATAATTAATCAGTGTCTTTTATTTATTATAGACATACTGCATATGCTGTAATGGGTGAATTAACTTTGAGTTTGCTCGGTTTTCATACTCTATCTCATCCCATCCCAAAGAGCCACATGAAAGATGTCGATAAACTATCCGACAGCTTATGTAACTACATTGTTTTCATACAAGATGACAAAGATGTGTTCTCATGACTACAGAAAGGAAATCTAAGATAAATGGATGGAAACATCAAGTCAGCTGAATCAGATGCAATGTAATATATTCTCATATTTTCTCAAAGTCTTAGAAAGATAAAATATTTTTTATCAAGAGGGAATATCCGGCCGGGTGCGGTGGCTCACGCCTGTAATCCCAGCACTTTGGGAGGCCGAGGTGGGTGGATCACGAGGTCAAGAGATCGAGACCATCCTGGTCAACATGGTGAAACCCCGTCACTACTAAAAATACAAAAAATTAGCTGGGCATGGTGGCGCGTGCCTGTAATCCCAGCTACTCAGGAGGCTGAGGCAGGAGAATTGCCCGAACCCAGGAGGCGGAGGCTGCGGTGAGCCGAGATTGCGCCATTGCACTCCAGCCTGGGTAACAAGAGCAAAACTCCGAGTCAAAAAAATAATAATAATAATAATAATAAAATTAAAAAATTAAAAAATTTAAAAAATTAAAAAAAAAAGAGGGAATATCCAATTGTTTGGGATGCTCAAGAGTGAATCAGACATCAATGATAGTTATATTAAATGAATTCAGATGCCCCTTCTTCAAACCCTAGAGATTATTTAATTATTCTTTGACTTAAAATGAACTAAGGCTATTTCTATTAAAGCAGAATACATGTGTCATTCCCAAAATCCCAAACAAAACTTTCTGAAATTATAGCTAGTAGCCAACTACCACATATACTATTTAGCTCTGACCCAAACTACACAGAAATTTTGATAGTTGTCAGCATCATCTTTAACCTCTCTCCCTCTCTGGCTACCCTTTACTGTAGTACTCTACCTATGGATTGTGACACACACACACACACACACACACACACACACACACACACACACACA
>NW_022437004.1:8654840-8877657 GCF_009761245.1 Sapajus apella | reverse complement strand
CACACACACACACACACACACACACACACACACACACACACACACACTTTTTAGTAGGAATTCTCAGTCCTAAAAGATTTTATGCAACAGAATAATGCACCAGCTCCCCACAGAGCATGAGACTGTGAAAACGAGCCTCATGGTTAAACCCTTGTCGAGGCACATGTTGTGAGAGGCAGGAGGTGATAGTTAAGTCAAAATCATCAGATAATTTTCACTTGCCATCTGTCTTGTTATCTAGGTAATGTTCTGGCAAACACATTTGTGGAAGGAATCTCCTGTGGTTTCTCCTGGGAGCAAGCAGAACATATTTGACAGAAGCTGCTTAGCAAATTGGCATGGGAATAAAAACAATATATTGAATATTTACTATGTGTGGGGTATATTTACATGCTCTCCTCCGTTCCAATCTTACCATCTTCTGTAAGTTAGAGATACCCATCCTATCTGCATTATTATGGATCAAGCAAAGTATAAATTCCTGAAACTCTCTGCTCAATGAGAAAGAACAATATTCTTCTGTTTTCCCAGGATACTTTCCTCCCATCTTCTCCTCCTGTCACCCTCCAAACAGAAGTGTTCCAGATCTTCTGCTTACTCCTATCACAAGAGGAGTGGTTCTGGCTTGATTCAATATAAGGCAGAAAGCAAGTGTGGTTTCTACCTGTAGATATAGTGAATGTAGTTAGAAAATAAAGGCCAGAAAGGTAACTACAGGGAAAAGCTGAGCTTGAACTAGGGAACAGTGTTTCCCAAATGGTGTCCGAAAAGGAGAGTCTAAGTATGGAGAGCTGAGGTAGCAGAAAGTAGGCATGAGCAAAAGAGCAAAGCTTTGCAGTCAGAATGATTTAAATGATTATCATGGCAGCCAGATTCTGGAAAGGAGGCCACCATATACAATTTCCAGAGCAGGGCTGCAGCCTAGTCCTCATCACTTGGTTTTCTTTGTTTTACTCTGAATAGATGAAAGTATGACAAAGATTCCCCACTGATCTTTCAATAACCATTTTTTTTTTCTCCAAATGTTCCCAAAGTCCTCCCTAGTCAATTAATCACCACATCCTTGGTGTTGTAGCAGCCCCTTGTAACTGTCTTCATCAGCACTTACCACATTGTCACTGCACATCTCTGTCTAAATTCAGAGCTCTGGTTTACATAAGACACCTCATTTGTAGCCCAGAAGATTGTATGCCAAACACTCAATGAATAGTTGTTGAATGAAGGGATGTAGGAACAAATGGGTTTTTGAGTTACTCTGACATAAGTGAAGTATGTCCTATGCTTCTCTATAATGTATTATACTTCAATTCTTAGATGCATATTTATATCAGACATCTTAACATTTTTGAAGTTAGAATGTTTTTAACAAGGTGATATATACACTTTAAAATACTGTGTCTCTCCCTCCCTCCCCTGCCACACACACACAAACCGTTACTTAAACAATGGTATGCCTTCTATATCTTATCAAGGGAATAGCATATTTTTATGATGAGAAGAGATTCTTAGAGATACACCTCATTCCAAATTAATGGTGGAGGGTTTGGGCCTTGTAACAGCTGGGAAGTCATGCCCTGGGCTCCTCCAAATCCCACTGCCCTCACCACCTGCTGAAATATAGCAGAGCCACACTACCGGGAAGTTAAAGGAGAAGTTGCTTTCACACTCTAACCCTCCAGCATGCTCCAGGGAGTATCTTCTCATGTGCATCTTGTGAATAAGAAGCAAGAAATGATACAAAGCTGTCCGAGCATAGGCCCTTAGGCCACTGATTCAAGGTCAATGGCACAAACACTAAATAGAAAACATGCAGATGTCATTTCTAAATTCCCAGTCTTTTCTCAGTGCTGCTTTCAAGATAATAACACTTTTCTTTCCTGTACCTGTTAATGTGCCCATCTCCTTTTCCAAGCTGTTTTTCTTAAAGGCTGGGACTATGCCTAATTCATTTTTATAGGCTAGCAGGTAGTAGTAGAATCCTTATTACAAATGAAAATACTGTGCTTAATTTGCATATTTTATTTCAATTAATTTAATAAATCTTCACCCTTCACACTTATTATTATCCCCATTTTATAGATGATGAAACAGCTCTAAAATAGTTATGTATCTTGCCCAAGTTGCAAAGCTAGTTAATTGGTGGATTAGAGATACAAACTGGGGTTTTACTAAATCAGTGGTCGTACTTTATTGTAAGAGGTTTAAGTCAAGAGCATGTTGACTTTTACACTACACCGTGAACATTTACGTCTCTCTGCCTTGAAATATGAGGTGCTGCTGCTATCACATTTTGTAAGCATCTTTCAATAGAGTTAACACAAGACAATGCAAAAACATTATGTAAAGTAAGAAAATATATGGTACTATGATATAAAATGGAATTTCAAACCTTGAGTATTTTTATATATTCTAGGAACCCATTTTAGAGAAAAGTGAGATCTTAAAGAGCAGTGAGACCAATTCTTCTCTCTTTCACGTGGCCCTGGTCAAATTGCTAGTTAGTGGAAGAGGCAACCAAGCACTATGTCATATTCTTAACTTCTTAACGGAGGGAAAACCTGATTTGCATTCTGGCATCTTGTTGCTTTGCTTTCATAAAGAGGTTTCTGTATGAAAGAACCTTTTGGTTCAATGCAAAAATATCTCCACACTCTGATTTTGTCAAGTGTTGCTGAAAATAAATAGTGGTTACAAATGACTACTTATTCATCACAAAGTATTAGTGGTTGTAAATCGTTTAGAAAGTGTAAAATGCAATTAAAATATGAACTAATACAATAAAGCCCATCTTTCACAGTTTTATGAGTGCTAGAAGGAAATGTAAAAATAATGGGAAAGTTTAAATGGAAAAGAACTAAAAAATTACTTTGGAAAATGCTTGTCACAGTTTAATACTAACAACAGTAATGATAAAGCATGCTAGGAACACATTAAATACCCTGCCATCCTGGGAGCTTGGCCCTCCATGCTTTAACTTTGTAATTAGGAAGGTTTCAAAGCTTTTCTATCCCCTAAGCACAAAGAACACTCTGCCTTCATCCTCCATCAGCGTTATCCCATCTTACATCATTGTGGGTTTTGGCTCTCCAATTTTCACCCTCTCCACAAAAAACATCATCCCATTTCCTGGCTGTGAAATCCAATGCATTCCTCAGTGGATCCTCTCTTGACCTTTGCAGGTGTGTTTTCCAAAGCACTTTGTTTCTTTCCCGAACCCTATTGCTCCAGCTTTTGTTCCAGCTGTTTTCTCTACCTGACATGCCTTTTCATGTAATGTTTGCCTTCAATAGTTAGCTATATTTAATGCTCACTTAAAATCCTATCTTGTCCATTAAGTCATCCAAGCTTTCCTCAGCTAAAATTAACTTCTCATTCTACAATACCCTCACATCACCTTTGTACTTCCATTAGAAGCATTTTTGTTTGTAGCCGTCTCTTCTATAATGCCAGTGGATAATTCTTCCCTTTTGCTTTGATCCCTCTCATAGTGCCTAGAGGAGTGTGTTTGTGTTTGTGTTTGTGTGTGTGTGTGTGTTTGTGTGTGTGTGTGTGTGTGTGTGTATGTGTGTGTATTTTCAATAGGTGCTCTTTATATATTTGTTTTATTGAACAAAAGAATCTTTGTGAAATTTTACATTCAAAGAAACAAAAAAGGCTTTTAAAGCTCTTAGATTGTTTGAGTTCCACCTCTTGACTCTACCCTTTTAAGCAGGCCTCTGCCCAGAAGGATCTCTAAATTTATTATCATTTTATGACAAAATCTCACCTACTCAGATGGTCTACAATTGGAAATGAATATGTTATTTTTTAGCTGTCTCGTTCCCATATTTCTATATTGAGAGTAAGAAGTGGCTGTCCCAGCAAATCTCCACTCATTAGACACTGCACCTTCTGGAAACCATTTACTTCTTCCATGCCCAGAAAGAGGTGCATTTGATGTTCCGACCATCATACTGTGAAGACAAGACTGAATTATTTTATCCAACAAATATTTCTTAAGTGTCAATGAGTTTTAGGTACTTAGGGGAATACAGAGAGATAGTACGATTCCTGACTGTCTCTATGTTAAGGAGGAGGTTGAACTTTAGAGTCAAATGAACACAGTTGAAATCCTCACTCTGCTGCCTGTGGTGTGCCCATGGGCAGTGCCAAAATACAGACCATGTACAGAGGTTTCAAGGTCACAGGTACTGAGGTGGCAGGCACTTCTTACCCAGAGTTACACAGCCACCACTTGTTACTATTGTCAGTTACGTGACTATTGTAAGTGGTTCAAAGTAATAAATTATGTATTTTGTAAGTTCCTGTTCATCAAAGAAAATTGAGAGTACTTTTTATACAAAGTTTGTTGACTGAATGAACCAAATGTCAAAATATGAAATAAGAACAGTAAATGCTGAGGAAATTCAGAGGCAGGTTGTTCCCTGTGAGCTGGGAAGCAAAGGAAGTGAAGACCTCACGAAGGTAAATAGACCTAATCCTCTGAGTAAGATTAAAACTAGCAAGGAAAGGGAATGGATCAAGCTTTTGAGAGCAGATATTGTATCTGTCTGGTTCACTGTATGTTTCTAGCTTCTAGCACAGTGCTTCAACACAGTAGGCATTCAGTAAATATTGATTATATGAATGGATGGCTTCTATGTGTAAGGAATATTGTTAGTGAAAATGAGTCAGAATTGACCATGATATCTATTATGAGAAAGTGAGATGAGGAGGCAATCAGGTGACCCAGTGGACACACAGGAGGGAGGTATGGTCAGCAAGGGAAAAGTAAAGCAATGTTGGGTAGCTTTTTTTTTCTTTGAGATGGAGTCTCACTCTGTTGCCCAAGCTGGAGTGCCGTGGCACGATCTCAGCTTACTGCAACCTCTGCCTCCCAAGTTCAAGCGATCTCCTGCCTCAGCCTCCCTAGTAGCTAGGACTACAGGTGCACACCACCATGCCCGGCTAATTTTTGTATTTTTAGTAGAGACGCAGTTTCGCCATATTGGCCAGGCTGGTTTCAAACTCCTGCGCTTTTGATCTGCCCGCTTCAGCCTCCCAGAGTGCTGGGATTCCAGGCATGAGCCACTGTGCCCAGCTGGGAAGCTTGGAATATCAAGCTGAGTAGGGGGAAAAGAAGCCATCTCAGGTTTATGTGCAAGGACTTTGAATGCAGAACTGGAAGAGAGTCTGGGAACTAAGATTAGATGGCATGAGGTGATCAGAAATGGACTGAGTGGTGGCAACGAGAAAGAAAGAACAGACTCAATGGCTAATCGGACAGAAAGTATGAGGGAAACAGCCCAGCAAGACTTTGATGTTTTAATCCTTTGACACTAAGAGAATGTGGGTGCCCAGGAAATGAGTAATGTGAGAGGTTGTGATGACTTTCAGGGTTCATTTTTGGGTGTTACATCTAAGCTGAGGGAAGAGTATCTGGGGCATCTGCTGTCTCATTCAACAAATATTTTTCAAGAGCCAATATGTCTGAGTCACTCACTCATGGGAATACAGAGACATGATACAGGTCCTTGCTGGCCCTGATGTGCTAAGCAGGAGGAAGGACTTTGGAGTCAGGAAGATAAGGCTCAAAAGTGATGATATTCCTTGGATCTGAGGCCTGAAGTTCAGAATTCAGATTTCAGATGAGATGTCATAGTTGAAGCCTCACTGTGAATCAGATCCAGTTCTCCAAGAAAGTCAAGGAAGAAAAGTAGCAGAGAACAGTGATCAGATAAAAAAGGACATGGTTTTTCATAGCTGTGGCCTGGTGCAATAATACCCTTTGCATAGCTACCTCCTTATTTTTTATTTATTACTTTAAATATTGCCTAAGAAAGGTTTTCCTGTCCAACACATTATTCTCTTTTTCCGGCATTTACCTGTTTCCTTTTTATCACAGGATAGATTTTTTGATTAAAAAAAAAAAAAAGTCTTTTTCTATCACTATAATTTAGGGTAAGGACCAGGTTGTCTTACTCACCATTAAATTTTTAGAATTCTATGGCCCACTAGAACTTTCTGCAATAGGAACAGAAAACCAAATACTGCATATTCTTAGTGGGAACTAAACACATGGACATAAAGAAGGGAACAGTAGAGAGCAGGGCCTATTTGAGAGTAAAGGATGAGAGGAGGGTGAGGATCTAAAACTACCTATCAGGTACTATGCTTATTTTCTGGGCAATGAAATCATCTGTACACCAAACCCTTGCAACACACAGTTTACCCATGCAACAAGCCTGCACAGGTACCCCCAACCAGAACCCAAAATAAAAGTTGGAAAGAAAAATAAGTAAATGAAAACACATGGACTTCTGTAGATACATGCCAACTGTTAACTGAAATGATGTATGGGTATCTGCATCTTTCTGATTTTTTGGTAATAAATCAATATCAGTCGGGTAATAATAAAACAATCAGTTCCTACCTCCCAAGGCTACAGTATATGTTAACTAAGATATTTATTTACTTATTTGATAAATATTTATTAAGCACCTAAAAAAAGAACTTTCTGCAATGATGGAAATATTCTACATCTGTACTGTTATAGTAGCCACTGGTCTCAGTGGCTAATGCTTAAAAAGCAACTGGTGTGATTGAATACCTACATTTTATATTTTAGTTATATTTAACTATTTTAAATTTAAGTAGCCACATATGTCTAGTGGCTATCACATTGCTCATCACAATTTTAATAGTAAACATCAATAAATGGAGTTTGAATAAACAAATGAATAAAATGCAGGGTAATCTGGCTCATGTATCTCTGGATTTTTTTTTTTTTTAATATCTTGTCTACCATAGCATCCAGAGCCAGAGCTTAGACATCACTTACTTATCCAAAAGTGCACAATGGCAAAATTTCATGATAACATCTTAGCCCTTTTATTGTTATCATAAATAGAGATCTATAAAGGATAGAGTCCAAAAATGCACTAGTATGAAAAGGAAGAGAAGGGAAAAGAAAGGGAATACAAGAGGAGGCCTTAAATTTGCTTTCACCGTAAAAAAAAAGACAGTCCTGGATAGTTCCCTTTTATTTTCATAAATTTCTTCTTGCATTTGGATTGATGTCTGTATATCTCAATTCTTGGGTCCTTTCTTCCACATCAAGTATAAACAGTCGAGCACTCAGAATGACCTAATTGATATATAGGAAAAATCAATGTCTAAGAAAAAGGGAGTCTGCCTTATGTTCAGATGACACTGTTTTATCAATAGTTACAGAAATGCAGAAAGCTCCTTTGACCACACACCAATATTCACACACACACACACACACACACACGCTTGTTATGCAAGGAGTAGAAAAATTTCTGTTTGAAATAAACTAAACTAACATCAAGATTTAAAATACCAGAATCATAGAAGTCGTCAAAGAGAAGCAAGATAAGAACTAAGAAAATGCATCTGGAAGATGTCCACTATTCAAGGGACTATCTTACTATTTTAGAACCAATCTGTATACTATATTATCACAGTTAAAACAATAATTGATACTGACACAATAAGTAGAGAATTTTACTCTTTATAACTTACTACAGGTTTTCCATAAGGGTTTAAATGGAGACCTTTAACATTCTCAGAAAAAAAATATTTCTGGTCACTGAAAATAATTGGTAACTAAATGGCAAAGACAAAGAAAGAAAAATAAAAATATTATTTTCAGTTCATTATTCTGACATTTCTGCCATAATGTTATAACCCTGAGTCCTTAACACATTACCATAGTTAATAGTAAAAATACAAATACAAAAAAAGATTGGAAATAAAGTTCTTCCTACTGTTGTTGACTCTTTCTATTGCATTATTCTACGCAGGACCATCACATGGCTAAAATAATAAGATGGTAAAATAATTTTCATTATTTAATAAAATGGAGATAAAAGGTCCAATGAGAGGTAGGTAGTAGTTGTCCTCACAGAAACCTGTAAAAATGTGAGATTTTCCTTTCTCATCAAGATTAAAACTCACAGGTTTCTCTGCTTAAGAGGGTCATGAAATGCTTTTGCTATAAACTTAGGTTTCTAGCCTTAGGCCAGAAAGGGCAATAATAGGAAAGGGAATGGGATGTAAGAGGAATAGTTTGGGTAAATTTGAGTGAAGACTCTACAAATTTGGACCCTGGAAAGAGTCAAGCTACCATTTAGTCAGGAGGTGTAAGCAGCCAAAAATAGTGCCATTTTCTTTGTTTACCTTTGAAAGACTGGGACATGCTCGACGAGACAAAAATGAAAAACAATGTCTTTAAATTTTGCCCATATCCATCAGTTACCTCTGAAGCTTTTAAACATCAAGCCTCCCTTGGACATCTTTAAATAAATTAACTCTTTGGTCCCTAGACTGATAGCAGCAGTTGGGCCCACGGGAAAGGGTAAGCCTTTTCTCTCAGTGAGAAAACGGTGATTGAAGAATGTTTTAGACAGAGAAGAGCAGGAAGGGAATCTGAGTCAGATATGAAATGCAGTTTAGTTAACATTTCCCTTATCCACATATGTGTATTTAAGATAGCCTCTTTAATCTCATATAAATGATCTTTTAAGATTTAATTTCCTTTTTCTTGTTTAAATATGTATCAAACTCTACAATGGACTTACCATAAAAATAAATCAAGCTACGTAATGTCAGAAAATAACACTTTATGCATAAGAATTTCCAGTGCCCTGGAAATTGTAATATAAACCCTTAGTGTAATGCCTATTTTATCAGCCCAGAGAGATTTCAAATCATGACCTTCTTTGACTTAAAACATTCAGAACTCTTCTGAACAAATATTCAACCAATGGGTAGGCATTATAATCTGTTCTGACAAAGGGTGACTCATCAAATTTCTCTGAGCCCTAGTTACATCTGTGAAATGGGGAAAATATATGTCTGGCTGGCTTCTCGAGAGGGTGAAATGCAGCAATGTTAATAAATTTTCTGGCACAAGAGCTGCTAGCATGTAGAAAGTACTTGCTCAAAAATAGAAGCATTAAAAAAATTGAAAAAAAATCTTGATTTATCAAAGCTGTTGTTATACTCAAAGAAATTGGGAAGTAGAATTGTAATTTCAAAAATTCTCTCACATTTTAAAATTTAACAAAACATAGTCTCTGAAAATTTAAATTTTTTTAGTTCAATAAATGGAATAAGAATTTATCACCATGAAGGTTGTCTATGACACTGACTTTCAGGGATTACTCCAGCCCTCAGGTACACGTCAGAATAAAATGTATTTCTACAGTAAAGTAAACTACCATCAAAGATACTTGAACTTCAGCAGCCATTGGAACTGTTTTGTTTTGTTTGGATTTGTATAGAGTTCTGTCTACAATAGCAAATGTGTGTTTGCTGCAAAAGAAGTCAAAATAAACCATTACAAAGAACCTTTAATGGGAGGCATAAGTGTTGGCAACACTATGTGATCTATATCTCAAAAAACAAATTAACAACACACACTTTCAGGACATATAGACAGAGATCAATGAAAAGGTGTTCTTGCAAATGGAATATTGAAAGGCAAGCAATTGTACACTTCTGCCTTTAGCATCTTTCCAATGAAAAGTAAGTTTCAAAATAGGAGAGGCTGCTGCTTTTTCTTTCCTTTTTTTTTTTTTTTTTTTTTTCTTTTTGCCCCTAATACAGAGTGAGTTCAACTTTCAGGTATCACATGTACCTCTCTTGAAATACTAGCCGTTAGGAATTATACCTATGACTACAATGATAAAAAGGGGATTTGTCTGTAGCTAGTCCATTCCAAAAATGGAAGGAAACACTCTGTCTGAAACACCCACTTCCACTTCTCTTTGTGTGTGTGTATGTGTGTGTCTGTGTGTGTGTGGTGTGCACATGTGCACTGGAGCCTAAAGCTCTCTGAGGGAGGAAAACTGAATACCTGGGTACCATATATATAATATATATTATATATTATATATATAATATATATATAAAATATGTATATATAAAATATATATATATACACACAAACACATACACACACATATACATACACACACACACACACACACACACACACAAACACAGACTCACACACATGGTCTCTGGGCGGTGGCTGCCATTCCATCTGCAGACAAATGAGATGTGCCGGATGGATTGGTAGGGGTGAGGGAGGTGAGAGAAGGATGGAGGCTCATGCTTCATGTACTCTTTTTTCTTTTAAATCCCCATCATGCCACCAAGGGGGCTAATTTATGCCTCAAATTAGCTCATTATCTGTATTTGTATCCTTTTCCTGTCATTTGAAGAAACATTATGCAATGTAGAAAATTCATAAGGATGTTATTTCATTGGAATGCAGTGCTGCACCCTATGCCTGCTTTGTTGTCAAAGAAAGGGTCTCCTCACAGTAGTTTCTGGATATGCTGCAGGTGCAGCAACTGAATATAAGAAAACCTGGATACCAAGGAAAGTCTTGGGAAATAAGTAGATGTCATGACAGGGACAATATTTACAACAGTGAAAGATAAGTCCCTAGTCTGGCTTATTGGTCCATTTTATTTGTAAAACCTGTTTCTGTGAAATAATTTTTTTCAAAAATCACCATCCAATTAGCTAAAAGAAAGAAAAAGAAAAACTCGATTGGATAAATTGATAAGTCACACTTTTCTAAAAATCCAAATTGCCTTTTGATTGGTTTTCTGGTAATTGCTATTGAGTAATCAGAAGCTTTCAGCACATGTTTTCTCTCGTCAAGTACAAAACAAAACTGCAGAATGAAAGCAACTATTAAAAGCAGTTTCAGATTTTTTAAAGCCACTTATAATTAAAGGGTTTGTAGCTGCTGTTATCTTGTTTGGGTTATTACCAACAAGGTCAATTTTGTGGGCTCGCCTTGTAGCTCTTCCCCCCAATCATCAGAATAAATGTTCATCTGTGCTGCATATAAGTGATATGTCTTCAGGAAAGAAAAGTTTATGAATCAAGTGAAACTAAATTTTTATTATACTCAGCATGAAAACTGTCCATTTTCTTATCAAATTTTTCCTTAAACACATCTGTCCTTGGGGTATTGTCCTATTTCTTCCCTCTCTATAATCAGCCAACATCAAAAGTATCTTTAATTAAGGAAGATAATTATAAAAACCATTTTTTTTTTTTTTGGTTCTAGACATCATTCAAATTTTCTAACTTATAAGCCCTTTTATTTGAAAGTCCCTTTGATGACACTGTATTCTTTGAATCTAGAGATGGTGCCTTGGACATAGTCTGTAACTGTAGAAAGGTGATTGATTGATTTTTTCATTTTATTCAGGTCTGCATTTTTGACTTCATTGGTGTCAACCTAAATGAGATCATTAAATGTTTAGTGTTTTTTTTTTTTTTTTCAAAAAAATAATAATCATAAGCAGAGAACAGAAAAATTAGTTAATTGCTGAAATCCCTCAGCAGGATGTCAGATGTGAAGCAATGGTATTCCCAACTTCTGAGTTAAGTTCTGCACTTTACAATGATGAGATTGAAGTGATAATGGAAGATGAAAAAAGGATTTGTGATTACTGGGATAAAGTGCTAATCTGTACTACAGAACCTGCTGCATATATCCCTAACATTTACTCTAAAACGCTCTCAGCTTTTAAATCCACCCTCCAAAATTAGTAGGGGGTTAAGGTAGAACCCATTGGGAGGTTACATTTATTTAATATTCAGTCCTTTCTTGGATGAAATATTGCAGTCTATCCTCATAGGTATTTGTCAAACCATTAGAGTAATGGTTTATGGCTATTAAATGAAATTGCAGTTCTGTTTGTAAGTTCCATTTACACAGGATAAGCAAAGTGCCTTTATTTAGATTTAAAATACCTGGAATCTTAGCAGCAGCAGCACATGAAGACTATGTAGACTGTTAACTAATTCATAACCATGGTGTGAACAGATCACAGACCAACCTGTTCTAGTTGCCTGTGACACACAAAACCCCACTGGGTACCCAGAATTACGCTGCCACACTCTGGGCTATTCATTTTGTAAGGGTTGGGCTGCCTGGCACTAGTCATTTCTTTTTTTTAACAGCTTACACTTTTTGGTATTTTAGAATCAAATGAAAAGATGCTTTTAATCATTGTTTCCAGCACAGGAATATTTGATAAAATTCCCTCTGATAATAAATGGAGAATCATGCCTAGAGTTAAAACAAAGCTTTCCTTCGAAACCTTCTCTGTGCCTTTTCCCCCATGCGCTTCACTTTATAGGCAATTTGTACAGACACTGCTGAGTACAAAAGAACTGAGATAAATGAAGTCTTTAGAACTTCACCTCTCTCACTAGGTGATGAGTTTGACTGCTTTCAATAGAAAAGACACTCTATATTCAAATGATTAATTACCAAAACTCACATTTTTGGTCATAAGGGATTCTCCAGATCCTGCCTTTTCCTCCAGAGTGAATTAACACTATGTTAATGGTCCTCCTAGTTGACAGTGTCAGTTCCCAGCAGATTCTTACTGGAGTGCCCCCTCCTATTCACTATTCGAGGCTCATGTATGCACATGCACACGTATATACTATTTTCCCAAAAGCTTCTATGTTTTCATGTACCATAAGGTGCCTTGTTCAGGGACCCCTGCTTAGTTGCACCTTTGTATCAATTAGACAGGTGTGTGTCCTCCAAGATGTACAGCTTAACTGGAGCAGCAATTGGGTTTCAGGACTCTTTCTCCCCCTTGACCACTACTCTTGTGCAGGGCTTAGTCTGCACAATTATTTGAAGCAACTCTACCTTATCCTACACAACAGTGAAAACAAGTTAGATGGCCAATCACATGAACTGTTCAGCTGTCATCCTGTGGGAAGCAGAGTTTACCTATGACCCCAGCTGCCACCCCTTTGGATCCTCCAGCACGTTTGTGCAAAGGCCATCCTTCTCCTGGCTGCTCCTGGCAATAACTAAACACTGCAGGGTGTGAGTCCTGGCCCATTCCTGTGGAATGAAGAACCTCTCTGGAGGACAGCTTTGGCTTTAAGACTGCCCATTAGCCTAGCCAAAGCTTTCTTAGAACTGTGCTGCAGTCTGAGAGTTTCCCCGCTCAATCCTTCTGCCCCTACTCGTTTCTCAGGATCTGGATCAGCACTGAGGTTATTTCCTCCCCTTCATCCTTCATGGGCATATCCCTCAATTACTTTTATGCATATCTGATTCTGTCTTGGTGTCTGCTTCTTAAAAGATGCCATACAACAATTACAGTTCTGGAGTGTTTCCATGAGTCAAACACCAGGCTAAATGCTTTACCTCTGATTTCTCCTGTGACCCTCACAACAACACTATGAAGCAAATGCCCTTTGCACTCTCTTCATTCTGTAGGTAATGCAAGGGAGGTGTTATAGCATTCCCATCATCACATAAGTTACAAGAAGCACAGCTTGGATTTGATCACAAGTCTTTTCAAGCCGTTCTGAATTACTCTACTATACCAGCATGCTGTATTTTTTCCTTGATGGGACTGAGAGAAAGACTCATTTCAAAGCTGAACATTTTTTTTCTCACAAAATGGGGTAAAAATGAATATTCCCTTTGCCTTGAGAAAATCACTTAAGTAGTCCATTTACTAACCCAAATAGAATGTAATAGGTACTTGTAATTCTAGAAGACAACCCCCTAACAACTCAAATTCACATGCTTTAAGACTGAGAAACTAAGATGTGCGTTAATAATTATTGTTTGAGAAGTTGCTGATCTGGTGCAGAAAACTCTAGATCTTCAGAGATGGTCTATCTCCAAAACCTACCAGGGGCACTGCCATTCTAACACTCACAGCTGCTGGGAAGGGCAAGAAGGTTGCCCAATTCCCATGCTTCAGACATCTCACTCAGCCTGGTTTTTACTCAATTAACAAAATAATGAAAAATTATAGAAAAATACTGGATCAACATCTGAATGAAGATTCTCATGAGTTCTAGAATAGTCTGGGATAGTTGTGGCCTTGGAGAGAAATAAACTACTAGATTTCTGGACTTCTGAGGTTATAGCAGAACTGTGGCAAACTTTTCCTTTTTCTGGAAACAGACCAAGACACATGAAACCTAGCCCAAGCTGTGTGGTAAATATCCTGTTACAATAGTAGCAATCACCATCTATTAAAAGCATTATTATGTGCCAAACACTGAATTAAGTGCTTTGCTTACATTACCATGCAGTATAGTATTTAATCCTTTCAAGAGTCCTATAAGGTTAGCACTTTTCTCGTTATCCCAGTGTCAAAATTTATGAAACTGAGGCTTAGAAATCAGAAAGAATGTACTGTAGATCATACAACCAGGAGCGGGTAAAAACAGGACTCAAAACCAGACCTTTCTGATGTCAGGGCTCCAGGTTATTCACTCGAAAATACCTCAGCTGGAATTCAGATTGACAGAGATTTACCTCTGCTTAAGCAATACGTTTCAGAATTGTATACTCAACGTTATTCACAATAGCAAAGTCATGGTATCAGTCCAAGTCCCCATAAACAGTGGATTGGGTAAAGAAAATGTGTTACATATATACCATGGAATACTACACAGCCATAAAAATAATGAAATGATGTCCTTTGCAGCAATATGGGTGCAACTGGAGGCTATTATCCTAAGTGAATTAATGCAGAGACAGAAAATCAAATACCACATGTTCTTACTTGTAAGTAGGAGCTAAAACAATGGGTATACATGGACATAAAGATGGAAACAATAGATCCTGGAGGTGCTGAAAGGGGAGAGGGAAGAAGGGGTGTAAGGACTGAAAACTATCTGTTGGGTACTATATTCATGATTTTGGTGATGGGTTCAATAGAAGCTCAAATCCCAGCATTATGCAATGCATTCATGTAACAAACCTGTACATGTACCCCCTGAATCTAAATAATAATTAAAGAAATAATTTATTTCTTTTTCAAGGAAGCCAAGTGAGTGTTTTCATAACATCATCTAAAATGAGAACGGAATCATATGGAACAGAGTTGTGTACTGTGCCAAGCAATATCCCCCAGTAAAAAGTACAAAAAACATTTAAAAATACTGAAGTTGCAATATAGTTTCACAAAATGAGGTACTAGGGATCATCCATGGTGTTCAAACTTTAGCAAGTATCAGAATCATCTGGTGGGCCCATTAAAAGGCAGGATGGGCTAGCATGGTGGCTCTTGCCTGTAATTCCAGCACTTTGGGAGGCCAAGGCAGGAGGATCACGAGGTCAGAAGTTTGAGACCAGCCTGAACAACATGGTGAAACCCTGTCTCTACTAAAAATACAAAAATTAGCCAGGCGTAGTGGCACATACCTGTAATCCCTGCTACTCAGGATGCTGAGGCAGGAGAATAGGTTGAACCTGGGAGTCAGAGGCTGCAGTGAGCTGAGTTTACGCCACTGCACTCCAGCCTGGGCAACAGAGTAAGACTCTACCTCAAAAAAAAAAAAAATAAAAGGAAAACGCAGGATGGTGGCTCTCAGACCCAGATTTTCTTATGAAATAAATATGAGAATTTGCATTGATAATAAATTCCCAGGTCACACACATGCTGATAGCCTAGAGACTCACTTTAAAAAGTGTAGAAATAGATAGAGGTCTTCATTTTCTTCCTTCATACCAAAGTTCTAATGCTAAAAAAATGACAAATAGCTCAACTCCCTGAACTAATGAGAATGATAAAGCACAAAATTCAGAGCTGTGACAATAGGACACGGCAGGACTGAGATTCTCAGTTCCTGGTTTATCATCCCCTAGACTCTAAAAAACTCCCCTTCACCAGAAAGCAATCTGAACTGGTCCGCAGCAATGTTGCAAGCTAGCCCCAAGAAGGGTGGGTGGAATTTGTCTCTGTAATAATGCTTCTTTGAACAAGTATAATACTGAGAAAATAAGAAAAGTGCTCTCATGAGGAACTTATATTTCTTTTTCTTTTCCTTGAAGAAATTCCAGACAGATCCCATGGATTTTCTGGACACTCTTTAAGAGTGTTTATTAAGACTCTCTCTGGATATTTTAATTGCTAGGAGGTCTTGCTTCAACAGAGGGCCTAACATGCTAATTTCAGGCTCAGTACTGCATTTAGACTTCAAGCATCTCCCCATGTCCCCACCTTAGGTTGGAAGCATACAGTGGAAGGAATGCGAGCAAGTGACTGCTCCATTTCCTTGCCTAGAAATTCCATTTCTCTAACTCCACTTGGTGGATAGCCAGTGGCACACCCAGTGGTGGGAGAGATGTGGTGCAGGAAATCTTGTGGACACCAGTGTCATCTGGTGTTGATTTCCTCGGTCCCTAGCAGATGTCAGAAGCTCCCTCTCCTGCATGTGCCTGTGGAGCAGGTAGTGTGGGCAGCATCTCTCCCTGGGCTTGCTGCTCATGGCGCTCTCACAGCTGCTGCATCTGAGCAGAACACTGAAGCCTGTGTTGGCTGAGGTCCTTTCAGTCTTTGCAGGAAGCCCTCTTGGGCACGGGTCCATTTTTAAATAGCCCTACACAGACATTTCTCCTACAGATTCCTTATCTGGTCACTGGGAAACACGAACCCCTGACCTGTTCTCAGGGGAAGGTGGTCTCCTCTCAAACATAGCTTCCTCCTTTGCTGCCACAGGCCACTTTAACTCTGCTCTGCTGAAATTTGTTTTTCTCAGGTTTGAATCAGATTTATCAGGTTCCTGGATTCCAGGAATCATTTATACGGCTCTCTAAATAGCATCTCTGAATCCTTTCTATTTTTTTGTTCTAGGCTTTGAAAAACACGCATTTAAACATGACATTACACAGCCACAAAAATCAAAGCTATCTCATAGGCTACCACGAATGCCCTACCTTTGCTAAATTGATCATGACTTGTAAGTCATGGCCAATAATGCCATTCTGAAGTACCTCACTAAGATGACAGGCATGTAACCTGTGACATCTGCATTGCAGCAGATAGAACCTTCAAGACAAAGGGACAAAATGGCATTCCAGAGATTACCCCAGAAGGAATGGTGCCATGCTAAAATACCAGATAAGTGTAGAAAATACCCTTCCCGTTATTAAAGCAATTTTATTTTTTTGTCAGTGGCTAAGGAATGACCTTTATAATAATACAGTTTCCATGGGTTTCAAAGGGGTTAGAGATACGAAGTAGAAAATAGATAACATAGCTTGTCATTGACTAAATACATGTTTACCCCTCTCCCCTTGGAAGATTCCAGTAAAGTCACAGAATAAATGTGAAAATAAATTCAAAACAGCACTAGAAACCTAAGGAAGATGGGAGCAGAGGGAGCGAAAGTGACAAAAAACAGAACAGTGAAGAATTTGGAAATAAAGTGAGTGGGGACAAACTGACAGCAAAAGCCACACAGAAAAGAGAGAGGGCGGCAGGGAGTCTGCCAGCAAACTGTGTGGACATTCCAAAAGGTGCATGTAGAAGAAAGATAGTTGTATTCTGTGGATGCAATGAAAGGATGAGACTGACCTGACCACACCCCTGCCTGCCCTCAGAGCTCAGGTCCCATTCAGTTTCCTAAAGTGAGACTTCTGACACCAAAGACTGTCAAAGAGGGTTCTGTGGCTGGAAACCAGTGTCCCTGTTATGGCAGCCATAGAAAAGGAAGAAGATCCCTGCACCCAGAAGAAAAGTTCTCATCATACCCCTCAGGAAATCTCACCCAGCAGCACATCAGCTCTCTTTCTAAACAAATGGTGGATTAAAGAAGAAATAAAATCTAAAAATAGAGAATTTAGAAAGCACTAACTATAACAACACTACATAGCACCATCTATGAAATACTTATATATTTTACCTTACAATTGACAAACGGAATTTCTCCCGAGTTTATACTGGAGCCCATTTTATGTTTCCTTGACATACAAATGACTTAGGTTCCAACTTCAACATTATGAAGCTCCATACATTATGGGGCTTCAAGTCCCACTCACCACTGGGAGGGTCCCATTTATCCCTAGCACTAAAGATTTCATTTCTTGTTATTGAGCTCAGAAAGGTGTTTTTTTTTTCCTTAATGCTCCATTTATTTAGCTTGAATTGGGAACTTTCTTATAGATCAGCTCATTGTACCCTCTTGGAGAGAATCTTCGAATTTATTTCTATTCAAAAATGTGCCTAAATGTGTTTTGCTTATTCACTTCCCCATGCTTCATTTCTCACTGCAGTCTCTCTAACTGTACCATTATTTGCCATTTCCCAAATCATGCTTTCATGCTTTTTTGTTATTTCCCCCGTTTTTTTATATGAAAAATATATGCTCATCTTTTGCAACAGTGTTCAAGCATCACCCTTCCTGCAACACCTTCTGGAGATCCCCCATCTGCCTTTGTTCATCACACCTGCATGACAGCACTCCTTTTTTTTGGTATTGTAATTACACCTATGTGCCTATGTCCTCTTTATGCTATGAACTCCTTTTGGAAACTGATGGAATAAAAATCATTTTTGTCAAAACAATAATACCCAGCATGGTCCAGAAGTTGGGGGCCATGAAGCTGTGTGGAATGGATGAATGACTTCCCAGGCAAAAGGGCATAAGTAGCTATGCAGAGGAAAGGCATGCCCTGTCCACTTGACAAAAGTAGAAATTACAAGCAAGTAATGAAAATTGGTTGGAAAAAAAAGATGCCTAGGGTCAAATCTGCAGTGTATTGAGTAGTCATTTCAATATTTTAGTCCAAGTAGAAGCTTGGTAATATGATTTCTTGTAGAAACATTTAAAAATTAATTGGAAGGAAGAAAAGGCTGAAGGTTAAAGGGGTCAGCAAGGAGTAAATGGCAAAATTCAGAGTTCCTGAGAAAGATGTATAGGAAATTCCTTAGGATGGTTAATAAACTCTAATAATCCTCCCAACCTCCTCCCACAAGCTCCACAGGATACAATTACCCTTCTGCCAGTTCTACCTGGAATCTTTGAAATATCCACACAGTTTGCCCAGGAGCTGTCAGGTTTTGAAGTGTAGCAACAGCTTATAAAAGAGTCCGAGAACAGATACCAAGTGTGAACCTCCTCCTCATTTTCAAGGCATGCCTGCCTTTCCCATGATTTGTCCCAGGCTGCTCTTGACTCATCATCTTGAATGACATTTATTGGGAACTCCCAATAAATAGAGGTGTTTCCCTCCATCAACATAAAAATATTACATTGCTTTTCTAGAAAGGTAATTACCTACCTGCTTCTCAAAATGTAGCAATTAGCTCACTGTTCTCTACCTCATTTCTAGATGTTGGCATTTAAAAAACACCTCTGGCTAACACGGTTATTAAAAAACTTCTAGGTGTCAATAAATGTCTGTTGAATAAATGATTCATTAATATATTTTAATGGTGTTGGATTATCTCAAATTCTATTTTAAGCTTTTCTGAATTACAGACCCTTTTAATCCCTTGATATAATTTATACACAATAAATATCCAACAGCTAAGAAATAGTTGCTTTTTGCTATAAACAACCAGTTCAATCAATGAAGGTAAATTCTACTTTTTTTAATACTCGAAAATTATTTATCTTACTTTATATTCACATGAATTAGCAAGATCAGAAGTATCATATATACAGTCACTGAAAGACTAAAAATAGATTATGAAAGCATACATATTAAATGATTCCATGGGCAAAATAATTCAACCATTTTTATCACCACCGTAAGTTGTAAATAATATCCATTAACCTATAAAACTATACTGTATTAAAACCTTGCATTTTCAGACTCTTTCAGAACCAGAATTTCTGATTCATTGACTATTCTAATTAATGAAAAATAACCACACTCACATTATAACCGGATCACCAATAATCAAAGTAAGAGAAGAAAGCACACTTACGCTCAGCTTCAAATAACAGAATAACATCTGTAAATTCAGATGTTACTCTAGGATGTCACAGCACCTCAAGTTCATCAATATGAATTTCAGCTATCAAGGGACTATATTAAAGAAAAACATTATTGTCTCAGTATATCATGGTAAATGATTATTTTATTAAATAAATAATATTCATCAGCCTAAGTAAGACATTTCCCCAAATTCAATCTGACCAGCAACCTAAACTTTGGAAAACAGAAAAAAGGCTTGGGTACTTTTTAAAAAACATTAAAGTTTAAAATGGTGTTGCATGTTCAGCAGGTACAAGGCAGTTTCAGAGGATGTAACATGTCTCTAATAACCTACACAATAAAGTGATTTAACATGTGCACTCAGCAGGCTTCCCAGGGTCACTGTATCACTAAAGTCAACTTTACATGGGCCTAGTGTTTCTAATCTTATTTTCTTGGTATTTTCTGTGTGATGCTGTCTTTCTACTTCCCTGATTGGCTTTTATCTTCTTGACTCTTCTACTAGGTAGTAAACAAATCCCTGCTGAGTGGTAAATAAACCTGGAGGCAAGGCAGGACCTCTGGGAGTTGCAGCTGACGCAGTTATAAAAGAAGTCTACACTCTTAAAGAGATGAGGAACCTTTAAAGGAAGTAGAGAGCAAAGCGTTGAAGTTTTTCTTCAGTTTCACCATTTGTACTAAAGATGGCTGAAAAGAAGTCAATAAAAGAGAAAGATAGCTACCGGCAATGGAACATGGAGAAGAACTATTCAAAGCAATGATCTTTACATTTTTTTTTCTTTGAAAGAAATAACAAAGCCCTAAGTCAAATATTATTTCACTAGCAACCACCACAGTTTCTGAAATTATAATAATAGTTTCTCATATTTCTAGGATGCTTTGAAGTTTACAAGGCCATTTTGCATATATTGTCTTGTTTGACGCCCACAACCTGCCCCAAAATGCTTTTGCAGGCCTCTCCCTAACTCTCCCCCTACTCAGTTCAGGCTCCTCTAACCAGACCCTGCACACTACCATCTTCAGGCGTTCACTCTGCTCCTTTTGTTTATGCAATTCCAATTTCCTCCCCACTTGGCCCATCTCAATCTTATTTGGCATTTAAGATCAAGCTCAAAATACTACTTCCTCTGAAAAGCCCTTCCCAGGGATCCAGCTCAAAGAATCTTATCTTTCTTTGTACACTGTGACAATCAGTGTCCACAATATCACTTTAAAAAATCATGTCCTGTGTCTCATAAGATCTGTTCTATTACTGGAGCATTAAAACCTCCTATTATTTCAATTTTTCCTATCATGTCTTGTCTTCTTAACTGAACTATAGATCTCATGAAATTGGGTAGAAGTACATCAGCAATTCATTTTGAACAAACCAGGTCTGATGGATTATGACTGGCCAACTGGTTAGGTCCTGGGACCCATAAGGGAGCAGCCAAGAACTCTCCTCACAATAGAAGCCCCAACACCAGAGGAGCAGGAAGTGGAGCTGACTCAGACAATTGATGTCTCTGGGGAGCAGGAATCAAAATGAACATTTTGTCACACTTGTTATTCTACTTAATTATAAGCCTCTTAAAGGTAGAAACCCTGTCTTATTAATAGAATTTACTTCAATGAATTAAACCAGGAATAGAAAACTGAGGAGGAGGTAGGTCAACCAATAATGAAGGCATCAGAGGAGATAGTAAATCATGCCAACAGTGAATACTAGGATGGCAGGACTAAGTGAACAAGAGCGAGAAATACTCAAAATTCTGTGGCAGGTCTGCTGATACAATCTTAGACCTAGTCTCCAAACAGATGTCCTCAGACCTGAGTGGGAAGAATTCAGGGATCTACTAGTACTTTAAATGACAAAGAGTTTAGGCAGGAATTTTACGGCTTCCATCTCCCGGGATTGCTTGTCAGAGTCTTAAAGGCCATGGAACAGTATGTGCCAGGAAGCAGATTCTGTGTCATCTATTAATTGAAATTCACAGCAGAGTGGACTGCATACAGCAAGGGCTCCACAAATATGTGTTCAGTTGCCCTATTGTGACATATACTTAATTTGTGTGTGTGTGTGTGTGTGTGGTCTCTTGTAGGTTTTTTTTTTTATTTATTCTAATGTTGAGAGGAAGGGAAAGCTTTTGTCAGTGTGGGGAGAGTCCAATCTGGAAAATACATGCTATTCACCATATTCTGCCTTCCCTATATAACAATTCCTGGAAAAGTCTACCATTTTTGGTTCCACTTTCTCGAAATCACGTCAGGATTCTAACATGTGGTTCAACACACAGTTGTCTCTAATGACTCTGGAGTCAAGATCAAACTCTGATAGTTATAAAATACTGAGGCAAATATACTTGTATAAACTAATATGCAGGTTTATGTCAGCAGAACCATGGAGGAGTTGTCCTTAGCAACATTTGTTGGTAATTAAAAAATTTAATTGCAGAAACTGATTTTTAAAAGTTATGCTACAATGTCCAACTCCCAAAGTTACTCTTATCTTCAGCATCATTTAATAAAATTCTGTTCAAGTGAAAATTAAGGCTTTTTGGGGGGGGCTTTAGATATGCTTTCCAGTATAGTTTTATTTGATGTTGCCTGCAAATTACTTCAGTACTTAGTGGCCTAGAAAGCCGTATAGATTTATTGTCTTTTAAAGTTTCTGTGGGTCAAGAATTGGATCATGGCTCAGCTTGATAGTCCAGTTCAGGGTCTTTCATGAGGTTATAGTCATAATGTTAGCCAGTCATTAGAAGGCTTAACCCAGCTGGAGAATATGTTTTTAAGACATCTTATTCTAATAGCTGTCAAACCAGTGCTGGTTGTTGTCAGCAGGCCTGGCTAAGTTCATTACCACATAGACCTTTCCACAGGGATGAGTATCCTCATGACATGGTAAGTGATCCAGGAGATCAAGGCAGAAGTGGCAATGTCTTACAGGATTGAACCTCACTTCTGCCACGTATTGTCTATCTCAAAGACCAACTCCAGTGTATTATGGACAAGGACTACACAAGGACATCAGCATCAGAAGGTAAAGATCACTGGGGCCCACCTTAGAGTCTGGCCACCACAAGTGTGCTATCAACTGATAACCCAAATAGCATCACATTTTGGCATGTTATAATTTTCAAAAACATTGAATAAAAAACAGTACCAGATACATCCATAAATAATCACTCTAGTACTATTATTCTTAAAGTTTCAGGAGTGAAGAACTTAAACCAAATAATTTTTAAGTCATATAATTCTTTTAAAAATTATTTAGGGAGAACAAATGGAGCCAGGCAAAGAGATTTTCACCATGAAATGAAACAGGAAAATGCCAGCAGCCTCTTTTACTTTACCATGGAAGCACCAAGCATTTCAGAGACTGTTACGAATTATAGTTAAAACCAATACTAGTTCATCATGAACTCACCTTTGTAAGAGCAAAACAGTATCCCATGCTTCACGAGTCTTCACTGGTAGGCATAGAAATCTTCCTTCTTCCCTTTTAAAAATGGAAATTTGAGATACTGTAACATCAAATCCAAACCCAGTAAGAATAAAAGGTAATTACTTTAAATTGACTAAATTTGTAACAAAATACTTCTCTGTTATATGAAACACAATAAGCTGAGATGGATTGAAAAAATATAATCTTTAGTGGGCTCAAAGCAAACCAGATTCCCAGGGGTTAAAAATATTTAGCATTAAATTGCTAGTTCACTTCTTGCCCTCTGATAACCAGGAACAAAATTGCTTTTCTGTTGCATAAAGTATCTTTCAAATTCAATTGCTTATCTCCTCATTCATTCAAGAAAGAGAGACCTCAGATTTACAGGAACCAGAGCCCATAATACAAATATAGTATATTAAACATACAGCAGACATCTTCTGAAAAATAACCAAAACACAGTCTATTGACTTTAACCTTCTATATCAAGGTATTCTTCAGTGGTCTCAACTGGATGCTGGCTATGAGAAATTCCAATTATTTGAATTTCTATATATAGGATAAGCATTTAGTTATCAACACACACCATAAAACATATTTTCATCTGTTATTAAAGCACTATTACTATGTGGAATTGAATGTATTTCTACTGTGAACTCAACTGCCAGTGAAGCGGGCGAGGCAGCATTTTTTGTAGGAGATTCCCTTTGCAGACCTGTTTTATGTGCACTGTCCTGTAACAACCTTTGGATTTGCTTTTGGGTAAATAAAATAATACCCTGTGGAAATATTTTTGACATTCTTTCTTCTTTCCTCACTCTCTTTCACCTCCTCTTATATGCAATTATTCAGTGCACTGGTTTTCACAAACTAATTTGATGTTAAAAATTATTTTTCTACAGTAATCACTGTGCCAATGCCTTACAGGCTTACAGAAACCTTCTTGTGAAAGGAGATCTCTTACAGGGTACTGAGCTCACTTAATTTTAGCAAAATGCCAAACAGTGGGGCTGAGATGTACCTGACTTCTTATCACACTGATTCCAATTTTGATTAAAACAAGTTTGCAGACTAGGAAATGGAGCCAAATTAAATGTATTTCTAGAATGGCATGGATGTTAGTGATATCAGTGTTTGCTAGGATCTCCTAAAAAGCATCACTGCTCTTCATGGTTCACAGACTAGCAGAATTGGAGTAGGATGGAGAGAAGAAAGGGGGAAAAAGCCAGAGGGGAGAAAAGAAAAAGTTTCATCATGATGGAAAAAGAAATCTAATTCAGTATCCTCTTTCTGCAACAACTAAGCAGTTGATTTCTCAGAAAGCTTAGTGGGCTTCCCACATGCTTCTATAGATTATTTGTCCAAAGTTGAGTGGCTATAGAAGAGCAAAGAAAAAGACTCAGGGCTTTTTATTAGGTCTTATCTTTGTTTTAGTGTAAAACTTTATAACTCTTATGATTTATTTCAGATTATAAAAGAAGTAAAAATACATATGATAAAATTAAAAAGAATAAGATAATCCCAGAAATTGTCATTACAGTCTGATGCATATTTGCCCAGAGTTTCCCATTCACATATTATTTGCATATATAAAATATTGCTATCTGTACAAGTCTACATTCTGTATTATACAATATTTTAAATTTTTTATTAATATTTCTTCATTATATAATGCTTAATATTTTAGTTGTGAAATAGTTCTTTATATAAATGTGCCATGATTTTTGACCATTTTTTGTTTCATTTAATATAAACATAACTTACAACTTACAACACTTTAATAAATGACTTTGCATATATATATATATATACTGATCTGTACTTTAAATTGTTTTATCAGAATGGATTTCTAGATTTGAAATTTTTAATAGCAATTTACTCATATAAAGGCACTTTCCAATATGATCATTCCCTCAGCAAATAATTAAAAGAAAGAGAATGTGAAAGTTAATCAAGTTCAAGAAAGTCTGTATTCAAATTTTTCATAAAGGTCCTTGGTATACTACATTTTTTAACTCTTTCATTGAAGTGTAATTTATACATATTGAAATGCTCTGGTTTTAAGTGTTATAGTTTTATGAGTTGAAAAGTGAATACATCCATATTATCAGACCCATATCAATATATAAAATATTTCCATCACTCGTGGAAGTCCCCAAGTGCCCTTTCCCAGGTAACTTCTTCTACGTCTAGAAGAAACTACTATCAAGATCTTTTTCACTCCACAGTAACTTAGTTTTGCCTGTTCCAGATCTTCATACACAATGTGGTTTGACATGTCTTCCTTCTTTCCCTCAGCATAATGATTTTGAGATTCATCCATGTTGCTGCATATATAGGTATTTAATTCTTCTTTATGGTTGAATAGTATTATATACTGAAATTGGCCTAGCCATTTTTCTGTTAATGGACATTTGAGTTGTTTCCAGCTTTTGGCTATTGTGAATAAAACTGCCATGATATTTCAATCAAGTGTTTTTAAACATATTCTGCCACTTTTCTTGGGTAAATATCTAGCAGTATAATTTCTGAGTCATAGAGGTTTTGTTTAACTTTATAAGAAACAGCCAGATTATATTCTAGGTGCTTATACCATTTTACACCCTGCTCTAAATCCTTGCCAAGATTTATGGTTGATAGTCTTTACAATTTTAGTCATTCTAATGGGTGTGGAGTGGTATCCAATTGTGATTTATATTTTTATTTACCAGATGACTAATGATGTCAGTGAGTTTTTATGTGTTTATTAACCATGTTTCTTTGTGCAGTGTCTAAGCTATTCTAATCTTTTCCCAAATTTTTTATTACTAAGTGGAATTATTTTTTGTATGTTCTGAATTTAAGGCCTATATTTAACATAAATGTATGACATTTTATCACAGCCTATAGCCTGCCTAATTATTTTCTTACTGTTGTCTTTTAATAAGCAAAAGTTTTTTAATTTTGAGAAAGTATAATTTCTCTTTCTTAAAAATTATTATTGCTGTTTATCCTATTTAAGAAATCCTTGCTTATTGTTGTGCTTTTAATGTTTTTGTCTCTGCCAAAATTCATAATACAATTCAGTCCCCAGTGGAACAGTGTTGGGTGATGAGGCCTTTGGGAAGTGAGTAAATCACGAGAGCTTCACTGTCATGAATAGGATTAGGCGCCACAAAGGGCTTGATGGAGAGAATTTGTCCCGTTTCTTGGCCTTCTACCTTCTGTCATGTGAGGATGCACCAAAAAGGCCCTGACCGACAGCAGATGTCAATGCCTTCATCTGGGACTTCCCAGCCTCCAAAACTGTGAGAAATAAAACTCTGTTCTTTATAAGTTGCTCAGTCCCAGGTATTCTATTGTAGCAGCACAAAATAGACTAAGATATCTGCCCTAAGTTACTGTCCTATATTATCTTCTAAAAGCTTAGCAGTTTTAGATTCTATATTAAAGTCTAAGGTTCATATTAAACCAACTTTTGTGTATGTCATGAGACAGGGTCAAGGTACATGGTTATACTCCTGGATTTCCAGTAGTTTGAGAGCCACTTGTCTTAAGAATCTTTTTCTACTGAATTGCTTTGGCACCTCTGTTTAAAAACAACCAACTGGCTAGGCACGGTGGCTCACACCTGTAATCCCAGCACTTTGGGAGGCCCAGGCTGGCAAATCACGAGGTCAGGAGATCGAGACCTTCTGGCTAACACAGTGAAACCCTGTCTCTACTAAAAATACAAAAAAATTAGCCAGACGTGGTGGCATGTGCCTGTAATTCCAACCACTTGGGAGGCTGAAGCAGGAAAATCGCTTGAACACGGGAGGCAGAGGTTACAGTGAGCCCAGGTCACACCATTGCACTCCAGCCTTGGCAACAGAGTGAGACTCCATCTCATTAAAAAAAAAAAAAAAAGCCAACTATAAGTCTATTTCTGAAATCTCCATTTTGTTCCATTGACTAAATCAGGAACAATTTAAAGCAATAGCTACCTGATTCTATGGTCTACAATGACTATTTTACCTCTACCTTTTGAATCCCTGAAATGCTGCACCAGCCTTCCACTGGTATCCCATCACTGCCCACTACCAATTCTGCTAACAACAACATAATAACAAGCCAGGAAGCAATCAGCACCCCACTTAATACTTATGATGGAGTCCTTGTGGCCAACTGGACAGTGCAGGATCCAGCTACAAAGTCCCATTTCAGAATCTGCTTCCTAAGACCATTTCTAGCAACACCTGGACACAGAAAGTGAGGCAGAGATTTACACAGGGCCTCTATTGGGAAATGATCTTGGGGTTGATGGCTGTAAGGGAGTAAGAGAACCAGAAACAGACAGAAGAAGTTGAACTGTGATGCAGTTGTAGCAGAAGCCTCAGGCAATTCCAACCCTATGAGGGGTCTGGAGCTGGAAATCCCCTTCAGACTTATGCCAGATTGAGGCAAGTGAGGTAAAGCTTTAAACTTCTACATCAACCAGTCATCTGTTGCAGACTGTCCCTGGAGAGGATACATAACCTTGGGTGAAACAGCTCCCTTCTGCTAAGGCAATAACCTTGTTCAAATAAGAACACTGGCTTCCATTACCTACAAAATTAATGAAAATGTACTTAAAGCTTATTACCAGATTTTCCATTTATATGTTGATGTCTGCCATGGTCCTTCTGTCAGACTAGCAGGCAGGTGGACAAAAGGGGGGGAAGATGAGTTAAGCCACTTGTCTGAGATCAGTACTCCCCAAAACAAGTCCTGAGAAAGGGGCTTGAATTTAGGCAGCTTATTTGGGATGTCATTCCAGAAAGCATAATTAAGGGGGTGGGTAAAGTAAGACAAAAAATGGATAAAAACAAGTAAAGTGTATTATGAAATAATAAGAAATATATAAAGTGGCCTCTGCCCCGGGTCCTGACACACAGCTTCTAAAACCCTTGTAAATAGAGGTGCTAGAAGTGTCTTTTTTCCCAATATTTGGTATTTGGTTCCCAATACAGAACTTCTAAGACCACTGAAATTTCCTGAGTGAGAGGAGCAGCTGATACAGTGCTCCTAAATCCCTTGGAAATTCCTGGATGATAGGAGCATCTTTTGCTCTGATGAGGTGACTCTTGGTGGATACCTGGATAGGGGCTGGTCACCAGAAAGATCAAGCCTTGACAAGAAGCTTGGATCTTTCAGCCCTACTCCCTATTCCCCAGAAGATGGCAAAAGGACTGGAAATGGAATTAGTGATGAGCCACTTGTATGTGATAAAGCTTCCACAAAAGTCCCTGAACTTAAGGGTTCAGGAAACTTCTGGGTTGGTGAACAAGAGCACATCTGTGTCAGGAGGGTGGCGTATCCCAACTCCACAGGGACAGAAGCTCCTATGGGCAGGACACTTCTGAACCTCACCCCCTAGGCCTCTTTGACTGTTCATTTGTGTCCTTTAAAACATCCTTTGTAACAGATCAGCCACACTAGGTAAACTGAGTTCCTCGGTTTTGTGAGCCGCTCAAGCAAATTCTCAAACCCAATGAGAGTGTTTTGGGAACCTCCAATCTGAGCTAAGTCCAACAGAAGTTGTTGGCAGTCTGAGTACCTACTACTTACAATTGGCATCTGTAAGTAAGGGCGGTCTTGTGAGACTGAGCCTTTAACCTGTGAAATTTGATGCCATCTCCTGGTAGAGAGTATCAAAATTTAGTTAAATTTTAGGACAGCAGAGTGGTGTCAGAGAATTGCTTGGTATGGGAAAAACTCGCTCATCTGGTGTCAAAAGGAAAATATTGGAAGTGGTGTGTGTATAGAAGGAGAAACAGTTTGTTTTTTCTGTATACATGTATGTCCATGAACAGGTTGCCATTGTAGGAAACAGAGGTTCAAGCCTGATGGGATCGAATAAAATATTCTTCAAAATGTCTCGTAGAGGGACAGGAAAGCTAATATACTAATTCAGCAAATCCCATCTCTCAAGGCTTGAGGACTGCCCCAGAGGCTCTTCTCACTTCTGAACAAGCTTCCCTGGTACCAGAGAAAGACCTCAGGCTGAGAAGCAGAGATATCCAAGTGTCATAGGAACAAAGCTTTTAATGTACGTGAAACTCAGAGGTGAGCCTAGGAGGTACCAGCTGGGCATTGAGTGTGTCTACTCTACTCACTGACACCACAATTAAAAAAAAACAAAACTACATTGTATTGTTTATATTTGAGGTTTACAACGTGATGCAGGATACACAGAGACAGTAAAATGGTTTCAACAGTGAAACAGATTAACCTGTCCATCATCTCACATAGTTACTTTGTGTGTGTGACAAGAGCAGCTAAAACCAACTTATCTAACAAAAATTCCTAATATGATGCAATTTTATTAACTTTACTCCTCATGTTGTACATTAAATATCTAGACCTGTTCTACCTACATGTCTGATGTTTTGTATCCTTTGACCTATATCTCCCTATTTTCTCTCTTCCATCCTTATCCCTGGTAACCACGGTTTCATTCTCTATCTGGGTGTATTTGAGCTCTGTTTTTTTACTATTCCACATAGAAGTGAGATTATGCAATATTTTTCTTTCTGTTTCTGGCTTATTTCACTTAGCATAATGTACTCCAGGTTCATCCATGCATGGCAAATGGCAGGATCTCCTTTATTAAGGTTGAAAAATATTCGTGTGTGTGTGTGTGTGTCACATTTTATCCTATCATCCATCAATGAGCATTTAGGTTGTTTCTGTATCCTGGCTGTTGTAAATAATGCTGCAATGAAAATGGGAGTGCAGATGTCTTTACAAGGTAGTGACTTCATCTCTTTGGGTATACACCCAGAAGAGGGATTGCTGGATCATATGATAGTTCGATTTATAATTTCTTTAGGAACTTTAATAGTTTTTTTTACTGTCTACATGTAGAAATATCATGTTTAATACTGAATGTAGATTGGAATGTACCAATCTACATTCCCACCAACAGTTTACTAGGTTCTCTTTTTTCCACACCATCACCAACATTTGTTATTGCTTGTCTTTTTTATAATAGCCATTCTTAGAGGTGTATGGTGATATCTCATAGTGCTTTTAATTTGTATTTCCCTTATGATTAGTGATGTGAGTTATACTACAAAACTACAGTAATCAAAACAGTATGGTATTGGCATAAACACAGTAACATAAACCAAAGGAATAGAATAGAGAGCCCAGAAATAAATTCAAACATATATGGTGAACTAATTTTAGACAGGGGCACCAACATGACACCATGGGGAAAGAGTAGTTGCTTCAATAAATGGTGTAGTGGAAACTATATTTCTTCATGCAAAAAAATGAAATTGGATCCTTACACCATACACAAAAATCAGCTCAAAATGAAGGGAAAAAAAGCCAAACCAAATGTAAGACCTGAAACCATTAACCTCCTAGAAGAGAAGATAGAGGAATAGGTCCTCAATAGTAGCCTTGGCAATGTTTTTTTGGATATAATATCAAAATTTCAGGCTACCAAAACACAAATAAATAAATAAATAAGACTGCATCACACTTAAAAGCTTCTTCACAGTAAAGGAAACAATCAACAAACTGAAAAGACAACCTATGGCCTGGGAAAAAATAATTGCAGACCACAAATCGTATAATGGGTTGATGTCTAAAATTTATCAAGAGCCTCTGTATTAGTCCCTTTTCACACTGCTAATAAAGACATATCCAAGATTGGAAAGAAAAAGTAGGTTTAATTGGACTTGCAGTTCTACTTGGCTGGGGAGACCTCAGAATCATGACAGGAGGTGAAAATGATAGTGGCAGCAAGAGAAAAATGAAAAGGAAGCAAAAATGGAAACCTCTGATAAACCCATCAGGTCTCATGAGACTTTTTCACTGTCACAAGAATAGCACGGGAAAGACCAGCCCCCATGATTTAATTACCTTGCCCTGGGTCCCTCACACAACATGTGGGAATTCTGGGAGATACAATTCAAGTTGAGATTTGGGTGGGGACACAGCCAAAACATACCAGCCTCTTAAACTCAATAGTGGAAACCAAACAATACAATTTAAAAATGGACAAAGGGTCAAGTGGGGTAGCTCTAGCCTGTAATCCCAGTGCTGTGGGAGGCCAAGGCAGGTAGAGTGCTTGAGGCCAGGAATTCAAGACCAGCCTGGACAACATGCTAAAATCTCATCTCTACAAAAATTACAGAAACTAGCCAGGCGTGGTGGTACACCCCTGTAGTCCCAGCTACTTGGGAGGCTGAGGCACAAGAATCACGTGAACCCAGAAGGTGGCGGCTGCAGTGAGCCAATATTGTGCCAGTATACTCCAGCCTGGGTGACACAGGGAGACTGTGTTTCAATAAATAAATAAACACGAGCAAAGAGCTTAGCAGACATTTCTGACATTTCTCCAAAAATTACATAAAAATTGCTAACAAGTGTATGAAAAAGAGCTCAATGCCACTTTCTTAATCTGCTTTCTTAATCCACCTTAGCTGGCATAGGTAGAAGAGCTAAGGTGTTTTATAGAATGAAGAGATCTACCAACCACCAAGGGGCCCATGTCGTCCATTAACCCAGCAAGGATTTGGGGAATTGGGACAGTGTAACCAATGGTGATGAGTTCAGCTTTATCATAATATTTCATGTGCTCCTCCTCCTTTGGAAGGTTTTGCTTTATTATATCCAGGTGATATAAGCATATTAACATGTTTTAATGATGTGTTTAGTACTGGGAAGGGCATGATTTACTAAACAGTAATAAATAACAATGAATAATATTGTTTTCTACAATGTGATAGGTAATGTACTAAGCATGTTGCATATATCATCTCCATGAATCTGCACAACATTATGGAAATGAGTATAATACAAATATTAGCTCATGATACAGATTAGGAATTTGAGACACAGAAAAGTGGTATCAGCCACTGCTATGTTAATGCTGCATAACAAAAAACCCCAAATCCTGATGACTTACAACAAACACTAGTTTTTCTCACTCATAAGTTTGTGAATTGGCTAGGGTGACTTTTGACTCTGTGGGCTAAACTGGGATCAGCTGGCTAGGCAGGCTCCAGGCTGCAAGCTTAGGTCTGCTTAAGCTGTCTTTCATTACAGGGCTAGCAGCTCCCCAGAGCTTGCTTTTGTCACTGCTGATGGCAAAAGAACGAGGCCAAATCAAACTAGGCAAGTAGGTTTAACATTGAACTCTGTGTTGGTAACATTCAGGTTAAAGCCTCCCCTTGACAAACCTATCATAAATAAGTAAATTTCATGGCCAAACCTACTATCACTGAGGTGGAAAAATATAGCCCCCATGGAAGGAATGGAAGAGAGTGAAGCTTTGCAGGACACCAGTGCAACCTCCTATCACTATTAAGTACCTTTCTGTCGTCACTAACAAATGGTAGAACTGGGACCAAAACCCGGTTCTTTTTCACCCCTGCTCTGAAACTTCACAATATTCTGGCTCTTCAGGAGGAGCTAAAAGGAGTTGGTGGGAAGTTGGGAAAATTTGAAGACTAACCTTTTAGAAATGTATTTCTGAAATTAATCTATATATGATGGTGATCTGTGGGCAAGTAGGAGAATGAGAAAAATAGGATTCTACTGGTTGTATCAGAGAGGGCACAGCTCAACAATAAACTGTGAATTGCTAGGAAATTAAAACAAGTGATCCAAGAATGCCAAGTAAAATAGAGCCAAGAAACCTGGTTTCATATCTGAATACTGCCACTGGATAAACTGATGCTCTCAGTCTGGTGTGTAGACTTTTCCAAGTCTCAGCTTCCTCCAGTGAAAAACAAGGGACAGCACTTAGTGTACTTGAATGCTTTCAATAAACCCTTCAGGCTGATCTGAGAGAACTTATAAAAGAGGCTGGAAATGCAAAGTTGGGATGAACGCCAACTCCTCCTGCTTGGTAATAATATTTTAAAGTTAATTTGGGTGATATACATCACAAAATAAAGCTCCCAAAAACTTGTTGACTATAATAAATTTTATTTAATTAATCCTTAATTTGCAAAAATTTGTTCAAATTTTCTACAAATGCTCAAATTCCATCCTAATCTTCAATGTTTAACTTGACAAAAGTTAGCTGAGTCAGAAATTTCAAACACACCCTTTCGGAAAGTCTGTAGTTTACACAAAGTATTATTTGGCTTCATGAGCTATTCCACCAAAGGGCAATGAAATACCATTCCAAGAATATCTCAAATATCAAAGAAGGGAAAAGAAGGTCTAGTTGACTTTTTTTTCATCTCTGTAGCTGATTAAGGAAAGAACTGTTTAGATTGCTCCACGTACATCGCAGAGCCCAGGTGGAGAGAGAAACATTTGCCCAGTTGCTGTACAAGGGAACATGTATTCTTCTCATGTGTATTTCTTATTGTACCTGGTCATGCTTTGATATAAAAAGTTTTGAATAAAATTTTGTTGGAAGAAGGAGTGAACAATTAACAAATGAATTTCAGTGATCATTGTTCTTTGTATTCACATGAGACATAATGTGCAAACATAGACTGGATGTAATGTAGCCAACAGATTTTTTTTTTTTTTTGAGATGAAGTCTTGTTCTGTTGCCAGGCTGGGGTGCAATGGCCCGATCTCAGCTCACTGCAACCTCTGCTTCCTGGGTTGAAGTGATTCTCCTGCCTCAGCCTCCCAAGTAGCTGGGACTATAGGCACATGCGACCATGCCTGGCTAGTTTTTTGTATTTTAGTAGAGATGGCGTTTCACCATGTTGACCAGGATGGTCTCCATCTCCTGACCTTCTGATCCACCCACCTTGGCCTCCAAAGTGCTGGGATTACAGGCATAAGCTACCACGCCTGGCCCAGATTTTTTTAAAAATATTGTTCATGTTTCTTAAGCATAGTGATCAGATATTCACAAGGTTGAGGGGAATGAAAGAAGGATTGGATACCTGTGGTATACAATCAAGTTGGATACTTGTGAAATACAATTAGCATAGAAGACAGCATATCCAAGGTGAACTCAAACATGGGGAAAGGTAATGCAAGATAAACCAAGATTGACTATTGAATAGATTCTCCCAATACTAGTACATCTAATTTAGGGCTCCACAACTTAAAGAGAACTTGGATGATTTTTATTGTGTAAAAATATGTTAGATAAAACATAGGTTATTTGAAGAAGTGACCAAATAACTTGGGCAAGTTAATCTGATTTGAAAATGGTTTTTTGTTTTTCTTTTTTACTTCTTAGGCCAAATTAGAATTCAGGATTTTGTTCTCTGTCTACTTAAGAGTAAGGTTTGCTTAAGAGTAAATTTTAAAGGTTTTCAAGAGAAAAATTTACCTAAGTTTGCTATTATTATTGCAAGCTACCATTTATTTAGTATTTTTATATGCTAAGCCCTCTCTTTCTCTGTGTATGAGTGTGTGTGTTAGTGTATACATAGGTATATGCTATATATAAAAATACATTTCCCAAAATGTGGTAGTTTCATAATTATGCCTATCTCCATTTTCTAGATGAGTTGCCTCACACTGACATTGATACTTTGCCTATGGTTGTGCAATTAGCTAGTGGCAGAGCGGGGTTCAGCTCCAGGATTGGCTGTCTCCAAAGTCTTTGTTCTTTGTAGTACTCTACATTATCAAGGGATCAGAAAATACCCATATCCATCAAAAGCTGCCCTGTACCTTTCCCTGGAAAAAGACCTGGCCTGGGTTAGATTCTTTCACATCTCTTGGCGTGTTTTGCCCTGACCCACTCAATCGGACAAGTCTGAATAGTCTTTCACTTTGTTTCAATTCCTGACTTCCTCTCTCCTTCCTCGGCAGCTCTTCCAAACTCTAATCCCTTGTTCACAGGGTTAACACACCTTTGAGCATTCAGGCTTCCTCACTGTTAGTGACCACCTCCTGTTCAGCTGTTTCAGTTCCACTCTCTCCAGCCCCTAACTGAGGCCAGCCATAAACATGCCTCCCCACTTCCCACAACGTTGATTGGATGGTGCCTGTCATGTCATCTTCTATGTGTAGAGGCTGATACAGAGTCAAGCCCATGGTATTTTCCTGGTGTGTTGGCTGAGTTGGCCACTTAAAATGTCCACTGTCTCTACTTCTCTGTTGTCTCCAGGCAACAGAATGCTTTTTGAAAAAGCTTACAACTTGAGTGCTGGCTTACTCTAAGATTTGGTTCTCAAAATATAATTTGGTTTTCCCCCTGCTTGGCAAGTCCATGATTACCTGTCATTGAAATAAATCCTAGCTTGTAACCTGAGGTGAGTATTCCAGACCTTCTCCTCAGTCCCAAACTACCAATTCTCTCTCCCCATCCCCCGCAGCTTCCCACCTTACTTCTGGCCCCAGCCAAATGCTGCCTTCTGTCTCAGGTTGATGTCCCTGTACTTAATATCCCACAACTGATTTTCTCATGTTCTTCCCTTTTTATTTCAGCGTACACCTGTTCTACATTCATTGTTTCCTTCAAAACAGCTAGGCTTTGGAGCAAATGGACCTGAATTCAAACCTCAGCTTTATTATTTCATTTGTGGCCATATACCCTTGGTCATATTTCTTAACTTTTCCAGGCTTTGGTTTCTATATCTCTAGAATGTAAATAATAAAGCCTATTATTAAGAGTTTATAAGCTTTCAACGCTACATCTTGTAGTGAGCAAGTTTTAGGGATTTGTTTGTTTTTTTCACCGTGTTCTAGTTATAAAGCCCTACTTTCCTTTAGATTGAATGAGGCTGATTGTCCCCATGGAATAGGACACAAGGCTATTGTCCAGCAAATAAGAGAACCAGTGTCCTTGACCACAAGGGTTAGCTCATGTGATACGACCCAAGTGGAGTCTGCCAGAGGTCATCTCATAGCTTGTTTTTCCCATTAACTTCATGGGAAAGAAATTCGGCCATTTCTGGGATTTCTTACAACAAGGAACAAGTAAATCTGAAGTTGTCAGTGGTAATTTTTGCCACAGAAGAAGGAGAGCTGACCTAAGAATAGAGTTAACATAGACGACAGTAGAGATGACAAATTTAAGCACCCAATTCCTGGACTCTCTAATATTATGTAACAACAAACTCCACTTTTTTCTTAAATTACTTTAAGCTGGGTTTCTGTCACATACAACTAAAACCTCTGCCTAGCAAACCTCTGCAGTACCCAGCAAGGCATCCACCGCATAAGTTATGTGTGTGATGTGTGGGATCAACTTCTCTACAGTCCCAGAAGAGGCCAGCCGCCTTCCTGTAAGAATACCTCCTTCTCTACTCTTAAGCCTACCCCGTAATCCCCTGAATTATATTTTCCCCACACTTAGCCCTTTCCTCCCCAACATCTTGAGTTTCTCCACATATTTGATTACTGCTTTCAGTATGCTCAATAGAAAAAAAAAAATCATCATTTCCATTTCTTTAACAAGCTTGTCAATTTTCAAAGCACTTCCATATATAATTAATCCTGTAGGATCAGTCAACATGGTGTGACTCTTCTTCCTTCAAAATGTCCCTCCCATTTTTCTCTTTCATAACTAACCAAGACCCGCCTCACCTAGCTAACTGCAGTCATTCATCCATCATGGCTTTTAAAAAATATTCCAACTGTGATTCCTGTTACTAAATTAAGCTTTCTAAAATGCTGCTTTCAGCATGCTTATTTTCTACAGAGTCAAAAATATTTCAGGTAGGTTTTCAAATAAAACTCGTCGTCTTCTCCTCATTAATCCAATATTCTCCTCCAATTGGCACCATTTTACTCATCCAATCTTATCTTGGAGCCAAATTATCTTTTATTGAAATCTAAGTTTTACTTCTTGCCAGCTGTGTGACTTTGGTCAATTTATTTCTCTGCTCTGAGACTCTGGCCCTACAGCTGTAACCATATCAATTTTCTTCCCAGCCTTTATTCACAGAAGAAACATTTCTTTTTGTTGTTATTTTTAACATAATTAAAGTATAATTTAAATACCATAAAATTCACCTACTCTGAGTTTATAATTTGCTGATTTCTAATAAGTTTACCAGGTTGTGCAAGCATCACCAAAATCTGGTTTTAGAGTATTTTCATCACCTCAAGAAGATCTCTCATGCCCATTTGCAATTAATCGACATTCCCACCTGCAGCCCCACTGTCTGTCCTCGTAGCTTTGCCTTCTCTGGTCATTTTATATAAGCTCAATCATACAGTGTGTGGTATTTTATGTCTGGCATCTTTCACTTAGCATAATGTGACAAGCTCATTTCTGCCTTGACCCTTTGTACATGTAGATTCTGACTCTATCTTCTCCCTTCCTTTCCACCTACCCAAATTTCTCATTGTTGTTTTCATGCTGCTGTTTTGAGGTACAATTTAAGACACAGCACTTTTATAGCATTACCTTGGACTTCTTACAGTCCACCATTTTTATCTTTATTACTCTAAGTCTCCACTGGGACCTCTAGGCTTGAGTTCTTCCTTAGCTGCTCCGTGCAGCTCTCATATTTTCCTACCAAGAAAAATGAAAGCTCTTTATGAAAAATGTTAGATACATTTGGGAACCAAGTGTATGTTCCTTGAAAAAAATGATGAATTGAGTATGTTTACTTACACTTTATACTTTACCAAGAACAGGGACCAAGAAAATCCATAGGTAGGTAGGAAGGAGGGGAAGATCCAGAGGTATGATGCTGATTTCTACAGATCCTAGGCCAGAATAGCTGCCAATCGGACATAGCTCCCTCATTTTGGACACCCCATTTCCCTCCTATCATCAGTTCCCTCACGGATCCCAAAATCTCAGTAACTGTCCTTTCTTTGAGGATAGGATTAATATCTGCTGATTGATATTTATTTCCACTTTAATGCATAGCTACTAACTTGTACATAATGGATGTTGAATAAATATGTGTCAAATGAATGACTTAATGAATGATTATATGAGTGAATACATGATGAGACCTTCAGCAGGACCTGGCCACAGCAATCTCAAGAGACTTCAAGAGTCGTGAGTCAGCATTAGCTTTAGTTAGAAATTCCAGTTTGGATATTACAAAAGCTGAGTAAATATCTATAACTATTGTACATCAATTTGTCAGAAACACAAAATTGTACGAATTTACCCATGGAGACATCGATGAAAAAGTACAGTTCCCAGATCAAAACCAAGTGAAAAGCGGATCACTCATATCCACAAAATTAAATTCCACTACTTTTCCAGGCTAACTAACTAATGTTGGGGGGGGTGCCGGGGTTAGATGTCATTCCACGTTTCAGTGGATCTTACAGCATTATGTTTTCCTGCTTCAATGTCTGCATGCTAAATCCCTGAAGGCCAAAAATCAATCCTGCTATTTCCACACAATTAAGGCAATGCCTGAAACATAGTATAAAATTAATGCACATTGGTTGAATAAATAAGCTACCACTTATTGAGTATATCAGTATCTCATTTAATCCTCACAGTTGCCGTAACAGAAACGAATATACTACCATCGTATCAAGACCATTTTGCTGCTCTGGTTCAGAGAGGTCAGTTAACTTGGCTAAAGCCACAAAGCTAATAAATGAGAGCTCCAGAATTCAAATGAATTTATTTAACCACAAAGCTATTTTCTTAGTCTGTTTTGTGTTGCTATCACAGAATACCACAGACAGAGTAATTTATATTAAAAGGCAATTTATTTCTCATAGTTTGGAGGTTGGGAATTCTAACATCAAGGTCCCAGCACCTTATTAGGGCCTTCTTGCTGTGTCATCCCATGGCATTAGATAAGAAGGTGAAAGAGGATGAGAGGGAGCAAAAGAGAAAGGGGGCCAAACTTACCGTTTTATCGGGAACCCACTCCCATAATAACTAATCCACTAGTAAGATCATACCTTTAATTCTAATCATCTCTTAAAGGTCCTGCCTCTCAACACTATCGCACTGGGGATTAAGTTTCCAACACACAAACTTACTCATGCTCTCTGCTACACTGCCTTGCTTCATCAAAGCAGAAAGACAACATAAGAATAGTCATTCAGAGGATGATCTAGTCTAACTCAATTTGCTCAGACCGAATGAAAACTGTATATTTTATTTAAAGCATTTGAAAGTTAACTTGAGAAGTGAACATCTGTGCTAAAAATGGATAAGATACCAATTATGAAATTAGTAATAAAAGATCAATATAATGGTTACTTATTTATTCTTGAAAAGTAAGCAAATAGTGCCTCAAAAAGTTCTCCCCACTACATCTTCCTAAACTGGTACATCTTCCTAAAATGTTTTCGTGTTGCTAGTCCTAAGAATAAAAGTGATAGGGGAAGAAAACAGCAGCATTGTTTGCCCCCAAGCCCAAAAATGTTGGAGTGATCTTATCGGAACAATATATTTTGATTATTTACAGCCTTATATTATTTTCTAATTATTGCATATGTCTAAATCTTATTCCCCCAAGCCTCCAAGCAAAAGCAAGATCCCCGTGGGCATAAATTTCTTTTATGCGTCACAGCATTTAACATGATGTTGAGCTATAGACTTAGCTCAAAGTCTAAGGAATGGAAATAAATTTAGAAAATCTGGTCCAGGGATGACTGTTTTCCCTGTCAAATTTTGCCTCCAAGATTTTATCCTGTTAATCCATGTCACTGAGGACAGTACGGGTTTTTGTTACATTTCCAGATCGCTCTAAAAGACCACATCAGTGGCTATTTGTCTTATCACATAATAGGGAGAAAAGCAGATTTTATTTTCAAATTAGCTTTGTTCCATTTGGTGAATTTCTGTGAGAAAATGTGCCTGTCTTCACATAAATGATGGGCTGAATCTCTGCCTGAGAGAGAGAGAGGGCAAGTGTGCTCACACTTGTGGGTGGGTGAGCATCTTCAGAAAGCCCCTCAGCTGCTCTAGAGGAGCTTGCCGTGTGTACCATGGAAACGCCAGTTACCATGGAAAGAGAGCGCTATTGTGACGAGCGGAAGAGATGCCTATGTAAAATCATCTTACCATGTAACCTTATACTTTCCAGCGTTTTAAAAAATATGACAGGATTAGAGCACAGTCCTCTGGGGAGTCTCGGCCCTCTCAATGATCTTCCAAAACAATCTAGAAATCGAGATGATAAACTGTAGGGCAGTGTGTACCTTGCTAAGGGGCTTGACAAGCAGTTAGGTGGAGAAATTGCCAACATCGTTTATCTATGGACTGCACGGCACACTATTAAATATTTTCTGTTAAAACCCACAAAGTATTACAAATGAAGAGAAAACATGGATAAAATTAACTTAAAGCGAATGGTTCCTGACTTACTGAAATCAAAATTGATGTGTTTCATCTAACTTATCTGTTAATAGGCTTTCTTGATGCCCTCGTGTTACCATAATCTCCAAAGCACTGGACAAACCAGTACATTTGTTTATCTTTATCACTCTTTGCTTACTAAAGAACTTGCTTTTATTAAAGAGATCAATCACCTGCACACAGTTTAATAGGCTGTGTGGTGCATACAAGGTAAAAAAAAAAAAAAAAAGCAAAAAAATGGTAAAGGATGAGAGCCCTGTTTTAACAAAACCCCCAAAGCATTGAAGAGGCAATAAAATAAGCTTTCAATAATATATTTATCATATACATATACATACACATGCACACACATACTAACACACACACACACACACACACACACACACACACATCTTCGAGATAGAAAGCTTGATATCAAAATTAGCAACCTAAAACATCTTAAAATGGAACGTGGAGGCTGAAAAGCAATCAGTGCCTCAACTGTGCACTCAGTTTTGTCTGGTTACTTTAATAAACAAAACAACCAAATGCAATTCAGTAGAGAGACTGAGAGTGCATTACACATCTTATACACGGCTTCTCTCACATGCCTGCATGGGAAAGCCAGACATCTGTATCTCACAGCCTAGCCATGAAACCAGGAACCCACCCTGGCTTAATAAGAAGGTGGCATCTGCGGGCTACTGTTTTAAATCTCAGATACGAGGCATTATTGAAATGCTGGATGATAGCTTACTGTCCGCATTGTCGTGTGGGAGGGATACCGAGGCAGCTTCGCTCCAGAAACTGCTCTTCTACCTACACTGAAAAACAACCCTATCCATAATCTGTCAGTGCAAGGAACATAATATCATATTTTATCTCATCTTCTGGGATTAAAAATATTGATTGAAATTTTCACTGGAAGCTTTTCTTAAAAGACACTTTCTTCCAAACCTCTTCTTTCTACTCCATTGCAAGTCAGCTATTTTTCTTGCCAAAATGCAGGAAAGCAATTAGGCTCAAGGGTATTATAAGCTGCACTAGTTCAGGGCACATCTATAGAACTTTGCTGAGAAATTCTTGTTCATTCACTGTGAAAATTTTGATGGTTTTATCCTTTTTCTTGATAACCGCTTAGCTTTAGAAACCTGGGTAACGTGTGTACTGCAGGATTTCAAGAGAGGCCATCTTAATTAAAGTGATGTTAAACGGGAGGGTACTAAACATATTCCTTTAATAACTGCCATTTCAAGCTCCAATGTATATCGGAAAGAACTGACGCTAAAATACAAAGGAAATTTAGCAGAAGCAGTGATGGCGAAGAGAAAACATTCACCCAATCTGCAAAGTGCCTCACAGGTTTTGCAAATAACACAGGAGGACAAGAAGAGCCGAGCCTTCATCTTCTATCAGCTGTTCCTGTTGCTGGTGATTATAGCCATATTTCACAGAGAACATATGGCTGTGTTTATAGCCATCAGGCAGCATTTCACAGAGCTACGACACCATGTGTCCACCAACTAGCCTTCCTGATTGCAGTTAATTAGAGAGGAGGTGGGAGGCATTTTAAAGATAATTTTAAGGCATAAAGATGCCCAAAGTTCCCAGGCCTATTTGCAAGACGCGGTGACAAGAGAGATTGATATTAAAATTATAAGAAGCTAAGAGAAGTGGAAATTTTACAAGTCTTTCCCTAAGAAATGAAGCCAATACAACAACAACAAAACAAAGAAAAAGCAAATGAATACTAAGAAATAAGATCAGAACAATAAATCATGCAAGATGTCAGTTGGGAAACTTGCAAAAGTAGGAAATCATTTGAACATTCCTAAAAAAACTTTTCAAGGGAAAGGTTCTGAGTCAAAACTACCGAAACACTTCTGGAAGTCACTTTATACTTAGCAAATCCAAGATGCAGTATATTCAATGTAAAATTACACAGGGTCTGTTATACTCCATCGAATATGTGCTGTAGCCCAATTTGTAATCCAACAACAGTGTAGCTCTTTCTTCTTGTTAATCTCAAAGTAAAATACCAGGAAACATATGTCACCGGATAAATGATTTAAGGGCTTCAGCTTTTCAACATTCCCACTTTTGAATTTGCAAAATTTCTTCCATAAGTCCCTGGAAAAGAGACTTGACCAGAGAGAGTTCCAGAGAGAGTGAACTGAGCTCACATCCAAACAGAAACCTTAGTTTAGTAATTCTTTTCCTCCACAATTTACAAACCTCCCCTTGGAAAACATGGCTGTGTGTGTGTGTGTGTGTGTGTACCATTCCGTCTGTTACAGACACTTCTTCCTTCAGGCTCTTTTGAAAGTCTGAGAACACATACATTGGTAATTGTGTCATTTTTTTCTCTATTGCTCTGCTTTGCTGAAGCTGGACTATAATGACATTAGATAGGTCGCATGATGGCAATTTAATGGCCTGAACTCAATCCACAGGTACATCATTGCAGTCGCCTTGGGATCTGTTCTCATTGCTCTGACATGACAGAAAATACCAGCAGAGTTGGAATGGATGGCCAACTGCAGCAATGTAGACAGTGCATCTGTGAGGACAGAAGACACTGACTCTGAAACCCCAAGGGCAGCCCAGTAGCTGGGAATTCACCCTTGCTGCCCCCTGTGGCTCCCCACCCCCGCTATTAACACAGTGCACTTCACTTGACAACATTCATATGTTACACTCTCTGGTTGACACTGAAGACAGAGACCAACAGAACACATGCAGGCCCAACCCTAATGTGGTTTCTTGTTTCTTAGGGAAGACACATAAACATTTAAATAAACACATGCACTAAAACACCATAGATGCCATGATAGACCCAGGTCCACAGTATAATAGTGGCACTTATTATCAATGAAGTTGAGCTGCCTTTAACAGTCCAGTCTGCTTTTAATAGTCCAGTATACTTGAAAGGGGAGATGGCGGGGGTTGTAGTGATTTAAGGACTACAAATTGCAAAGTACAATAATAAATTCAAAGTATACGAAATGCTTTCAAAGGCTCACGTGAATAATTGACCGGGTGCTGGATCCTCTCAAAGGACAATTATGAAAGTCAAATTAAGAAATTCTCTGAACACTTTGGGAAGAAAAAGTATAAATTCAAAGTATTGTACTGTTACTACAATCAGCTAACTATAATATCCAGAGCCCTCAGGAATGTTTCAATTATTTAAGGAGGTTTACAGAATGACACTGCGGATTTTCCAAAAACCATAAAATAGTGTTTGTTAGAATCAGAAGGGATTGTGTGTATATTTCTATATCTACATATATTTTATATTACATATAGATATATTTTATGTTCAGTATATAATATAGATATGTAGTTATATTAAAAATGTTTATAGACTCTAGGGTGCCATATGAATATTAATAGATGTTGTCATGGTTGTATTACTGCTGACCATATTTTTGTTGTTCCTAACTATAAAACAGAGGTCACGAAATTATGGGCAAAATCTGGTCTGGAGAGGGCCAATTTCATTACCTATTGCCCACAGCTTCTGTACTCTAAGAACAGCGTTGAGTAATTGCACAGAGACAATATTATGAATCTACTTTTTTCCTTTTTTTATCATTTGATTTTGTTGGCAGAGAATATTTTCCTCCAAAAAGGGGGTTCTGTGATCAGGTAAGTGGAAACACTATTTACTATATTTCTCCTGGGAGATTTATAATGAAGCTTGGTATATTAAAACTTTGAGTGGTCCTATGTAAAAGAAATCTATTTAAATACATTTTCCACATTTATTTGGCCATTTTTTTATCTATCAACATGTACTAACAAATATGGCAGAGACAGTGGATTAGCCACCCAAGAACAACTTACTTCTCCTGTTTCATCTGTTGTATAGAAAACATTAACTACTTTATGCTTCAGCTTCCCTGATGTCTAACTTCAGCTGTTCACCAGTTACAAGAAATAAGAGATGGTGCTTCATGAGTCAGGTGCCCTTCCAGAATAGAAAAGCCAGGCCTCCCAAGAGAAAGTCCCTTTTATCTTTTCCTGGTTGCCTTTCCTCTTGACCAGAAGTCAGTGCTCCAATACCCACCTTGTGATTCTAAGGCCAGTTAATAAAGGCAAAGCCCTACATGTTTAGGATGGTGAAGCAGAAAGATGGTGAAATCCTGGGTCTCTGATGTGATCACTGAGACATTGTACTAACTTAGAACTGCCTACTCCAGGATGTCTCATTGTATCAAGTAAGTAAACGCCTTCAGTGTATGACAGTGTGGTAAGAAGGAAAGCGCTTCTCAGACTTAAATAGGTCTGAATCACCTGGGGATTTGTTAAAATGCAAATTCTGGTTCAGTAGATCGGGCTGGGGCCTCTAGCCAGCTCCCAAGAGATGCCAGTGCTGGCTGATGAATCACACAGTGAGTGGCAAGCTAATCGAGTTTTCTATTAGAGTCAACCATGGATAAAAAATATTCAGAAAAAAAAATAACACAACAATAAAACATAATACAATTTTTAAAATACATTATAACAACTACATACATGATATTTACATTGTATTAGGTAATATAGGTAATCTAGAGATGATTTAAAGTGCAGGAGAGAGTGTGCATAGGTTATGTGCAAATACAATGCCCTTTTGTAACAGAACTTGAGCAACCACGAATTTTGTTATCCACAAGGTCATGGTAAAAATCCCCCTCAGATAATTAGGGATGAGTATATTTGCCAAAAAACACCATCATAACTGATACAACTTCCATAATTCATCTTGCAGAGAACACACTTTGAGAAATTCTGAGAGTTTTCTGTGTAATCCTTCTGATTACCACAAAACATTTAGAGAGTGGGTCCCACCCAGGCTACCATTCAGAGGATCTAGATTTTCCACATTATTTCTTGTACCATATATTCCTTATTATGGCCCATGAGGCAGTGTCAAAGCTACAGTGAACCACTGTGCACAAAGAAGTAATATTTTCCACAGATGTCCTCAGTACAGCAACAAATGGTAATGAAGAGATCATTCCTTTAGCCTCCAAGAAAGATACATTTCTTAAAGACTTGCCCAGTCCTTCATGTATAGGTCAGTAATCTTAGGTCAAGAGAGGCCAACTTATCCCCTAAGTCACACAGGGGATGGAAAAAGGGGGAGGACAGAGCTGGGCAAGATTATGCCCATTTGTCAGGGTCTCGGTGCATGAATCTGTGTGATAGATTTCCCCCTTTGCACAGAAAAACCTTTCAAAAGAAAGTAAGGGCTCCTCAATGACAGTATGCACCTTACATCACATATGCAGGACAAAGCAATAAAAAAATTCCAAATTTGCTATTCCAAACTTTTCCTACTGCCTGTGTCTTAAGCGACCGCAAAGTCAGCCATTCCTTTTAACCCAGCCATTAGCAAATACCCAATCTATTTAGAGATACAGATCTGTGAAGGTTTTGTGATTCCGTCTCTAAAATATAATACCATTTGACCTAACTGGGGTTTTGGGAGATTCCGTATCTTATCTTTTTTCATCTTTCCATGACAACTGTGATTTTAACAATAGGGTGTGTGAAGTTGCTGAAATATTTCATGCATTCTTTATTAATTAAAGAAAAAATTTCATCTTAGAGTACTGGAAGTTTAAAGAGCAAATGAAAAGTAGAGAAAATGCAAGAAGGGCTAAAATAGCTGAAATGTTCTATTTTTTTCTTTTGAATAATTGGTACTAAAGAAGAAATATAGGCTTTAGATTTTAAATTCTATCATCGAAGAAAAGAAGCGAACTTTTAAGTATTCTGTCATGCTGAGGAAGAGATCAAGGGCCAGTCGGCAATAACGTTGTCTCGCTCCTGTGTTTGCACGCCCATGGCTGTGGTCCACCAGGCGGCTTTTAACACAAGTACTGCTTCTGCCTTCTGGGCCTCTTGGTGCTCATATGGTTCATTAGGATTCTTAATTAGTCATTGGCCAATTTTAGTTTGGATTTTAATCTTGATTCAAAGATCAGGTAACTAAGGTCAAATTTAAAAGGTGATTTACTCAAGGCCATAGAGCCAGGCCATGGCATTCTCTAAAAAACTAGTGACTTAAATGTCTAAATCTTTCTTATTCAATGATTCTAACACAATGTCTGCAAATTTCCATCCAAGGACTCTGGGATGTGACACTAGGGCAAGCATTTACCTACACAGATGATATGGTTTGGCTCTGTGTTCTTACCCAAACCTTAATTTGAGTCATAATTCCCACAATCCCCATGTATCATGGAAGGAACCTGGTGAGAAGTAATTTAATCCTGAGGGCAGTTATTCTAATGCTGTTCTCATGATCATGAGTGAATTTCCATGAGATCTGATGGTTCTATAAGGGGCTTTTCCCCCTTTTGTTCAGCACTTCTCCTTCCTACTGCCATGTGAAGAAGGATGTGTTTGGTTCCCTTTCCACCATGATTGTAACTTTCCTGAGGCCTCCCTAGCCCTGCAGAACTGTGAGTCAATTGAACCTCTTTCCCAGAGGTTTCTCTACCTAGAAAAATAGTCAATCAAAAACAATATTGCATCTCTGGAGGGATTGCGGAGATAAGTGTCACCGTCAAAAACTTGAAAGACACAGGGTGGTGATTCCCACCACATCCCCCTTCAACTCTCCCATTTGGCATGTGCAGAAGACAGATGGATCTTGGTGAATGACAGTGGATAATCATAAGATTAATCAAGTGGTGACTTCAATTGCAGCTGCTGTACCAGATGTGGTTTCATTGCTTGAGAAAATGAACATATCTCGTGGTACCTGGTATGCAGCCACTGACTTGGCAAACATATTTTTCTCCATTCATATCCATAGGCTTACCAGAACTAATTTGCCTTCAACTGACAAGGCCAGCAATATACCTTTGCTGTCCTACCACAGGAGTATATCAGCTCTCCAGCTTTGTGTCATAATCTCATTCAGAGAGATCTTGATTGCTTTTTACTTCCATAAGGTTTCACACTGGTCCATTACATTGATGACAGTCTGCTGATTGGATCCAGTGAGCAATAAGTACCAAACACACTGGACTTATTGATGAGACATTTGCGTGACAGAGAATGGGAAATAAATCTGACTAAAATTCAGGAAACTTCTACCTGAGTCAAATTCCTAGGGTTCCAGTGGTGTGGAGCCTGTCTATATATTCCTTATAAGGTGAAGGATAAGTTGCTGCATTTGGCCCTTCCTACAACCAAGAAAGAAGCACAGTGCCTAATGGGCCTATTGGGATTTTGGAGACAACACATTTCTCATTTTGATATATTACTCCAGCCCGTTTATCAAGTGACCTGAAAGGCTACCAGTTTTGAGTGGGGTCCAGAACAGGAGAAGGCTCTGCAACAGGTCCAGGCTGCTGTGCAACCTGCTTTGCCACTTGGGCCGTAAGACCCAGCAGATCCAGTGGTGCTTGAGGTGTCAGTGGCAGATAGAGATGCTGTGTGGAGCCTTTGCCAGACCTTCAAAGGTGAATCACAGCAGAGGCCACTAAGATTTTGGAGCAAGGTCCTGCTCTCTTCTGCAGATGACTACTCTCCTTTTGAGAGACAGCTCTTGGCCTGTTACTGGGCTTTGGTGGAAACTAAAGATTTGACTATGGGTTATCAAGTCACCATGTGGCCTGAACTGCGTATCATGAACTGGGTGCTTTCTGACCCATCTAGCCATAAAGTGAGTCATGCATAGCAGCACTCCATCATCAGATGAAGTAGTATGTACATGATCAGGCTCAAGAAGATCCTGAAGGCACAAGTAAGTTACATGAGGAAGTAGCTCAAATGCCTATGGTCTCCACTTGTGACACCTTGCCTTCTCTTCCCTAACCTGCACCAATGGCCTCATGGAGAGTTCCCTATGGTCACTTGATAGAGGAAGAGAAGACTAGGGCCTGGTTCACAGATGTTTCTGCACAATATGCAGGCACCAGGCGATAATGGACAATTGCAGCACTATAGTTCCTTTCTAGGACATCCCTAAAGGACAGTGGTGAAAGGAAATCCTCCCAGTGGGCAGAAGTTCGAGCAGTGTACCTGGCTGTGAACTTTGTGTGGGAGGAGAAATGGTCAAATCTGCAAGTATATACTGATTCATGGGCTGTAGCCAATGGTTTGGCAGGATGGTCAGGGACTTGGAAGAAGCATGATTGGAAAATAGGTGACAAAGAAATTTGGGGAGGAGGTATGTGGATGGACCTCTCTGAGTGCTCAAAAACTGTGGAGATACTTATATCCCATGTGAGTACTCACCAACAGGTGACCTCAGCAGAGGAAAGTTTTAGTAATCAAGTAGATAGGATGACCTGTTCTGTGAACACTACTCAGTCTGTTTCGCCAGCCACCTCTGTTATTGCCCAATGGGCCTATGAACAAAGTGGCCATGATGGCAGGGATGGAGGATATGCATGGGCTCAGCAACATGGTCTTCCACTTACCCAGGCTGACCTGGCTACAGCCACTGCTGAGTGCCCAATTTGCCATCAGCAGAGACCAACACTGAGTCCTCAATATGGCTCCATTCCTTGAGGTGATCAGCCAGCTACCTGCTGGCAGGTTGATTATATTAGACCTTTTCTGTCATGGAAAAAGCAGAGGTTTGTCCTACTCTGGATATGGGTTTGCCTATCCTGCATGCAATGCTTCTGCCAAGACTATCATCCATGGACTCATGGAATGCTTTATCCACTGTTATGGTGTTCCACACAGCATTGCCTTTGTCCAAGGCACTCACTTTATGGCTAAAGAAATGCAGCAGTGGGCTGATGCTCATGGAATTCACTAGTTTTACTATGTTCTCCATCATCCTGAAGCAGCTGGATTGATAGAATGGTGGAATGACCTTTTGAAGTCACAATTACAATGCCTACTAGGTGACAGTATTTTGTAGGGTTGAAGCAAAATTCTCCAGAAGGCCGTGTATGCCCCAAATTAGCATCCAACATATGGTACTGCTTCTCCCATAGCCAGGATTCACAGGTCCAGGAATCGAGGTGGAAGTGTCACAACTCACCATCACTACTAGTGACCCACTAGCAAAAGTTTTGCTTCATGTTCCTGTGACTTTACATTCTGCTGGCCTAGTGGTGTTAGTTTCAGAGGGAGGAATGCTGCCACCAGGAGACACAACAATGATTCCATTAAACTGGAAGTTAAGATTGCCACCTGGACACTTTGGGCTCCTCTTACCTTTAAGTCAACAGGCTAAGAAGAGAGTTAGAGTGTTGGCTGGGGTGATTGACCTAGACTATAAGATGAAATCAGTTTACTACTCCACAATGGAAGTAAGGAAGAGTGCACACAGAATACAGGAGATCTGTTAGAGCATCTCTCAGTATGACCATGCCCTTTAATTAAGGTCAATGGGAAACTACAACAGCCCAATCCAGGCAGGACTACAAATACCCAGACCCTTCAGGAATGAAGGTTTGGGTCACTCTACCAGGAAAAAAAACCCACCAGCTGCTGAGGTACTTGCTGAAGGCAAAGGGAATACAGAATGGATAGTAGAAGAAGGTCGTCATCAATACCAGTTAAGACCATGTGACCAGATGCAGAAACGAGGACTGTAATTGTCACGAGTTTCCTCCTCCTTTTGTTAAAAATATGTTTGTGCACGTATACACTTGTATTAAGAAAATATCTTTGTTTTATTTCCTTTCTCCTTTATTATATGACATAAGATTTATTGACTTTGCATTAGCATTTAAGTATTATTAACTTTATGTAATAGTATTTGGGTTGGGGATTGGGGTGTTTCTGGTTGTATGAAGGATAGATGTATTATGTTAGGTGTAATTATGGCCTTATTACTGTCTTTATTTGGAGATTATATATGATCCTAGGAGATGTTATATGGGTTCAAGTTAACACGGGGTGGATTTATGATGGTTAATACTGTCAACTTGATTGGATTGAAGGATACAAAGTATCGATCTTGGATGCGTCTGTGAGGCTGTTGTCAAAGGAGATTAACATTTGAGTCAGTGGGCTGGGGAAAGCAGAGACACCCTTAATCTGGGTGGCCACAATCTAACCAGCTGACAGCATGGCTAGAATACAAGCAGGCAGAAAAATGTTGGAAAGGTGAGACTGGCTTAGCCTCTCAGCCTACATCTTTCTCCAGTGCTGGATGCTTCCTTCTCTTGAACATTAAACTCCAAGTTGTTCACTTTTGAAACTTGGACTGGCTCTCCCTGCTCCTCAGCCTATAGATGGTTTATTGTCGGACCTTGTGATCATGTGAGTTAATACTTAATAAACTCCCCTTTACATACATACATATATATATTTCACTAGTTCTGTCTCTCTAGGGAACCCTAATACACAGATGTAATCAAACGAAGATGAGGTTACTAGGGTGAGCCCTAACCCAATATAACTTGTGTCTTCATAAGAAGAGGAAGAGGCCATGTGAAAATAAACACAGGAAGGCTATGTGAAAAGAAACCATGTGACAGCAAAGGGCATAGATTGGAGTGATACAGCTGCAAGCCAAGGAATGCCAAGAGTTGCCACCACTGCCAGAAGCAAGGAGGACATAAGGAAGGACTCTAGCGAGATTCTTAGAGGGAACCTGGCAGTCCTAGGAAACTAATAGTCATGGTAAAATGTACTTTGCAGATGTAATTAAATTAAGGATCTTGAGGTAGGAGGATTATCTTGGCTTATGTGGATAGTCCCAATGTAATTACAAGGTTCCCAAGTGTTTTCATAAGAGACACAGGAAAATCAGAGTCACAAAAGGTAGGAGCTGTGATGATGGAGGCAGAGGGCCAGAATCAAAGAAGTCTGAGATCTGAAGACAGACAAAGAGGCCATGAGCCAAGGAATGCACGAGGTCTCTAGAAGGTGAAAAAGGGAAGAACCTACAGAGGTTTCTTGGCCTGGCTGACAGACAGATTTAGGCCCAGCAAAATCCACTGTGGATCTTCAACCTCCGGAACTATGAGATAATAAATTTGTGCTGTTTTACACCATTAGGTCTGTGATAGTTTGTTATAGCAGAAATAGGAAACTAGTACAAGGTAATGTTTTCCCTGGTTAGCCCCTACATTTGATGTACTAAAAACAGAACTTGTAAAGAATATACATTTCAGTGTTACTATGATTCTAGTTCTCTTAAAGATATACTAGACATGTAATACCAAAAATTTCAATGAATGGATAAATTAATGAATCAAAATAATTTCAACTATGCAAAGACATGTAAACCAAATTGTGTTTAACAGTAACTCCCCAAGGACAAAGATCCTACAATAAAAGCCTCTACAGTATGCAGCACACCTACTTTCCCATAACAAGCCTTCTCTAAATATTCTTTATTTGATTAATCAAAAAATGAAAAAGGTCCTTGGAAAACCCCAGTAGCCACTAGGATTGAAAAAAGACAAGAGAAGCCATCCAGTAAGTTTCTCCTTAGAGTATACAGCCTCCTCTCATCTTCACCCATTGAAAATACTATCGAGTTATAGAATATGGCTAGTTTCCTTGGGGGTAAGTTTATTTCCTTGGATTACTCCTGGTGACTAATTAGCAGCCTGGATGCTTCCTTACAAAAAGCCATGTTTTTTGCACATTAGGGCATTTCCCCTTTCAGGACTAGAGACAGATGTTCAAAGGATGATCCTAGCTAACAAAGTAACATCTGGCACTTAGTATCTTGCTGTGACTGATTGTCTGATATATCACCCCAAAGTGAGGTGCAGCAAAGCCCTAGAATGCAAAATGGTTCCTGTAGCATCAATATACCCAGTGAGATGAAAAACACTGAATGTGGAGACTGTGTTGGGGCAGAGAGGTCAAAGAAAAAACAGAAGTAGTAATACACGATCAATTTCATTATTATGTTTTACTATAATGTTTCAGAAACTAAACCTAAATAAGTATCAGAAAGACTGCATGGGAGCTTTTGAGAGAAACAGAAAAAGTAATAGGCTTGCATAAAAACATGCCACTGCCTGAGATTGTTATTTCTAAAAATAGCATGTATAGTCTGGCAGACCGGTCAAAGCCACAGGTTTTGGAGTATATTCGCCCAATATACTTACCCACTTGGAATGTGATATTGAGCAAGAGATGTAACCTTGGACAAGGTATAAAATTGTAACCTAATATTTAATCTGCAATTTGATATCCAAATATGCAAAATTCGGTTCATTGATACCTTATTAGGTTGTCCAGAGAATTTTATAAATAATATATGTTAAATACCTAGCATAATGCCTGACACAGTTATATTCTTAAATGGTTAACATTTATTGATTGGTTACCATGAGGCAAGGCACTGTGCTAAGTGCTTTGGTTATGTTGCTGAAAGCAATGGCGTAAAAGTGGTTCCAAGTACCAAATGCCTGGCTGGGGAGGGACTAGAGGGCTTGGAGCCCACACATGCCCCTGTGGCAAATCTCATCTCATTCTATCTTGTAAGCGTTGTCAACAGCTTCATCTCTGAAAACAAAGCCTAGTAGCAGATGAGTTGAGACAGTTCCTTCAGTGTGGGTTACTAATTTATCTTCGTGTTATTGGACAGGAGATATAACCACAGACCAGCTGCATTTGGGCAAGAGCTCGTAGACCAGCTATGTTTACTCTCTGCAGAACCTTGGGAACGTTACTTAACTTCTGTGAACCTCAGCTTCCTTGTCCCTAGAAGGGACAGACAGTATTACCTACCTAACACGCTTATGGTCAGAATTAAATAAGCAGATACATTCAATGAACTTGGACACAATGATTGGCACAGGATAAGCATTCATAAGTGTCACTGTTATTAGTATCCCTTCAGTCTTTACAACCCATTGCTACAGATGCTATTACTAAATCCATCTTATCAACAAAGAAGCAGAATTTAAAAAAAGAAAACCTTAAGTGAGCTGTAGATCCAGGATTCAAGTAAAGGCGGTCCTGCACTTGGTCCAAGATTGATTACGTTAGGTGATGCTGAATGCCAGAACCCACCAAATCTACTTTGACCTTTCACCAACACTTTCCACAATGAACTGGCTTTATTTTTGAGAAATTATTTAACCACTCAGTTTTGCATTTGTATAATGGGGAAACTATTATTAACACCTCATCAGGAGGTGAAGATATAAGGAGGTGGTATAGTAAATCCCACATTGCAGAGCCTGGCACATAGAAAGCCCCCAAAACATTTCAGCTACTGTAATAAATATTAGTAGTAGAAACCCTAAAGACCAGCAGTCATTTAGTGTTCTATGTCCCTTTAAAAAATTGAGACCAAGTTTTAATTCTCAGTACTTCCCCAGGACGTTTCTTCATACCATGACATTGCTTCACACCTTTCTGTAGCAGCAGCCTGGTTTGACCCTGGAAAAACCTTTGGCCATAGGAAACAATTCCTGTGTCACACAACGAAGGACAATGCCCTGGCTATTGCTACAGATTACTTTGGGCTGGATTTGATGATAAACAAACTGCTGGCTGATCAATGGTAGAGATAACTCCTGCTGAGCGTGTACTGGAAAACAAATAACTATGACTTTACAGCCCTGAGGTATTCAACTCGTATAGACCTAGCGTACAGAAACAAAGGTACTGAGTGACACCATGGCACTGGGACGCTGGTTGGGAAAGGAAAATCGTTCAAGGTTAAGAGCAGGGTGAGAACTATTAGTGATAAAGCAGCATAACTTCCAATGGAGCAAGTTGTATTCTATGAACCATTAGTATAACTCTGTGCTTTTCCCACAGTGTCTAAAATGATGGTGAGATAATTGATTTTGCATTAGCGATTTCAAGCATAGTATGTAAGAAATATTACAAGCCTACTCCTTACTTGCTTGCCAAAGCAACCTTAAGAAACTGATAAGAAAACATTGTTTACTGAGGCACAGTGAAAGTACTTTATATCCCAGATGCTGAGCAACAGGGCCAAGCCCTCCTCATGGGTTGGCAGTGCCCTGTCAAAGATTCATGGAGTTCATCAGGTTTTGATGGGAACTTAAGTTGATATGATAAAGGTAGAAGAGGTGGTGATCTAGGTGAATACTAGCTTAGCTAAAATAAAGTTCCATTGTTCCTGTTTGACCAGCCATTGTGGACCAAGCAACCAGAGAAAACTTGTCAGAAATGGACATCCAGAGAACTACTGCACAGGGTGAAGTGAGCTGATGCAGGTCTCGTAAATGACTAGTGGGGCAAGTGAAGGTCTCTATCAGATGACTGGAGATCAACATGGACATTTCATGTATTGCTCCTAATAGGTCTCATTACTCTATGATCAGACATGCTTGTTTGCTTTTTTTATATGGGATGCTTTGGGCCCCATTTGATTAGTATTTTTACAGTGGCTCAGGGGTTCACAATAGTAAGACTGTAATAGGAACTAAAAAGGCAGGGGAAGGAGAAGTTTTCAAAGCATGGCTTTCAGACTGTAGGAACATGGGCAAAGATGAGAACTTGGGAAATGTGGCAGAGCTTGCTCCAGAGTCTCCCTGGCTGCTCTTCTGTGCTGACTGCACAAGACAGGGCAGCGACTATTCTGATAAGAGCCACAGGGCACAAGCAGAATCCCAGAAGCACTTTGAAAGATGCAGGGACAGGAGGAGCATGGTGATAAAGGAAACCAGTATTCTACAGACAAAGATGAATTAATAACCCACACTGGAGGAACCGTCTCAACTCATATGCTACTAGGCTTTGTTTTCAGAGATGATACCACTGATGATGCTTACAAGATAGAATGAGATCAGATTTGCCAAAGGGGCATGTGTGGGCTCCAAGCCCTCTAATCCCTCCCCAGCTGCACCCAAAAGATAAACTTCAGGTGACGAATTTTACTGGGTATAATTGGATATTTTTGTCTTGCTTCCCTAAAGAAGCTACCATCAGAAGTGACTGTTAATATCACATAAAATGGGCATTGTTTTAAGAAAAACAATATTTTTTTTTTAGAAATCCAATTAGGCAATTTTTTTCATTTCCTGAGACCTTTTTTGTAAAAAGCAAATTAAACCTATTTCAGGTAGACCCTGAATGACTGTTGTTCAATTCTGTTGGGGGCATTTACTCTTGGCTGTGCCTAGAAAAGAAGATTCACAGTAAATGGCCTATGGGGGTGACTGCAATTTACCCCCATGTTTTCATAAATGGAAGCAGCCAGGCAAAGAGCACAGCTGTCATGTTTCCTAAACACACATTCAGGGTGGGAGCTACTTGAGCAACAGCCAATACGACAGGCAGGTTGCCGCACACAGCAGATCTAAAATTTTATTAGCAACAATTTGAACTGTTCAGGCAGGTTAAATGCCTTGTGTTTATGTATAAAGATAGATCAGTTCACTCATCTTGCATTTTCCTTGGCTGTTGATAAGTTCTAAAAACGAACCTGCAATGTGCTCGGTGTTCCCTAATAGTGGAAATGGTCAGTGATCAAAAGAAGAGGAAAGCAGACCAGATAAATGAAAGATTCACCTGGACCAGAAATCTGAAAAGGTTTGTTTAATCTTTTTCCCCTGTGCATCTTCCCGTTGCAGATTCCAATTGGAGTGGAAATGCCAGGTTGCTCAGAGAGACGGTTGTCCTTGTAATGTGTCTTGGCCAATTGGAAATTGGCAGCATTCAGGCTCTCCTGAGAACTGCTTTTTGCCAAGCTCCTAGGACATTTCCCAAGACTTACTGGATTGGCCAATTGTACAACATTTCACTAAGCACACAAACTTTTCATAGTGCATTCCAGACTTTGCAGAACACTGAGTTGTTAGCAAAGTGGGGAAAAAATGGAGTTTCATTCTTGTCTACTGAGATTCTTCCAAATGTCATCATCATGGGCTCCCTAAATAGTGAAACATAATACAAATTCCCTTTAAGGTAAGGCTAACTAAGGGACCCTTAAATTTAGAGGAAAAACAAAAACATAGATAAAACCCCTTTAACAAATTAACCAAAAATTCAATTTTGGTCCTTATAAGAACTTAACCTTTTGTTCAGGATCAGTTATAACATCATTAACTTCATCCAAAGAAATATATTTACCCTGGGAACAGAATAGAAAAGGTCAAAAACTAGATTCCAAAACTTTAAAAGAGAAAGATAGATCTCTAAATTACTAGATGAATTCAACCTTTTGGAAAAAACATTTTGTATTTATTAAGAAGGTTTTTACTGTAGCAGGGCGAAATTACTAAATCCTTAGCTGAGAACCAATGGTGGGAATTATGTGAATGCCTACTTCACTTGAACCCCTCTAAAATTATGCTGCTTATTCATGTATAATTAAAAACTCTCAGAAAATATCCTACAGCCTGTGATGGGGGTCATTAAATAAATTAGACTAATTCTGATTTTACAAATGCAATTGTAAATTAAATAAAGTATCAAAAACAAATTCAATCACAGCTGTTTGGAAGAGTTTGTCGCTTAGAAACTTCACTTATCACCAAATAATATAATTAGGCAATTACCAAGTGACAACTGAGTGATGATTACAGCAGTCAAAGCAAAAGGGCAGAAGTCTTAAACTCCCAGAAAACTCTCTCACAGACAGATCACAATCAACCACAGAGGGTATTTATTGATTAATTTTGCTTAACTTTCTGGTCAGCAATAGTGTTTTGCCAATTGGTGACTAGACCCACAACCAATGTATCCATTAGGCACAGTAGCTGCAGGACCTAGGGCCTGCAATACTTTTAGGGGTCTATGAAAATGTTTTAATTTGTTTTAAAAGTAGAAGAAAAAAAAACTTTGAAGTTAAAGAAAATGGTTTAGCATATAATGTTAATAGATTCATCTGGATACCAATCCAGTCATAAAACAGAATTTTTACTTTGATGTTTATGGAAGAGGACCCCATGAAGGCAGAAGTACTCAGGACCCACAAACTCATTAGATGGCCCTGTCTAGACCTTCCCACAGGACCCCAGCTCAGTCAGCGGCCTTGGTGAGTGGCAGGAGCCAGGCAGATATAGGAGGGAAGATGGAAAGAAGGTAGGCTGAGTGAAGTACAGCATGTGGCCAAGAGCTTTATGGCGTAAGACTAAAGGTGTAGGCCACATGTAGGCAAGAGCTCGTTTATACCAAGAGGGTGGCAGGCCCGAGGTTATAGGCCATATAAAATCAACAGCTCTGTTTTCCTCACCACCGTATGTCCATATCAGATGTGGTGCCTGAGGCATAATAATCTAGGGTGTGTTATGGAAACTACAAAACAGGAATAAGAAAGGACTGTGTCCCTGTCATGCAATTCTTTACCCTACTTCTATAACTACTAGCACTAGCTATACTGATTCCTCAATAATATGCTTACTTCTTTTACATCCATCTAGATCAACAGTCTGCCGCTGGGAGTGAATGCACACTGAGGCAGGCTCGGTGGTGGCTAGACCATGGATCTCACTTATAAGTCTGATTCCTTCACATACCAGGGTAGGAACTTTAAGAAAGTTCTTTACCCTTTCTAAATCTCAGTTGCCTCATATAGGGCATAAAGATGATATGTGCTCCCACACTAAGTGACATGAGGACAAAAAGAGATCATGTGTGTCACCTGCTAAGCCCAATGACTGCAATGTACTTAGGTTCATTTTGTGTCAATTCTGTATTACCTAGCATCCAGTCATGTTTAATAATATTTCTTTACTAGTGCCCCTAAAATTCATCTCTAAATATTTTCAGTTGACTCATTTTCCACACACCTGTTAACTAAAGATATTCCTAGATTGAAAAGTGAAGGTGAAAAGAAGCCAGTCAGCCGCTTGGTGACCCAATTGATTATTATGTATTAACTTACATGATCACAAGGTCCCACAATAGGCTGTCTGCAAGCTTGAGGAGCAAGGAGAGCCAGTCCAAGTCCCAAAACAACAACTTGGAGTCCAATGTTCAAGGGCAGGAAGCATCCAGCACAGGAGAAAGATGTAGGCTGGGAGGCTAGGCCAGTCTTGCCTTTTCACGTTTTCCTGCCTGCTTTATTTTCACTGGCAGCTGATTAGATTGTGCCCCCCAGACTGAGGGTGGATCTGCCTTCCTCAACCCACTGATTCAAATGTTAATCTCCTTTGGCAACACCCTCTCACACCCAGGAAGAATATTTTGCATGCTTCAGTGAAATCAAGTTGACATTTAGTATTAACTATCATAATCTAAAAGTTAATAATGTTAAAAATTTTCAAATGTTTTTAGCGGTATAGTCATTAAACTTTTCTGTTGTATTCTGAAGTATCAAGACTGTTTTCCCTCCCATCTCAATATCTCGATGTGAGTAGCATCTAAATATTAAATATTCATCAGCTTATGTATAAAGCTTTCCCTTAAAATTTTTAGTTTTAAATTCTATGTTTTTAATCTGAAAATTTCTTAGAAACATTCTTAAATAAGGAAAAATACCATCCAATGCCAATGAGTTTGCAAATATAACAGGGAGTTGTTTCAACACATTGCAAACACAAATGGTCTAATATATTTAAATGGACATTATGCAATTAAAAGGATGCCTGTTGGCCCCATGGGCTATATCATCTAGCCCCATCATCTATTTAGACAAGGATTATTTCTACTCATTATAACAAGCAAATTGAATAATGTGATATTCAAGCCTTATAAGGTCACATCTTAGTTAATTTTAAATTCTTCTGGTTAATGTATACAATTATGGTAAATTCATTTCTCTTAGAAAGTGTTCTACAGTTATTCTGTGTCCATTTGAACCCTTTGAATTAAGCCAATTAAGTCCCAACTGTGCATTATTATTTCTGTTATAGGCAGATGATTGAATTTTTCTCCTCTAATAGCCAAATCACACGTCTGCTTACTACACTAAAAATCATGCCTTTCTCCTTTGCTGTCCTACCTTTGGCTTCTTCCCAGTTTTTCTCAAGAACTAGTAACAATCACTCCCCGAAATATAGATGGGAAAATCTTCATCAATACTCCAATAATATTTTTACTTTGGTCAGTTCATAAATAATGTTTTTCTCACTAATATATATTTTAGATATTTAACTCATAAATAAATTGGGCTTACTCTAGTCATTTCCACAAGGATTCTCCTCTTGATCTTGATAACAGAGTTTGTACCTTGGAAGATAATCCTAATGCTTTCTTGACCAGTCACTTCATTTGCAGATAAGAACTTCTGAGCTTTTATTTTGCTTACTGTCTAACCAAGAACATGCATGTTAGCCTAATTTATATTATCCCCGCTCTACCTAAAATAAAATTCCAGAAAATAGACATCACTCATGAAGCACTCATCAAGTAGTTCCATCAGGATATGCCATTTATGTTCCCAGGTCATTTGATACCATTGGGCTTTCTCTTGCAGCTGTCAGTCTCTTTAAATCCTTTCTCACTGCCACCCTTGTCCTTTTTTCTTGCTTTTTTTCCATCTTTTAAAATTTTTTTTTAAATTTTACTTTTAATTTTCAGAATACATGAGCAGAATGTGCAGGTTTGTTACAAAGGTACACATGTGCCGTGGTGGTTTGCTGCACCCATCAACCCATCGTCTAGGTTTCACGCCCCTCAGGCATTCGGTATTTAGACCTTATTTTCTCTCCTGTGTAGTCACACCTGGCCCTCCTCTCAGTCTTTTTTATTTCCCCAGAGCAACTTCCATTAGGTTCCCCAGCTCTCCATGCCTTATTTTCAGCTGCCTTCTTAGTTTTTGAATAATCTCCTACCCTGAGGCACTTCTATCTTCATCTTCAACTAGCTTCTGAAAGCCCCCCTCTGCTGGGAGCTTCATTATGCTGATTTGCCTGCCAGCTACATTCTCCAGGCCTCATTCGCATGAATGCTGTTCTGGCCAAATCAAAGTGCAGGCACTTTAGGAGAAAGGTGCTGTCTGTTTCCGTCTCTTCTAAAGTACCATGTCTGACTCTAAAAATAACATCTCCCATCAAAATAATATTCTTTAACTCAGTGTCAGAGCCCATCACCCAAGGCATGGCCAGATGTGCTAAGTCAGCTTCATTTCTTCTTTCAGATTCTTTTTTTCAAGTTTTCTAGAAGTTCTAGGGCCAAAAGCCTCCCAGAAGGTGAAAAGAAAGGAGAGATTTTTTTTTTATAATAAAAGGATAAGAAAATCCATTGTACACATTGTAGGGTCATTTTGTGCTAGCAGCAAAAGAGCTGACTATTCTTATGATACAGAAATGAAAAGATGGGTGATTTAATAAAGAGTTCTGAGGCTTCCCTGATCTTATCTCCCGACTCTTTCATTTTCAGAGATATTTTGAAGAGAGTTTACGCAATAGTAACGATCTGTCATTAGTTTCGTTCCCTAAAATCTCAAGTTATCCAAAAGGTTTTTATTGTTGTTGTTGTTGTTGTTGGCTTTTTATCTTTAAAAAGAGTAATTACTCAAATATTTTTAAAATTACCAATCATTGTATAGTATGCGAGCAAAGTGAAAATGTTGTATTTTTTATGCTTATATATATATACATGTAGGGTGATTGTTCAAGCTAATTTTCATTCCATTTACATTCAGAAAGGAAAAGGTCTCTATATTTCAGGGGTTGTCTATAGTATTTTGTTTTTATGGAAACATTAGGAAGAGGAAGCAAATTATGCAGGACTCCATTTAGTTTTGATTGCCTCAAAATACAAACTGCTCAGGTTTTATGGGCTTGCACTAAGGAAAGAAAAATACTTACCACCTAATTCCAGATATCTGTGACTTATGAACCACTAGACATAAAATCATTGAGTCTCCAGGGCAAGAAAGAACCTAAAGTAGAAACAAGGAAATGAAGCCAGTCAATAATGAAGATCAAAAGTAAAAGTTTCATTCCTGAATAAGCTTTTTTTGAAGTTTTGCAAAATTTGCCTTTTTAAAATATATTTGTTTTGGGCCTGCATACATCTGATCAGAATCTTCATATTCCTAATTTCTAATTGGTTTTCCTAACTCAATCAACATGCAAGGTACATAATTTACAAGGAAATGCTAGGACTTGATTTTTTTTAAAAGTTAAAATAATTATGTGTTATTTATTTACTTAAAAAAAGGTCACACATTCAAATGCCATCAGGAGCTAAACGTATGGCCTATTGCATTGCATGACTCCAAGGTACTAATAATTCCTGTTGTATTCCACATAAATGGTGGAATGCTAATAATACAAAAATGGAGTTGGGAAACCCAGTGGACTGCCTACAACAGGTAAAGTAAATGTGTAAAACAGCCCTGGACCAAACTGTAGGAAGCAGAGGGGCCTGTTGCCAAAGAAGGTTGTAGGACCCTGCAAACAAAGAAAATGAAATGCATATCTGCAAATTGAATTTTGGATAGTAGGTCACATGTTTATGATTTCATTCTATAAGTAGATTAGGGAAGTATTTGTCCATGGGTAACTAGATTGTATCTCCTATATTATTAAAATTATTCTAGCACCGTGTCTGATCTTCAGATTTTTAAAATTCTCTTTCAATTACCAGATTTTAAGGAGAATTTAAAAATCAAAAGGCAGTATAGCCATGGTGTCCATGCTATACCACAAGCAGATAGATCACTACTTACATTGTCTATTAGTACAGAAATGTAATGATAAATCTCTTTGTTTCCACAGCAACACATAATTTTTAGATCCAAATGAGGCTATTATTTAGACATTCTGTGCTTCTTTGCATCTTCATCCTGTCCACACCTGCCCAATGATTGTTCAACAAAATTCATTTTTTCTCAATAAACAGGGAATACTCTGCACTGTGGCACAGTCTTTACCTACATAAAGCTTACTGTTTAGAGAAGTAACAAATATGTACACAAACATATGTGCAGTTGCTATACATCAGTTGTTTTTGAAATGCAGTAGCTGCTACAAAAAATGGAAAAATTGGGGGATATAAGAAAGGCAGTGAATGTATCTAACAGAGATCTGCACTCCCATGTTTATCACAGCATTATTCGTAATAGCTGAAATGTGGAATCAACCTAAGTGCCCATTAATGGATGAATAAAGAAAATGTGGTACATAAACAATGTGTTGGTCCATTCTCATGCTTCTATGACAAAATACCCAAGACTGGTGATTTATAAAGAGGTTTAATTGACTCACAATTCCATGTGGCTGGGGAAGCCTCAGAAAACTTACAATCATGGCAGAGAAGGAAGCAAACACATCCTTCTTCACACGGCAGCAGGAAGGGGAAGTGCAGAGCGAAATGGGGAAAATTCCCTCATAAAACCATCATCAGACCTTGTGAGAGCTCACTCACTATCACAAGAACAGCATGAAGGTAACCACCCTCATGATTAACTTACCTCCCACAGGGTCCCTCCCATGACACTTGGTGATTATGGGAACTGTAGTTCAGGATGAGGTTTGGGTGGGGACACAGCCAAAGAACAAAAAAATGAAATATTATTCAGCCATAAAATAATGAAATCCATATCATACAAAATGAAATATTATTCAGCCAAAAAAGAATGATATCCTGTTATCTGTGACAAAATGGATGGAACTGGAGGCCATTATGTTCAGTGAAATAAGCCAAGCACAGAAAGACAAATATCACATGTTCTAACTCCTATTCTGAAGCTTAAAAAGTGGATCTCATCGAGATAGAGAGTAGACTGGTCATTACTAGAGGCTGGAAAGTAGGAGGGGATGAAGGGGAAAAAATAACATAAAGGTATTTATGAACACTGAACCATGTACCTAAAAATAATAAAGATGATAAATTTCATATGTATATTTAACCTCAATTTAAAAAAAATTAAAAAGAAAGGCATTGAAAATGGTCCTTGAAGATGGACCAGTTCAAAGTCATGTCAGAAAGGAGTAGCTGGCATCATGGCACACATAAAGCGTTATATTATGAGAACATAAAGGCAAGAAAAGCTGTGACCAATTTGAACCATGTGGGTGGATCCCATGGAAGCTGTGGTGGAGGAGATGGGATGACAAAATTATCAGAAAGAGAAGCTGAAGTGATACCTTACTGGCTGCTCCAGTTTAGACTAATTTCCTTTCTCCAGGTCATTCCTTCTTCTCCCCTTTACATAATACAGCTCAGGCCTTGGACTGCTTCCGTTTTCTAGTCACCCTCACATCCTTTTTTGATCTTATCTATTCTTGCGGATTTAAATTCCATGTTTATTTAGATGACTCTGAAGTTTATGTCTCCAGTGCATACCCTGATTTCAAGGCGTGTACATCCAATTGCCATCTATACCTAGAAGCCTAATAGGCATCACAGAATTAAGAGTATTATCTTGGTCTATTTGCGATGCTATAACATAATACCGCAAACCAGGTGACTTATAAAAAACAGAAGTTGAGTTCTCAGTGCTCTGGAGGCTGAGAAGTCCAAGATCAAGGCACACTCAGTGTCTGACAAGGGTCCCCTTCCTCTTGGACACTGCCTTCTCACTGTGTCCTCACAAAGTAAAAGGGCCAAGGAGTCTCTCTGGGGTCTCTTTTATAAGGGCATTAATCTTATTCATGAGGGCTCTGGCCTTATGACCTAATTACCTCCCAAACGCCCTACCTCCTAATACCTACCATCACAGTGAAAGTTAAGCCTTCAGCACAGCAATTTGGGGAAGACACAAACATTCAGTCTATAGCAAGTACTAAAACTGAGTTCCTGGTATTCTCCACCAGCCCACTTCTCCTCCATCCTTCCCCTTACAAGCTGATTTTCTTCCAGATGCTCAGACCAAAAATCTTAAGGTGACTCTTGACCTCTCTTTCTCTCACATCAACAATTATTTTAAAATCCTGTTGCTCTACCATCAAAATACAACCAAAATTTGACCATTTCTCAATACCTTTGCTGCCATCACTCTGGACTGAGTCACATAATCTCTCACTTGGATTGCTTCAATATCTTCCTACCAGATCTCTTTGCTGCTTCTTTTGCCGTCTGCACACAGAATTCCCAACAAAGGAGTCAGAATGGTTCTGTTAAAATACCAGGCAGATCACGTCTTTCCTCAGCACAAAATACTAAACCAGTACCCATCTCGCTCATAGGAAAACCCAGATCCTTACGAAGACCATACAAGGTTTCCTTCGCTCGGCTTCAACCAAGGGTGGCCTCTTTGTTTTCCCTACAGCTCCCACCTTAAGGCCTTTGTGCCTAGCATTCACTTTCTTGGAGGCTTTTGCTCTGGATACCCATGCAGCTCCCTGACTTTCTTATACCTTTTCTGACTTGTCACCTTCCCACTGAGGCCTACTCTGGCCCCCGTGTCTAGAAGGGCAACCTTTCGTGACTCCCACACATTCCCTTCCCTGACTCATTGTTCTTAGACCTTATCACTGTCTGACACACACATTCTCTATATTTATCTTGTTTATTCTCAGCTCCCTCTCTGATGTAAGCTCCAAATGTGCAGAGATGTTTGTAGATTTCATTAGCTTTTATATCTCCAGCATCTAGAACAATATCTCCTAGGTAGTAAGAACTTAATAAATACTTAATGACTGAATTAATAAAGAAGGGCTTTAAATGGTTGCAGGCAACGAAAAAACACTGAAGATGTTTGAATAGAATCTGAAGAAAGAGTAATAAGCAACAAATCCCTGCCCAAACCTTGAACTAAAGTATATGAAGGCAGAAATAGCATTTTGGGAACACTGTTGAAAAGCAAAATGTCATAAAAATTCCAGTGCACGTGTTCCTTCATGATAATTCAATCTCTGTTTATCTCTGACTTGATTTTATCAGGTTAGCTTGGCATTGTGGAAGAAGTAAAGGAGGCCAGGCGCTGTGGCTCACCTCTGTAATCCCAGCACTTTGGGAGGCCGAGGCTGGTGGATCATGAGGTCAGGAGTTTGAGACTAGCCTGGCCAACATAGTGAAACCCCATCTCTACTAAAAATACTAAAAAAATTAGCCGGTGTAGTGGCGGGTGCCTATAATCCCAGCTACTGTGGAGGCTGAGGCAGGAGAATTGCTTGAACCTGGGAGGTGGAGGTTGCAGTGAGCTGAGATTGTGCCACTGCACTCCAGTTTGGGCAACAGAGCAAGACTCCATCTCAAAAAAAAAAAGAAGAAATTGGTGTAAAATTTTTAATTTTTAAATTCTGATTCTGATTGTGAATGTCAGTTTCATCCATAAAATGGAAGTTGTAATTAAAATTCTTTTTTATGGGTTATAATGATTAATAATTATTAGTAATATACATAAAATACACAGTAGGAAACAGGTTTTCATAAAATCTTAATCCCTTTGCTTTAACAATTAGGAAAAACAGAGTATAGCTAGTCTTCTAAACTTATATGCCTTTGCATAGTTTATACACTAAAATTCTTGCTGTTACGGGTAGAAATTATCAACCAACATTTGACTAATATGCTCGGTAATAAAATGTGCCTGCTACACAATTCCTTCTTCTTTGTATCATTAATTTTTCTATGATACAGGCTTTCACATTCCACACGTATCTTCTAACTATTCCATCAACACTCAATGTCTTTCAGTACTCCCCACCAAAATAACTTTATTGAATTTAAAATGCATTAATTTTTTATTCTGTACTTTCATAAAAATCTTGAAAATTAATTTTTAAATTGATTTAAACCAAAAGAGGTTAGGATCACTATATCCCACTCCAAATTGCCCATATAAGTTCTGTATTAGGCAAAGTAGAACTAACAAATCTAGTGGTTCTCAATTATTTTGGTCTCAAGATCCCTTTACATTTCTTAAAAAAAGTTACTGAGGACTCTCAAAGAACTTTTGTGTATATATATTCTACCTATTAATATTTACCACATTAGAAATTAAACAGAAAAAAATTTAACACAAGAATATATAAAGATACATGCTGTAAGAGCAATGACATCACACATCTTAAATCATCTGGAGAAACTCTGTTATATAATCATGACGGAATGAGAGTCACAAAGGTAAACAACAACTTTACATTATTATGAAAATGGTTTTCACTTAGCAAACCCCATAAAAGTGTCTTAGGAACACCTAGGAGTTCCTGTACCACACTCTGAGAACCACTTGCCTAATCTTCATTTAATAATAATTAACTCCACTCCGGGCACAGTAGCTCACAACTGTAATCGAAGCACCTTGAGACACCAAGGCAGGAGCATCACTTGAGGCCAGGAGTTCAAGACCAGCCTGGGAAACACAGCAAGACCTTGTCTTTACAAAAACAAACAACAATGACAAATAACCCCCAAATTCCCAGTGACAGATAGGCATTGTCTATCTTATAGCTAGCCTATCTGGAACATGTGGCTTTACCTCAACAAGAAAAGAGGCAGATGGGAGAGACACCTAAGTGGCTCCTAACTGCTCAGACTCAGAAGCACACATGTCACTTTTACTCACAGTTCCTTTGCCACAAGCAGTCACTCAGCCTCAACCCACTGCAAAGGAGGCTGGCAGACTGGAAATCCACCATACTGACCTGCTTTAAAACGTATGACTAACCATCCTTCTCCAAGTACAGCACTGAGAATCAGAAGAGTTGTGTTCTGCTGAGCAGAACCTGGAGTCATGGTGTTCAGATAAGCAGTGACCAGCAGAGAAGTGGCAGACAGATTCAGGATAAAGTTGACTAAGGGTAAATACATGATTGGATCCAGTTACAACATCCTTGCAATCAAAGACTTGTCTGATTTATATACCATAGTTTCTTTATCCACTCGTTGACTGATGGGCATTTGGGTTGGTTCCACATTTTTGCAGTTATGAATTGTGCTGCTATAAACATGAGTGAGCAAGTATCTTTTTCATATAATGACTTATTTTCCTTTGGATAGATACCCAGTAGTGGGATTGTTGAATCAAATGGTAGTTCTACTTTAGTTCTTTAAGGAATCTCCACACCATTTTCCATAGTGTTTGTAATAGTTTACATTCCCACCAGCAGTATAGAAGTGTTTCCTTTTCAACACATCCATGCCAACATTTATTATTTGATTTTTTGATTATGGCCATTCTTGCAGGAGTAAAGTTGTATTGCATTGCGGTTTTGATTTGCATTTCCCTGATCATTAGTGATGTTCATCATGTTTTCATATATTTGTTGGCCATTTGTGTATCGTCTTTTGAGAACTGTCTATTCATGTTAAGACTTGTCTGATTTAATGAGCACTTACTACATATAAGCCAGAGGCTGCATTTTTGGTCTTATTTAATCTTCCTGAAAACCTCATGTGTTACACACCATTATTAACCAATTTCTATGCTGGCAAACTGAGGCACAGAGAGGTTTAAGTAACTTGTCCAGGGTCTTATGGTTAGCACAGAGTGGGCTGGGATTTGAGTCCAGATCTTTTGGACTTGAGGCTGTATTCTAATGGCTTGGCCTCACAGTACTGCCTGCCTGAGGCATTCTTTCCTTGACAAAATCCTTCATTATCATAAAGGTCTTTTTGAAGTTTCCTCAAGTTCACTTTATCCCCCAAACTGGGTGAGGAACATGTGACCCAACTATTATAATTTAACACCATTAGTGTGAATTGGTGAATCAAAATATCTATAAAGGATGTCTTTGTTAAATTTGATTAACTGTGTCTTAACTATCTCCTTTGAGAGTTCCAATGTAACGTAAAGGGCATGATGTACTGGGTTCTAGACCCATCTCTGCACGGGATGAGTCATATCACTTTTCTGTGTAGTCTTCCCCATTTTTATAGATGAGGAGGCACAGGTGGTGCAGAGATGTGGGAATCAGACAGACCCACTGATGCTAGGATGCCTGAAATGCCATGAACTGTTGCTGCAACCTTGGGCAAGGTATTTAACTTGGCCGTGCTTCAGTTTCTTTATCCATAAAATGGAAACAGTGATGTGATACTTTAAATATTACAGTGAAAAGAGAAGTATATCAAAAGCACCATGCCAGGCGCAGTGGCTCATACCTGTAATCCCAGCACTTTGGGAAGCCGAGGTGGACAGATCACAAGGTCAGGAGCTCAAGACTAGCCTGGTAAATATGGCAAAACCTCCGTCTCTCTAAAAATGCAAAAATTAGCCAGATGTGATGACATGCACCTGTAATCCCAGCTACTTGGGAGACTGGGGCAGGAGAATCGCTTGAACCAGGAGGTAGAGGTTGCAGTGAACTGAGATTGTGCCACTGTACTCCAGCCTGGGCAACACAGCAAGACTCCATCTCAAAAAAAAAAAAAAAAAGAAAGAAAGAAAAGAAAAGCACCCGCTTTGAGGGTCCATGCGCCAGGTACATGTCATCCAATGCTTCCATTCAACTCTTCTACCCTGTACCAGTAGAGTATACCAAAAAGAGCCCCAAGATTTGACCTAAGACAAAAACTGTGATTCTGTTTAAGTCTTTTAATCAAATTAATACATCTACAATCCCTCACCAGAGCATCTACCTTTGTAAATATAAGAAAAACTCATTTATATGCAGCTGTTATATAACATTAATGCCTCATTTTCTATAAGATTTTATTCTTTCATACTTTTCAAACACATTGAAGCACATATCAAGGCAGTTTTTCTTAGATGAAATGCATAAAATTTAGTCTGGCAGAGTTTCATTTCGATTTGCTCAGGTTGTCTGCTTCCTTCATTTACGAAGCAGGTATGGGGTCCACACACCACAGTACAGTGTTTAAAAGGACAGAATGCCTAGAATTGGTGCAAACATTCTGTAAAGCTTTTCAACAATATGTATCAAAAGCCTTAAATTACTACAGAAAGTTAATCCTGAGTAAAGAAAATATGAAATTATAAATATGAAAAAGGCTTTATATACCAAGATGTCCAACACGGGATTATTTAAATTAGTTAAAACATTGGCGTAATCTAAATCATCCAAAATCGGAAACTAGATTTGTAAATTAGGATAAATTTCAATTATGTTATTTTATGATATATATCAAAACTCATAATGATATGGTATATAATTTGGAAACACATTCTGCTAAAAATAAGAGAAAAATCTGATCAGTAGTGGATTGAACAAGGAAAGGTTTGTTCCTCTTGCCTAACAGGAGGCCAGGGGACGGGTGGTTGGTGCCTTTTTTGTGCAGGTGCTCTGTGATAACATCAGAACACGGGCTCTTTTGGATGACTCATGCTGTCCCTGACAACTCTGTATGTTCATTGCCTCATGGTAGCAAGATGATTGCTGTGGCTTCCGGTATCAAATCTTTCTCAGGACAGGAAGAAGGGGAAATGGCATTATCAGAGATGTCTCCTCTTGTACCTGTCTCTTTCATCAGGAAGTGAAATACCTTTCCAAAGCATCCCCCATCAGACTTCCCTTTGTGTCCCATGATCCAGAGCTGCTTCCACGGACACCACTAGCTTTCACAGAGGTTGAGCAGTAAATTCAGCTTTCTATTTCTAGAGCAGAGGCAGTAAAGGCAGAAAGCAGTAGTATGCAAGGGAGAGACTGAGTCGGGGGAAGAGAGGAAACAGAATGTGAAAGAGCACAGAGCAGCTATCCTGAAATGCAGCAGCGTGCTGTGGAGGACAGCTTTACAGTCCTGTCCCAGCAGCACGGTCTGTGTTTGCTTCCTCCCAGGGTTGGGAGCAGGAGGTCAGGCTGCCTCGGGGAATGAAGGCTGAGCCCTGAGGCTGATGGGAGGATGCTTCTGGTGCCAAGAAAGCTCTTGATTTTTACAACACTTTCAGTTCTGTATTTCACTGTGTTGAAGCTCTCCAATTTGTGATATATCCTGGAAATGGGATATGGTAGAACATGGTAGGTAGGACTAGGATGAGAGTCTGACAGATTTGGTATTAAATCCTACCTCAGCCACTTACCTGCTGCATGACCCTGGGCTAGGTGTGTAACTTCCCTCATCTCCAAAATGGAAAGATGTCAGTGACAACAACAACAATTTTTATTATTGTATTAGTAGCAGTAGTAGCAGGATATTAAAAATTGCCTTACTCTTTTGTTCTCAGAATAAATATGATCAAAAATGCAAAGCACATACATAGCCACATATTATAAGTAGTTGGTCTTATTTGAAACAGGTATGAATGTATCAGATGTCAGAAAGAAGTAAAACAACAGTCTAGGAAGAAAAATAATATTGACAAATAATACAAATATTAGGAAATAATGAACTCTATTGAGACTACATTGTGTAACAGCAAGTGCTTGATTGGTATTACCTTAATGAACTCCCATAATTGATGTGGTAGGACATTAGGGAGCATCAGTTAGGTTATGCTTCAGTAACAAAAAACTCCAGTGGCTTACAAATTTCTCACTCATGCAAAGTTACTCTCTAGGTCTGAGCCTTTTGCAGCAGCACTCCAAGCTGCTTTGATCAGCTAGCATCCCCTTATCGGCACATCCAACCATAACCACCGATGCAGGGGGTACTAACCATGTTTCTAGCTCTGACAACTTGATGTTTTTTAACAACTGCCCCACATGCATATGCTGGAGATGCCTTGTGCTAGACAACCCAATAATATGCCTCATCCGCCTTGCCTAGGCCTCTTGCTTCCCTCATCGCCCTGTCCCCAGTCTTAGTCCATCAGAGCCGCTGTAACAAAACACCACAAATGAGGTGGCTTATCAACATCAGAAACTTATGTCTCACCATGCTGGAGGCTGAAAATCCAAGATTAGGGTGCCAGCATAATCAGGTTCTGGTCAGAGTTTGCTTCCTGGTTTACAGATGGCTGTCTTCTTGCTGTGACCTCACATGGCAGAAGGAACTGAAGGGTTTCTCTAGGGTCTTTCTTTAAAAGGACACGAATCCATTCATAAAGGTTCGACCCTCATGACTGAATCACCCCGAAGCCTCCCCTCATAATACCATCACTCCAGGGGTTAGGATATCAACATATGAATTTGAGGAGGCCACAAACATTCAGACCATTGCACCCTCCCACCACTCTCTTCTGGAGTCCTCCTTCTCCCTGGCAAGGGTGAGTTCAAATACAAACCCATCAATCCGTAGTCCATACCCCAAAGCACTTCTTTTATCAGGCATCCACTCTGGGCCACTGCAGACTTATCCTAATCACCCAGGGCCAGATACCAGACAACTAAGGATAGCCTCTGTGCCCCAGAGCCTACCAAAATCATTCAAATAGCTAAGCCTAACCCTAACCTTGCCTCCCCTTTCCTTCCCACCCAGTTCCTTCCCTCCCTGTGCCTCAGGACCTACCCCAGTGCTTCCCATGTGCCCCCTGTGGCGTGGGGTCCCCCTCCTCCTGGGACCTGGGAGTAACAAGCTATCTTTTCTATGGCAATTGTTTCCTGTCCCATTGCCCTTAGCACGCCTGAAATCATCTATTTATACACTATATTTTGAAAACACAGGTGAAGAAAGAAAAAAACCATGGAGAATCAGCCTTCATATGCTTTCACCTAAACACACAAGCACATGCTTTTCTGTACTGGGAAGGAAAAGTTCAGACTTGCCTGTGTGTATGCAGCAACCAAGAGGAGGGGAAACCTGGGTCATCTACCACTGGTGGGGTCATAAAAAGTGAAGTGGTACACAATGGGAGGGGCAGGTGGCTATGGTGTACGTCTGACGCAGGGTCCACAGAAGCCCACATTTGATCCAGTGGACAGGGCTGGCCCTGCAGTGGTCACTTAGCCATTTTATTAGTTTCACCAAAGTTTACCTGGGTCCTAAGAAAGCCCATCAAATCCATGAATTCTCTGTGACCTACTTTAACACATTTCATCAAACTTTTAAAAATTAAAATTTTAAGCTGCCTTTCCCTCTTCAAATTCCTAGGAACTTAATAGTCTTCCATAAGGTTTAAAAAATAATTGCCAGCTGGCCTGCACTACCTCTGTTCTTGCCTTTTGTGTTCCGCAGTGATTTTCCTACCCTAGATATTCTGAAACGCACCGCTTCTCCGCGCCGCCTTTCCTCATTGACTATTATTACCGTAAGTATTCTTTTTGTTATTACCCTTTGTCACCAAGCCTGGCTCATAAGACAGGCCAAGCCTTCCTTCCTTTTTCTGTAATTTCATAGTTGCTCTTTTCCCCTATTAAGAAGCCAGTCCAATTTTTCCCTTTGTCATCACTTTTCTTTCTGACATACTTTCAAAATGTTATTTTTCTCTCCTGTGACTTTTTCCTTTTTCCTAATAGCATCTATTTTATGGACCCACCTTTACCAAGTTTACCGTTCCCTGTCTTGCTTCCGTCTCTGCCACAGTCCTTTCTCATGAATATCTTTTCTATTGTCCATTTTTCATTTTTATATCTTTTAAAACATCACCCCTGTCACCACTTATATTTCTATGAGAAATTATGATAGCATTAAGTCATTAAAATCTGTATCACTTAGCTGTGTCATTTTACTGCCACCCTGCCAGAGACCTTCCAAAATCACAATATAACAGAAAATTACTCTGATGCAGACAGTGAAAAAAGCAGGAGGAAAGTGACAAGAAGAGAAAACGGAGACTGACTGTAAAACTCAATTCCGAAGGGTCTGCACAAAGCAAACAGAAGAATGGAACTGTCAGTCAGTGAATTCCTTTAACGGGTGCAGATGGTCAATCCAAATTATTCTGTATAAAAAGTGGAAGGGAAAAAGAGAGGAAAAGGAAGGGAGGGCAGATACTTTTCCACTTTCCATTCCTTTTCCCTTCTGACATTTTTTCTTTTGAGATTACTTTCCTGAATGTATCCTCAGGATTATTCTTGTATTTAAGGAATATTTACTGTGCGTTTACTGTGTGCTGGACATAAGTGAGACATAATATCCATTTGCATGGACCCTGGAGACCCCAGCTGAGGTCTTGGCTCCAGCTGCTACAGGTTATATGTGCAGTGAGGTCCAGAATTATATTCAACTGAAATTTCCAAAAATGATTTTCTACTAGGAAAGCTGTCAGAGTGATAGAACTGTGTCTCTCAGTGGTCTCCAGGTGCTTCCCTTTGTAAAAAACCAGGAGTCTGGGTTGGTGGGATGGGTCATATGGCTTCCTAGTCCTTTGGGCTCTTCCCACAGCCTAGCCAAGCCAACCAATGGACAAAACCTCACAGTGCTCCTTCAGCAGGGAAAGGAGGATTGTTCAACTCATATTTGTGGGGTTTCTGGAGGAGTTTTTGAGAAAGTGATGGGAGGAAAATAGAGGGGCTTGCAGAGTAGCACCTGCAGTCTATGTAAAATATGCTAAGAAAGGAAGCAGTGGAGGGAGATGACTTTAGCCATGGTCATTTCCTTGAAAGCCTAAAACTGGATTCAAAATATGCATAATTATGTCTAGCTTCTAGATTGTGTTTCCTGGGACAAAATATACAAAGATTTGATTACCTGGAATTCTAGAATTTATCTAGGTTACATTTAAATTCTGTGCGCCCTTAAGCACGTCATTCATCTCCCTTAGAAATGTTTTTATCATCTAGAGAAATAGATAGTGAGATGACACGTGAGGACTCTTGAAAAGTAATTATTTAATTCATAGATGGTAAAGGGAACTAGTGGCTGATATCTTTGGGTAGTGCTGATGTATTCAACTCACTGGCTGCCCTCCATTGAGATTGTCTGGTGCTCACGCTGTACAGGGTATTAAATATTTTTAATATCATCCCTGCCTCAGATGATTACATGTAGCTTCCTGAGCAGGGTGAACAATCCAGGTAATTATGTAGGTAATTGTATCTAACCTTAGAGACAAGGATTGTGGCAGGGAAAACTGTTTCAATAAAACCTCTTACATAATTGTCACAGTAGGGCTGATTTCTGGCTGGAAGTGCAACATATAACACCATAGAATTATTTATTAGTGCGTATCATCTCTGCAAGTCACTTGGATTTCAGAATCAAAGCAAGACAGCCCACAGAACAGGAATTTGTTTGGAACAAATAGATGGAGTTCAGTCCAAAGCTAAGGGATATGCTCTCCAGAGGATGGGAGTCTCGAGCCCTCTACTCTGACATCTTGGTGATGGAAGAATTGAATTGTGTACTAAATTAGAGCCCCTTGTATGACTCATGGAATATGATGATAGGTTCATAGATAGTGCTCACATAAAAGTTACCATGTGCCCTGAGCAACCAAAACATCCTGAGTAAAAGTCAACAACCAGCTAAACAACACTGTGAATTTTAGCCTTTCTCACGAGAGAACAGATATGATTTTTTATCCCTCCCCTGAGGCCACCCAGAGCAGAAAATTTACCTGCCAGGGCCTTTCCCTGACTTGGCCTTTAACTCTGGTGCTATCAAGGTTTGCTTTGTGAAGAAATTGTTTAGAAGGTTCATGAGCCATGCTTACTCAGGCTGAATTGCCACTATAGAGAAAAGAGGTAGGTTTTGCCCTAAACAGAGGAAAGCATCTTGCTTTCAAGTTGACATTAAACTGCAAATTGTCCTGAGAAGCTTGAAAGCAGGTGCTTCTAGATACCCATTGGCATGCTAAGCGGCCAGCAGAGAACTCCTCTAAGACACAGTTAACTCCTCCAAGCCCAGAATGATCTTGATCTTGACTGGATGAAGTAGAGTTATGCAGCCCTGACATAGAATTGTGCCTTCGATATATCATTCTATTCTCACTCCCAACCAAGTGAAGGGATTTCAGGAGCCAAGAAGCAAACCTCCCTTAAAATGTCTAACTCAGGTTGGTGTTACTGTTACCTGCCTACATGAGCACAAAAAACTACAGATACAAAAATCCCTGTGGAATGGTATTTTAGAAATAGAGATTTGAGCACAATATTCAATTGTTAAAAATTAGATCAATCAAATTGCCTTAGCAAATGGCCACAAAGGACCTGGTCAAATCAACCATTTATTTATTTGTTAGATAATCCATTCATTCGTTAGACAAGTACTTATTGAGCACCTGCTATATCCCAGATACTCACTAAGTCCTTGGGATATGTCAGTGAATATAACACACAACAAACATAACAATAAACACAACAAACATTAAATTTTGCAGTATGGTAAAAAGTATTAAGGGCTGTGGAAGAAAGAAAAAGTAAAGCAAGATAATAAGATTTTGAGGGCAGGCTGCAGTATTAAACAGTGTTAAATTGTGAATAGGAAAGTAGGTGAGATTGTTGTTTAAATTTGGCCTGAGACTCATGGTTCCAGCATGAGATAGCCCTCTGCAGTGGACAGTGTTTGTTTTCCCACTATCTGTCTGTTCTTCTCTTGGTAATATCTCTAAATTTTACATTGATGTCCATCTTTCTGCCATGCAGTCCATATGCTTTGGAGACTAAAGAAGTTGAACCTATGACTCAGGCCCAAAGCCAATCAGCTTTACCCCGTGTCCTGCTCAGTTATGGACTCATGATGTGCCCTTGGCGTAATCAGAACGATGGGGCTGAAGATGCTATTTGGTAGGAATTTCTTAAATAGATCATCCTCACTGTCTTGCTTTTGTGTGGCAAGCTGAAATAGTCTGGGTAACTGGTTCAGGCATTTTGCAACAGTGCAGAAGCCAGCATGAAGACTATGTCAGTTCTAAGAGGCCAAAGTTTAGGAAATTCTAGAGGCACAGACCCAGATCCCGGATCAAACTATGCCTCTGCTCTGGACCCTTGGTTGCATAAGCCAATGAATCCACCCTTTTGTATAGACCACAAGAAATTTTTTTGTCAGTTGAAACCAAAGCATCTTCGCTAATAAAGCAAACAAAAGGAGACTGTGGACCAGAGGCTCACTTTGTAACTCCTTGTTCATGCAAAACCTCTTAGTCCAGCAATCCCACCCTAAAGTTAACCTCCCTTTATTAAAGATGCAATGTATAGACTGGGTGAGCATTTTTTGTGAGTCACAGAGAAACAAGTTCTTAAATCAGTAAAAGAGAAACTTCCAGAAAACTAAAAATAGTAGAACATATTGAATTAGAAATGAAAGGTACAGATGTTAAGGCAGGCTCAGGAGGATCAATTCTAAGGTAACTTAGGGGAAGGAAATGACAGACTTTCAACCTCCAGCATAGTAAATTGTTTCTTGATTCCATCTTAATGAAAATATTGCACATTCTCTCTTCTCTCCTGCAATATCATCAATGGATTTTTTGTCCTCTTTTTCTGCTTTTGCTTTTTGCATAGATTTGGTATTTTTGTTTTTAATAAACGTGGAGGTGTTTCTGAGAATTTCTATTGCAACAGCAGGGCTTGAACTTCAGGTCAGCTGAAAGGAAGAGTGTGTGCTGTTTCCATGGAAACCATAGCTGTATAATGTCAGGTACTAAGAGACATCAAGAATGGAGGGATAAAATCCCTGCAACATTTTAATAAACACATCCTACTTATCGTTATTTAACCACAGTCTGCGTACATACGTTCTACCCCTTAATAGCCACTCTTCATAAATTTCTTTTGACCACATCTAACCTTTCTAAGTTGGTCCTGATTATGCTCCTGAGTAAATAAAGATGAAAAGAATGCCCTTCATTAAAGTATTACAAATGCCTTATTATTCTGGAAACTCATTAGACATATATATGTTTTAATTAGAAAGCAATATGATGGGGACTCACTAATAAGGGTTAACTTAAAACTGACAGACACAGACAGATAAATGAAGAATCAGGGCTTACGTTTTGTCCCTAGTTTCTCATCTTACATAACAGGCCTCATTCTGGGTTATCAGTGGGAGAAAAATAAATAAATAAATAGTTTTTACCTAACCCCCTCCTCTACTGATGCCTCTCCCCCACAGTGTATTGCAGAAGGATCATATCTGTGGGAACAAGAAAACGACCTTCAGACCTCCCAGTCTCCCAGGTAGCAAGGGGATGTAGTCAAGTGCTTTTGAACTCCGTCTGAGGGAATTCAGTGAGAAAGTTTCTCAGGGGCAACTTGGGAAGTAAATGCCTGTCAACACTTCTCTGTACCATCCTTATCTTCACTGTTCCTACTTCCCCAGGAATCCTTTGTCAGCTGTTTCCTCCTGATCTTTCCTCCACACATCTATCAGTAATCGAGAGCGAAGGATAAGAGAAGGGAGGAAGGAAGGGAGGTAGAAAGAGTTCGAGGAAGAAAAAAAGAAAAGAAAAAGGAAGGAAGTCCTGAGAGCACCATGAATCAACCTGATGGAAGAAAGATTTTTCTACTCAATCAAAAACCCTCAAAGGAACATTGGTTGGGAAGAATGATTTGTGTGCAGTACTATGCAAAATCTCTTTATCTCCTAAATTTCGTGTAGGGGAAATTGTGCCAAATTCCAAATGAACTGAAATAATACTCTCTTAAGGCCAGTGGGTAGAACTCAGAGAGCAAAGCCTCTCTGTGCTGTAGCCTAAGAAATTGTAAACAGTAAAGGCAAAAAAGTCTTTTCTCCCTTCAGCAACCCATCATTGAAATAGAAAGTGGTAGAGCTTGCTAAGGTCAGCAAAGTCACAGAGTCCAGGACTAACTGCCATGACCAGAGGGCCAGTGGCGTTGTGAGCCACAGGATAAGGGGGCTGGTGTGCCAGAAAGGAGCAGAGAGGAGAGGAAGCCTCACGGTGGAAAGCAGGACAGTCACAGGCACTCGGTCCTCCTGGGAACTCCCAGGGTTACCTGCACCAGAAAAACGGTGTGTGGAGCTGAGGGCCAACAAGTCCATGATTGAGCAACAGGAGCTAGGGCCTTCGACTTGGATCTCCCTTTCTGAAGCATTTCCCTCCTGAGGTAACCCAGCAGAAACAGCAGGCCCATCACTAAATCCAAGGAAACATAGACTGAGAAGCACAATCCCACCCTCCGGAGGTGACAGTCAAGATGCTAGCAGGAGAATTTCTTTCCTGATCAGCACACACACACACACACACATGCATGCACAGCATTCATGTGAAACTTACGTGCCCTAGATTTTAGATTTATATATGACATATATAGATTTTGCTGTAGGTAGACAAACAGCAAAGGTCTACCTACAGCAAAATCCCTAAAGATGACCCAAAATAGTCATCTTCATACAGTCATAATCACCACAGGCAGTCTTCTGAAATAGTCTCACTACTCTTAAAAGAAACGCTGAGCTTACATTTTGTGTCATCATTAGATTCTGGATACAATTTTCATACGCAGATGCTAAACATTCCTTTGAGTTTGTGATGCTCCTATATCTTAAGCTTATCATGATCTTGCATCTTGACATCATTTACTGCCAATCAATTCAGATACCAATAATCTAGTCCTTTCGTTTTCAATAATGGCTAATAGTTTAGAATATGCAAATGACCTTCCGATGAGCTTTCCTTTCTATCCCACAGGGGGATTATTTCTAGAAAGCCAAAAATCTGACTACAGAGAATGTGATCACCACTCCTGGAGAAAGAGAAAAGATAGTATTCCAGGAGGGATAGAGCCAGCTAGTTAATTGTAATAGCACATTTTTAAACGCCAAGACTTCATTAGAGTTTAATATTTCAGTGAGCACTTTAATTTATCATATTCCCAAATCTGATCTACCCCAGACAAAAAAGCATGGATTCAAGTAGCTCAAGGAGGGTTCTGTGGAAGAAAAGGTTTAGTCTCATTGACTACAATTCCAGAAAACCTTAAATAAATATTTTACATGAAGCCAGTTGGGACAGGTATCCTGGTCCCCACTGAGAATAACATGAGTAGGAAAAAATACAGTCTGTGTCATGGCTTACAGATAATTCATGTAATTTTATCTTGAAGATAATTTAGAGAGCATCTAGTCCAAGTGGGGCCTAATCTTGCTTAGGGACACATTAAGATTTGGCATCTAAGTTTTAAAATGAATAAATGAAACCATTTAAATAGGCTTGCCAGTACGTGTACTATAAGGTTTGCTACAGGACTTTAAAGTCTAGCTCTACCCACATCACTCATTTATTTTATTACCTGTCTAGCCTTTGATATTATTCACTGAGCTCCTGGGAAAACCAGAAAATTGAGACCTGGAACTGTTAAGTAACTTGCTCAAGATTACAGAGTGATAGAATTAATGAAGATATGTTTGTGGGCATAAGGATGGAGACGGATGAAAATAGGACTCTACCCAAATTCTCTCAGTCCATGAGCCAGATAGATTTGAGGATGGGAGGTCACAGACTAAGGGAAGAAGCACTTTCTCTCTCTCTCTCTCTCTCTCTCTCTCTCTCTCTCATTCTCTACCCTTCCCTCTCAAGCTTCCACAAGCTGATTTACACCAAAATCCTAAAGTTAATGCAAAACAAACCAGTCTGTCACAGCCAGAGTTTAGTAGAAATTCTGTTAGTGATGTGAGAGTTCTTTTTTATTTTATTTTCTCTAAAGCAGTATTTTTCAATTGCAAATGTGTTTCTTTATTTTTGGACTCTTCTGTCACGCTGAGGTCAATGAAGGCATAACATAAAACCTTCTTTTTAGCCATGGTCATTATGTTAGTTTTTACAACTCAGCTTTTTTCCCAATATAGGAAATATTCTGAATCATAGATTATATTATAGATTTCCAAACTAAAGATGAAAAACAGATTTAAAAGAAATTTTATTGTAAGTACAACCTTAATGGAAATTGCACTCTGACCTCTAAAATATAAATCCAAAATTTGGCCTATCGGACTACGCTATTATTTCTTATTCTTCATAGACTTGTCTACAAACTGAAATCGGTTCTCCAATTGCTCTTTCAGGAGGTTCTCCAGGGTCAACAAAACCTGATATTACAAATAAAAAATTAATTTCAGAAATCAAATAACAAGTATTGCTGGGGTCAGGACAGAGTCTTCCTTTGGCAGTCAGGTCTATATGCAGGGCAAATGCCATGCAAAGCAGCCTCTCTGTACTGTTAATCTAGCGTGTGCTGTGTGTGTGTGCGTGTGTGTGTGTGTGTGTGTGTGTGTGTGTGTGTGTGTATTATGAGAGAGAGAGAAGGAAGAGGGAGCTTGGATTTAAAAAGAGAGAAATTTCAATTTATTTGAAAATTGTACTATCAATAAAGCACTTTTTAAAATATGATGACATTTGCAAGTTTGGAAGAGTAGAAGGAATGGACATGCTGAAGAATGGAAAAGCAGAAGGCTTCAGATTCATTTCCAGTTTAACAATATCAGTGCTGTACTGTTTGGAGCAGTGGCTGAGCTCTCTCACCTCAGTAATCAGCTTTCTTTCAAAAGAAACAACTTTTTATTTTTGCTGCTTTAGGAGATGTTTCTATCAGAAAAAAAAATCCAAAATTAAATGAAGACTGAATCAAGCACGAAGGAAATTTTTAAGAAGAAGGAAAAAGAGTCACTGCTAATAGCAGGTCAGCCCCTCTGCATGGCAGTCCCCACCACTGAAGGTTCGCTAAAGGCTTCCGCTTCTCAAATGATAGCCAGCATCACTAGCACTTATTTTTAAGGAAGGGCATATCTTTATTCTCGTTATAAATCATTATTAGTAAAAGTAAAATAACAAGTGAATCTTACACTTCTTGAATCCACTTAGGGCTTCCCTTATGAGCATGGTTTTTAATATGTAAAGTGACCCATAGAGGCCAAGATTTCATTTTCTTAGTGAATGCATTGTTTAAAGGACCTCATGTTGATACATAATTGAAACCCAAATGTAAAATTATTCTTATAAAGATTTTTCATTACAACGAATCACAACTAAAAAAACAAAACAAAAAAAACCTACGGAAGAGCAGTGGGTGAAGGGTGGGTAGAAACAACATTCTCCTCGGGCCTTTCCCACATGTAGGGCTTCTGCAGAAACAAGCCCAGTCACTAGGGTTCCTCTGGATCTCCAGCTGGCCTCACTCCTTGACTTGAATGGCAGCCCACGGTGTGGCAAACAGAAACAAAGCAGCACAAGTTTGGTATTAGGATTTGACCCAGGAGACTTACAGTATCTTGAATCACATGCCAATTTTATTTGCAGTACTTGGAGCAAGCATCAGATTCTTATCAACCTTGTCTTTGAAATGTTCAACATATTATGTGTTCTTATATCACTCTGGGTTCTTTATTCATGTTTTCCTTATAATTCAGAATTGGTGATTTTTTAAAAAGATGTGGGGAATAGTTCGCATAGTGGTTTTGATATAAGGCACAGCAGGCTTCAGATCCTAATTTTGCCACATACTAGCTATGTGACCTTGGGAGACTAATTTCCTCTCTGAGCCTTAGCTGGCTTATCTGAGAAGATAGTTGGTGATTAAAAAAAAAAACAAACACAAACATTGTTATGAGGTTTAAATGTGTAACAAAGTAGAGAATGTTATTTCCCAGCATTTTCTTTTCTTTAAAGATGGCTTTTCTACTGCTGCTGCCTCTTTAAATATTGGTGTTACCCAAGCTTCAGTCTGAGCCCTTCTCTTTTCTCCCTATATAGACTCTGGTCTCAAAGATGGTAATTATAATGCAGCTTTACTTTGGTTACCCATTGTCTTGCCAAATTTCCTCTGTGGCACTAGTTCTTCTCCTGCCACTGGAAGACTATCCCAACTACAGCCGCTCCTTGACTTAAAAGGGGGTTACATTCTAATAAACCCAGCATAAGTTGAGGATATTGTCATTTGAAAATGCATTTAGTATGCCTCCCCTGCCAAACATCACAGCGTGGCTTAAACATGCCCAAGCATTTACATTAGCCTATAGTAGTGCATAGCCATCTAACACAAAGCCTATTTTATCATTAAGTGTTGACTATCTCATGTAATTTATTGAATACTCAATGTGAAAAACAGAATGGTTATATGGATACACAAAGTACTGCTCTTTTTTTTTTTTTTTTTTTTTTTTTTACCAGAATTTGCTTGACCCACTCTAAAGAAAGGAAGCCCAGGTAGGGCCACGTGGATGGCTGTGTAGGCTGAGCCCTGCTCAAGGGTGCCTGCTGCAGGTGACCAGTGGGAGCTGAAATTCAGCCCCAGCTCCTTGCACCAAGCCATGTACCTTGCCCAGAGGAAGGGATGCCTTTTTCTAATTGCACCGGTTCTATGTATGTTTTTTTTTTTCTTTTTCAAGGACTAAAAGCCAGGTACCTAGGTGCACACAGCTAGCATCTGTCGAGCGCTGATAAGGAACCAGCACTATGGTAAGTAAGGGCTTTGCCTTTATCCGCACAACAACACTATGAGGTAGGTACTGTTTTTTTGTTTTTCTACAAAAAAAAAAAAGAAGAAAGAAAGAAAAAAAAAAAAGAATGAAGGAGAGGAAGAAAGAGGAAGAGGGAGAGAGAACAGGGGTGTTGCTTTATTGCCCGGGCTAGAATGCAGTCTAAAAATGGGTATGCCTATAATTGTGCTTAATAATAGAGACATGAAAAAAAAATGAGGGAAGAAAATAACAAACAAGCAGCCAACCAATATTTCATTGAAGCCCGTAAATAGATGTGGTACTGATAAGAGTGTATATTTTGTGTATTTAAAGTGGAAAGTTCTACAAATGTTCATTAAGTTTACTTGTTCCGGATCTCAGTTCAAATCCTGGATATCGTTGTTAATTTTCTGTCTCATTGATCTGTCTAATATTGATGTTGAAGTCTCCTGCTATTATTGTGTGGGAGTCTAAGTCTCTTTATAAGTCTTATATATCTGGGTGTTCCTGTATTGGGTGCGTATATATTTAGGATCTTTAGCTCTTCTTGTTGCATTGATCCTTTTATTATGTAATATCCTTCTTTGCTTCTTTTGATCTTTGTTGCTTTAAAGCAACTCCTGCTTTTTACTTATTTATTTATTTTTGCTCTCCATTTGGTTGGTAAATCTTTCTCCACCCCTTTGTTTTGAGTCTTTGTGTATCCTAGCATGTGAGTTGGGTCTGGATGCAGCATACCGATGGGTTTTGGCTTTTTTTGCCTGTCTGTGTCTTTGGATTGGGGGATTTAGTCGATTTAAATTTAGAATTAATAATAATATATGTGAGCTTAATATTGCCATTTAATGTTAGCTGGCTGTTTTGCCTATTAATTGATGTAAATTCTTGATTATGTTGATGCTCTTTACTTATGGCATTTTTTAGAAAGGCCGATACTGATTGTTCCTTTCTATGTGTAGTGGTTCTTTCAGAAGCTCTTGTAAAGCAGGCCTGGTGGTGATGGAATCTCTGAGTACTTGCTTGTTCACAAAAGATTTTATTTTTCCTTCGCTTATGAAGCTTAGTTTGGCTGGATGTAAAATTCTGGGTTGAAAGTTCTTTTCTTTAAGGATGTTGAATATTGGCCCCTCACTCTCTTCTAGCTTGCAGGGTTTCTGCTGAGAGATCTGCTGTGAGTCTGATAGGCTTCCCTTTATGGGTAACCTGACCTTTTTCTCTGGCTGCCCTCAGTATTTTCTCCTTCATTTCAACACTGGTGAATCTGGCCATTATGTGCCTTGAGATTGGTCTTCTTGGGGAATATCTTTGTGGTGTTCTCTGTATTACCTGGAGTTGAATATTGTCTGCCTTGCTAGGTTGGGAAAGTTTTCCTGAATAATATCTGAAAGCGTATTTTCCAGCTTGGATTGATTCTCTTCGTCACATTCAGGTATACCTATCAAGCGTAGATTAGGTCTTTTCACATAGTCCCATATTTCTTGGAGACTTTGCTCGTTCCTTTTTATCCTTTTTTCTCTAGTCTTGTCATCTCGTTTTATTTCATTAAGTTGGTCTTCAACTTCTGATATCTTTTCTTCTGCTTGATCGATTCAGCTGTTAAAACTTGTGCATAGTTCGCGAAGTTCTCGTGTTGTGTTTTTCAGCTCCATTAATTCACTTATATTCCTCTCTAAATTGTGTATTCTTGTTAACATTTTGTCAAACCTTTTTTCAGGGTTCTTAGTTTCTTTGCTTTGGGTTAGAACAAGTTCTTTTAATTCACAGAAGTTTCTTATCATCCACCTTTTGAAGCCTGCTTCTGTTAATGGAACACACTCGTTCTCCATCAGGCCTTGTTCTGTTGCTGATGAGGAACTGTGATCCCCTGTAGAGGGAGAGGTGTTCTGATTTGGGGTATTCTCAGCCTTTTTAGACTGTTTTCTTCCCTTCTTTATAGATTTATCCATCTGTGGTCTTTATAATTACCATCTTTATAATTGGGTTTCTGAGTGGACGTCCAACTTGTTGATTCCCAGTGCGAAAATCTGAGCAACCCACTGCGCCGGCCAAAACAGTGGTGTTAAGATTGATGGTGCTGGGCCGGGCGCGGTGGCTCACGCCTGTAATCCCAGCACTTTGGGAGGCTGAGGCGGGTGGATCACGAGGTCAAGAGATCGAGAACATCCTGGTCAACATGGTGAAACCCCGTCTCTACTAAAAATACAAAAAATTAGCTGGGCATGGTGGCGTGTGCCTGTAATCCCAGCTACTCAGGAGGCTGAGGCAGGAGAATTGCCTGAACCCAGGAGGCGGAGGTTGCGGTGAGCCGAGGTTGCGCCATTGCACTCCAGCCTGGGTAACAAGAGCGAAACTCTGTCTCAAACAAAAAAAAAAAAAAAAAAAAACAGATTGATGGTGCTTTTCTGACTCTGCACCAAGAACCGCCGCACCAAGGCAGCAGCAAAACTGCCTCGCCGGCCACAAGAGTCACGATCACAACCCGTGGGGCTCCTCCTTTGGGAAACTCCTGGTGCGTGAGCAACAAAAATTCGTCTGAAAGTGTGGCGTCCTCTCGTTCTCTGTGCTTTCACTGGGAGCTACAATCCCAAGCTGCTAGTGATCAGCCATCTTGGATCTCTCTCCTCAAAGTACAGCTCTTACTGAATGTGTATCATTTTTACACCATTGTAAAGTTAAAATATCATTAAGTTGAACCAATGAAAAAGACCGTCCATATTCTCATTTCTCTCAGATAAAATGTCACAAAGCCACTTACATGGAAACACTCGGTCATATCTATGATTAAAGCATCCCGTATCGTCTCATATTCAATGCTTCAAACTCAGTTTAGAGATGCAGTTTCTCGCCTCTCTTGGCTGTGACTTGCAGCAATTTAAAAGCAAAAAGAGGCCATTGTCGGCTTTCTCTCTTTTCTCACCTGACGGTTCTCCTCCTCAACCCCCTCTTACTGACCAGGACATCTGAGGGAATAGAGAAGCATGAAGAAAGCAGAGGAGCTGTCAATTACCTGGCCCTCTGTGCTGGGGTCTAGTGGCAGGATTCCCTGGACCTGGAAGCTGTTGACTACCCACAGACACCTAGGACTTAGTATGTCCCAAACCAAACTGATGACCTGGTTCCTAGCACATGCTCTTTTTAGCAGTTTTTTCTGTTTTGTGCTAGCATTTGCCAAGAGAGCAATCTGATCAATCTAAAGTCATTCTTGCCTCCTTTCTCCCCAACCATGATATTCTATCACGTGTGTTGGTATCTAGCCCAACCATGTACATGGGTGCCCCGAGTCCTGGTGGTGATGAGGGAGTGAGAAAAGAAATAAGACAAGATCAAGAGTAGAATTGAACAGCACGAGTCCAGGGGACCAACACACTCTTTCAAGGGTGAGCGCATTGGCACTGAGCTCTGGGCCCCACACGCTTTTATTAGGCACTTTATCTTATTAATCATGTGGGCTGTGGGGAGGGGAGGTAAGAAGGAAGATGGCCAGGCAGGGAGAGCATGTGTCTTGCAGCATTCAATAGCAAATGTGGTTCTTCTAAGAAATGCTAACTAAGGATACTGAGTTTTTACCACCCATTGTTTATCCAGGTGCATTTGCAAAGAGGCACATTGGATAAGGTGCCATAAGGCCTGATCACACACGATGCATCAAGGGGTTTTTATCTCCTGAGCACTGCATACACAGAGCAATCAGAATTACTCTATATTCTGAGAACACAGGCAAAGCCTGTGGTTTTCCAGCTTTCTCTGCCCTGCAAGACTTTTCTCTGCCCTGCTCCCATCTGCAAAGACCCTCCCGAGTCTCGTGAGCAGAGGTTGCATTCCTTCCCAGAGTTCTTGCGCAAGCACTCTTTACGAGACCCTCATGCAAACCCTATGTTGGGAAGAGATCGTGGGTCCAAAGCCATCTTTGCTGCCTTGCAGCCACATCATAGCGTTCCGTGGTTATAAAGCTCTCTCAGACGGTCTTTACTGTAGGCCTCCTGTTACCGCCTGATGTCTGCTTTTATTTTACTGCACCATAGTTTGGAGTTTTCTTAAATCAATATTTGATCCATGGCACAAATCTCAGTGTATAAAAAGCAAAGCAAGCTTGTAATCATTTAACTATAAGTAACACGAGTCTGCTCCTCGTCATCTTTTCCTACAACGTGGGTCACCAAATACTATTTAATACAATGTGAACCTCCGTCTTCTCTAGTCTAACAGTGACTGCCCTGTTGAGGCTTCTCTTATCTCTTCTGTAGATTACCCTCATGTAATCAGAGCTGGTTGTCCACTACTTCCCATACAACTTCAAAGCAATCTCTTCTTTTCTTTTAATATTTTGCTTTTTATAAAGTTATCCTTCCTACTGTTGCAAGTGATCACGCCATGCTCAAAAACAATCCATTACTCCTTCTGCCAAAAGAACCATCTGATTTATTTACCTGGCTTATAAGTCTCTTCTCTTTCCGTTCTCTGCCTTCCTCCCAACCGCATGTCTCTGATTGTAGCCTATCTCTCAAGAAACCTCCAAATACCCACCTTTCCTCCACCTTGCGGGCTTGCTCAGGCCTCTGTGTCTTTGCGCATACTGTTCCTTCTGTTCAGCGTGCTCTTTTCCTTGCTTCTTTACTTTGAAAACTCATTATCTCCAAAACAGACTCTCTCACTTCCTCACCAGCTGTGTTAGTTTTTGTTCTTCTTTGTGCCTAAAACACTTTCTTCAAGCACCTCTCTGATCGAAACTAGTGAAGTGTTACAATTTCCTGTTTATACTATATCTTTCTCCTTTATTGGACAATGAGGTTCTTGATTTAGGTAACAAAAATTCAAGAAAATTTAATGAACAAATGAATATATCAATGAACTGAACAGTTGCATATTAAGCAAGCAGAAAGAATAAACAAGTTTAAAAGGTAGAATGTTCTCTAAATATGACTTTTTGCCTAATACAAACAGGATAAGACTTTATTTAATTATGAGCCCTTTTTTTACAGAAAGAACATTCTGCTCTCAGTTCCTAATCAAAATTTGATTTTTAAATACTTCTATTTATGCTCCTTGGGTTGGAGGGTGGAGTGTTCTACATATTTTTTTCCTGGTAATTTGGAGAAAGGGGACAGAGGAATTATACAAATTACTTTGCAAACAAGTGAGCTAACCGAAACCCCACAGTGTAAGTTCCTGGAGGACAGAGACTGTATTTTGTTAACTCTGTACCGCAAGCAAAGCTCCCGATTCCTTGAAGATGCCCAAATTTAAGAAAAAAATAAATACAAGCAAATCATATGTCTCTAAGAATAAGCTCATAAATACTCAATTCATTATAAGACTTCGCGCTCCAGAACACATAAAGCATAAAGCCTAATTTTTAAAATATGTTTCTGAAAGAAGTCCTAATTTTTAAAATATATTTCTGAAAGAATGGGTCTTAAAATTTAAAAACAATAAAATTACTTATTAGAAGCATAGATCAGAATAGGATAGCTGTGAACAGGCAGATCTTTTCAGTTTTTCTGTCTTCCAAAGGTTTCTTCCAATAGTGAATGTAAAGGAGGATGAGAGGGTGGGCGTGGTAGGCAGTGTGTGCAGTCTCTGGAGTATTAATATTCACACTGGAAAGGGGTGGCCCTCTGAGAATCAGAGCTGTTGGGAAAGAAAGGCTGTCCCTAGACTTTATGATACAGTATTCTTGTCCTTTGGGTTTGCCCATCATGTTTTGTGCAATCGTATTTTCACTAAATGGTTTCCTATAACTCCTCCCTTATATCCCTCCATACACATTAAAACCTCCAGCAATGTGGCACTCAAGAGGTTAACATCATGGGCAAAGTAGCCTTGGTTCCTCCCTTGCGGGCATCCTGGCATTGCTAAGCTAATGTTCTACATTCTGCTAATGTGAATGACAACGGCGCAATTTCCCAATGCCCAGGAAGGAAAAGAGTATCATCAAACATTCCAACATCTCCCAATTCTCTTTCCCGTACAGTGTCTCTATTGCTGTATAAATGGCCTCATTTTTAACAGAAGTATGACAAACACAACAATAGCATCATTTTACAGAATCACTAAAGCACATTTTTAAAATGCATTTCATTTCAAAGCCACTCTAATTTAAGCCTTTTGGAGTCTTTATTCTCCTTCTCTCCAGAAGCAGCCTCTGTCCCTGAATGCCACCAGGAGAGCTGAAGAATGTGGATCGCATCTGCCAGGGACAAGATGCTGCCTCCCAAGTCTTTAGTGATTCACAGGTTGTAAATGTACTTTGATTGTGTGACTGTGCTTTTACATCATATATTTGTAAACAGGCATTTGCAACTTTCAAATGGTTAGCATTTAATATCACTCCATTGATAATATAGCCACAAAGGCCAACATCACATTTTTTTAACATAGCATTGTTGATAGGCACAATTAATAATTTTTTCTTAGTGTTTTCTTTTATCTAAACATAAGAAGTAAACATAGTTTTACTTATCTGTCCTTTCCCTAAGATCAATTTTAAATAAATCCTTCAGTTACAAATGATTGTTTTCAGACTATTTGAAATTACCCTGAAACACTTCCCACATAATGGACATAGTTTCTTTACAGAACATGCAGTTTTAAATCGATTTTGCATGTGATTTGGTCAAGCTGACAGCTATGAGCAAAATACTACACAGGAGTTGCTTATGGCTATTCTTGCGACCAAATGTCTACTACACACAGCTTAAGGTATCATAAGGATTATAGCTCTAACTGACAGTTTCTGTTTTTAAACTATCTCAGGGCAGAAGGACAAGCTGACTTAATCAGAAGGTCATTTGAATAGACTTTAGTGCAAGGCACCACTGATGCCTGGTTGATATTCCAACCCAAAGAAATTTTTTTCATTTGCGATTAATGGACTTGACATCCATTTTTCCACTGCTTTTGAAAACATGTGTTTCAGGATTTATTGTTAAATACCACTGAGATCATAGGATACTAAACTCTTATGACTGTGAAAATATTGTGCCAGAGGCCATAGTTTCTACAAAGAGTTCTGAATCGTACTAGGACATATAAAGGTTCATGGTCTTCATCCACTTAATATCACAATTTCTCCAATATGAGAAACTTTTGTTAATGGAAAATAATTGCATGAGTGAGTAATATGGTAAACTCATAATTAGGTGATGAAGTTTAAAATAAGTTTTAAAAGAAGAGCAGAACAAGGAGAGAATGAGACGGAGGAAGAGGCCATACCTTCCTCCAAAGTTTCATTAATGAGTGAGTTTCCACCTGCTCTGCTTCTACATAACATGCCAGTAGTCAGAAACTGTAAGGATAGAACAGGAGTGTAAAACCCAAAGCACCCTTCTCTCATTTCACTGATTCAAGTAATCTAGAATTTTGCTAGTATAGACAAGAGACATCCTCCTGGTTAATCTACCACTACCAGGACATAATGTTAGTTCCTAATGTAGAGCTCTGCATGGACTTAGACAAGTTACTCAACCTAATCACAGATTCCTTATGTATAAAACTGAGATAATTATATTTAATAATACATACCTAATAGAGTTATTAAAACAATTTTTAAAAACAACACTCAAAAGAGCTTAGTACCTAAAAAAAATAAATTCTCAACAAGTATTAGCTATTATGTTTATCAGGAAGCTGAAATCATTAACTGCTTTTAGAAAGTGAATTAAAACTTACCTGTTCACAAGTCACATTGAACCTAAATGTGATTTACCAAATCTGTCCCTTAATATAAGTAACAAGTAACTGTGAGTTGGGTATATAAAAACAAATACATTATGAATAGAAAAAGAATTGCAAACCTCACATCGTAGTAAAAGGAAAGTGACAATGTCACCCTTTTTGTTCATTTGCTATGCTTTTTAAGTGGAGTAGATGTTCTGGATGAAGCCTAAATACTAGTGAACAGTGACGGCAAGGAAGAGTGAACCAATACATGAAGCTGAGTTCAGGCAATTGTTTTATTGTAAGGGGAAATCAACTGTTACTGAATTAAACCACCACATCTGAGTTATAGGTGTCACTGCATGAATGTGTTGACCGGCTGAGTCTCTACTAAGAAATGAAATGTGAAATTTAAGCATAATTTTGGAATATGCATATTTTTGTTTATGTGCACATTTTTATGCTTCCATGAAAGCGTAACGTCTTACTTAGAACATATAAGTGATTAGTATCAAAATTAGACATGTAAACACAATGTGGGCTCATTAATTGTTCATTATTCCTGCCTGTGACCAGGTTCTGGCTGTGGCATATATCACATGCACACTACATCAGTCCTTCCCTCCAATTCTGTCCTGGGATGAGGGAGTCCAGAATGGGCACCATTAGCAATTTCTAATGGAGGCTCTAATTCCTACTTAGAGGCAAACAGTAAGAAATTAAATCAATTCAATCTAAAAACATACAGTGGCGATGCCATTTCACAAGGGATGCTGTTTAAACAGTTAACTCAGAGTGAACTCTTCCTGTTCCTTGATTGGGAAGCGTTTCAGATCTTAATTACTGTGTTCTGTGAGTCTGTGACAGATCGTCCCTTTTCTACAGGCTTCTTGCCAGGATAAAGCTGGCTTTTTTTTTTTTTTCTTTTAAGAAGACTACACTTAATTAGTGCTAGCGTAATTAACTCTTTGTGAGTTTGGTCTCATTTCACCATTAAATTTTGATTCTAGCCAGAATTATCTGCTTCCATTGTCTTTGTAGCCATTCTTAAAATAAAAACAATGTGAAGCATAAATTTATTATCTGTATCAAAGGCAAAACTTTAAGGTTTTTTATTTTCAGTACAATAAACACATTTGTAAATTTAACCAAAAACATATAAAAGCTTATAGGAATTTGTCCACAGCAGCGATAGAAGCAGAGAGAAGGGCGTGGGGGAGCCTAAACTTCATCATCAGTTTTCCCAGTAAGCCACATAAACAGAGGTAACTCATCTCACCTCTCTCAAATTTTTCTTTCCTCATGTGCACAATGGGAGTAGTAGCACCTAACTCACAGGTTGCTGTGACCATGCCTGAAATACATCAGGCACTCAATAATTGTAAGCCAGTTTTTCCTGTCCTCCCCATGTTCCATCATAAAATAAGATACTGTGCATCTTAATTCTTTGACTCTCTATTATAGTACATGGTAGAATGGCTGTCAATCTGACATGCTTTCAAACCAGTAGCACCCCACCGCCATCCTGCTCCTCAGAGAGTGTCCTTTTGGGTGATGCTGTCTATTACAGATCTAAGAAGAAGAGATGACAGACCTGACTTAAAACAGGGAAGGCTGGGATATGAAAGGTTATACTGAATGATACTGAATGCTAGAAGTTGCAGAGCAAAAAGATTCACTCTTCATTAGTGAACCCCAAATAAAAATTGATCACATTAGGCTCACCATGACAAAGAATAATTCAATCAGTGGCTTCTTTTAAGATAAAATGTAAAGTTTCTTTCTAAAAGTAAATTTAGAAAAAGCTGAGAAAAATTTTTCTAGCTAAAGATGGCTCTATCATTGTCTCTAACTTTGTTCGAAAAATTACTGCGTAGATTATGTAAAAATAACACATGCTTATTATAAGAAAAGCAAAAGTAATGCAATAAGGAAAGAACAATGAAAAGTAAAAGAGAATTCACCAAAAACCTACCATCCCCAAATAGCTGTAGTTAACAAATAGGAATCACTATTTCAGACATTTCTTTCCTGCATGTATAGTAGTAATTTTGCTTATACTTGAATTAACTGAATAAGAAGCAAAAAATGAAATAAAATTGTTGAATTTCAAATGTTCCTTCAACACAAGCAACCTTAAAATTTTAAATATCTCTGAAGTTAATTAAAAGCATTATGAAAAATATTGAAAGGTTGGAATTATTATGCATTTCAAACCAAACGTTTTAATTTTAGATGGACTCTATTGACTCCTGCTATAACAGCATAAAAGCGATGCATTTAAACGTCCCCTGCTTCTGATTACTTTGTTATGATATCTATGTATTGTTAAAATTTATAGTATTTGTGTTTCATTAAGATATATTTCAAATTTTAGCCATATCTAGATGGATTAAATGCTCATCCATTAAGTGCTCATGTAGTATTTTTATTATATTTTCTTTATTTCAAAAAATTTTATTTTGATTTATCTCTTGGTCAACTGTATTATTTCATCTAATCAAAATTGATTTATTTGTTTTATAAGTACTATACTCCTAAAATTCTTCTGCAATTTTTTTTTCTTCATGCTTCAAGGATAACGTGTTTAGGTGAAAATCATTGAGGCGCTACATTTTCCCAGAATGCTACACATACTGTTTTCTAGTATTGAGTGTTTAGGGAAAAATTCAATATCAACTTTACATTTTCTCCTCTGTACATAACTTCAGTTTTGCCTCGATGGCCATTTTTTTTTTTAACCTTCATGTTCAGTCACTTCACTAGGGTATATAAAGACAAGTATTGATTACTATCTAACAATGTTTTCCTAGTGCACGAAACCAGTCGATATGAAGGCTCAAATCTTCATATTAGAAAGAATTGTTCTATTTTATTTCTGCATCATTATTTCTGAAAATGAAATTAAAGTTAGAATCAGATGTAAAGACAATGTGAGACAATGCACAGGGGTATTCATTATATCACGCAAACACTAACCAAAGAAAGCTAGCATCGTGGGACTAATACCAGACAAAGCAAATCTTAAAGAAGCATTATTAAAAATGAAGAAGGATATTTTGTCATGTTAAAAAGCTCAATACCCAAGAAAAATAAAATAATTGTATAACTCTATGTACTCATAAAATATTCTCAAAATCTAAACAAAAACTGACAGAAAAAGAACTAGATAAATCCATGATCATAGTAGGAGATTCTGACATATTTCTTTTAATATCTGATTTAACAAGTAGATACTGACATATCACAGAGACATAGAAGAATTGAACATTATTAATAAACAAGACCTATGTTACATATATAGAATGCTGCTTATAATAACTATAGAATGCACATCATTTTATGGCAAAATGAACACTTACCAAAATTGACAATATGCTTGGCTGTAAAACATATGTAAACACACTTTAAGAAGATAGAAATAAAGGGAGAATATACTCTGACTACAGTGGAATTAATATTGAAATCAATGACAAAAAGATAACTAGCAAATTCTCAAATACTTAGAATTTATGCAATGTACTTCTAAATGGCCCATGGGTAAAAGAAGTCACAAAGGAAATTAGAACATGTGTTTAAGTAAAACAAAAACATCAAAACTTGTGATCTGTAGTGAAAGCAATATTTAGAGAGTAAAGTGTGTATATATATATATATATATATATACATATGAAAAAAGGCAAAAGCTGAATGATCAAGTTCCCCTTTCAAAAAATCAGCAAGTTGAATGCAAAGAAATCAGAAGAAAGGAAATAATAAAGGTAAGAACATAAATTAATGAAACAGAAAATTCACACATAATAGAGAAAATCCACGAATCCAAAAATATATCCTCTTAACAAAAATTTAAAATTGATAAACTCCTAGCAAGACTTATCAAGATTTTTAAAAAATGGGGGAAAAATGTAAATACTACCAAATCCAAGAATGTAAACAAGACATTGCAATAGCTCTTACAAACATTTTAAAAGGAAGATATTATGAACAAATTTATGTAAATAAGTTTTAGAATCTACAAGACATTTTTCTTAAAAAAAAATACAGTTTATCAAAACTGACATAAGAAAAAATGAAAAAAAAAAGAATAATCCCATCTACAAAACAAGTTGAATCCTTTAAAATTTTTTAACATAGAGAAAATTCCACATAGCTTTGGTGATAAACTCCACCAGCATTTAGGAAACACAGAACAGCAGTCTTGCATCTTTTCTAAGAGAGAATAAAAAAGAGGGACCACAACCCAAAGTGATTTTTAATTTGATTAGCAAAACCTTGTTACCAAAGCTTCACAAGGACATTGCACAAAAGAAAAGCTGTATGAATCTCTCTTAAGAACATAGATACATGAGACCACAAACACCACAAATAGCCAAAGCTAGGGGCCTCGCACTTGCTGGTTTCAAATTATACCACAAGCTTTCTAAACAAAACAAACAGTATGGCACAGGCATAAAAACAGACACATGGATGGATGGAACAGAATTGAGACCCCAGAAATAAACTCATAAATACAGTCAACTAATTTTTGATGAGGGTACCAAGAAAACACAATGGAGAAAGTATAGTCTCTTCAATAAATGGTGTTGGAAAAACTGAACATTCACATACAAAGAGTGAAATTGGACCCCTATTTTAAACCACTCACAAAAATTAACTCAAGACTTAAATGCAAGATTGAAAACAATGGAACTCCTGGACGTAGGGAAAAGTTCCTTGACATAAGCAATGATTTTGTTTTTAATTTGATTCCAAAAGCACTAGCAACAAAAACAAAAATAAACACATGGGACTATATCAAACTAGAAAACTTCTGCACAGGAAATAATCAACAAAATGAAAATGTAACCTACAGAATGATTAAATATATATATATATATATATATATATATATATATATATTTATAAATCATATATCTGATAAGTAGTTAAGGGCCAAATATATATCAGGAACTCATACAACTCAATGGTAAAAATAAAATAAAATAAAAAAACAGATTTAAAAATAAGCAAATACCTGAGAAGACATTTTTCCAAAGAAGACATACAAATGGTCAACAGGCACATGAAAAGATGCTCAATATCACTAATCATCAGGGAAATGCATATCAAAGCCACAATGAGATATTCTCATACCTATTGGAATGACTATGATCAAAAAGACAAGAGACAGCAAGTGTTGGTGAGGATATGGCGAAAAGACAATCCTTGGGCATTGTTGGTAGACATGTAAATTGGCACAGCTATTATAGAAAGCAGTATAGAGGTCAGCTGCTGGATCCAAGATGGCCGAATAGCTCTGGAGTGCAGTTCCCAGCAAGAACGCAGAGGGTGAGTGATCACCACATTTCCAAACTAGTTTTTACTGCCGACAGACCAGGAGATTCCCTGGTGGAAGAGCACCATGAGTCTCCAGCATAGCTCTTTCAGCCTGCACAGCGGGACTCCACACAAAAACTCACACAAATCTGGGCGGCCATTTCAACTGGCACCTGAAACACCTGGGAGACAGAGTCACCCATTCAACTGAAAAAGAGGGGGCTGAAACAGGGAGCCAGGTGATCTGGCTCTGTGTGTTCCACCCCCACAACAACCAGCAATCAGAATCTCTGGATTGAGAGTTACACAGCTAGCACAGCTGGACCAAGGACTGTCCAGCTCTGTGGGGATAATGGCATCTGCCATTACTGAGGTAGTCTGCCATTACAGAGCCAGTCCACCATTACTGAGGCAATCTGCCATTACCAAGGGAGTCCCCCATTACAGAGACAGTCTGCCATTACTGAGGCAGTCTGCCATTACTAAGACAGTCCTATCTATACCTCTATAAACAAAACCACAAGGATGTGCACACAGCAGCTGGGCAGAGCCCACGACAGCTCAGCAACACCTCTGCTGGCAGACTGTGACTAAGCTACCTCCTCCCTGGGCAGGGCATCTCTGAAAAAAGGCAGCAGCACATCAGGAACTTATAAATAAAGCCCCGCCTTCCCAGGACAGAGCACCAGGGAAAAAAAAGGCAGTTATGAGTTCTGCTGCAGCAGACTTGAACATACCTGCCCAGCAGCTCTGAATGGAACAATGGAACTCACAGCTCAGCACTTGAGCTCCTATAAGGGACAGACAGCCTCCTCAAGTAGCTCCCTAACCCCTGTATATCCAAAGAGATACCTCATAAAGGAGAGCTCAGGCTGACATTGTCCGGGGGGTATCCTTCTGGGACAAAGATAACAGAAGAAGAAAATGGCAGAAACCCTTACTGTTCTGCAGCTGCCACAGGTGATCCCCAGGCAAGCAAGATCTGGAGCGGACCTCCAGCAGTCCTACAGCAGAGGGGCCTGTTAGAAGGAAAATTAAGAAACAGAAAGAAATAACTCCATCAGCAACAAAATGGACATCCACTCAGAGACCCCATCCAAAAGTCACCAACTACAATGACATTAGTTAGATAAATCCACAAAGAGGGGAAGAAACCAGTGTGAAAAGGATGAAAACACCCAAAAGCAGAACACATCTCCTTCTCCAAGGGATCCCAACTCCTCACCAGCAAGGGAGCAAGACTGGATGAAGAATGAGTCTGATGAATTGACAGAAACAGGCTTCAGAAAGTGGGTAATAACAAACTTCTCTGAGCTAAAAGAACATGTTCTAACTCAATGCAAAGAAACTAAGAAAATTGAAAAAAGGTTTGACAAAATGCTAACAAGAATGAATAGCTTAGAGGATAATATAAATGAATTGATGGAGCTGAAAAAAATAACACAAGAACTTTGTGAAGCATACACAAGTTTCAATAGCCAAATCAACCAAGCAGAAGAAAGGATATCAGAGATTGAAGATCAATTCAATGAAATAAAATAAGAAGGCAAGACTAGAGAAAAAAAGAGTAAAAAGAAATGAACAAAGCTTCCAATAAATATGGGATTATGACAAAGGCATAATCTAAGTTTGATAGGTGTACCTGAATGTGACAGAGAGAATAAATCCAAGCTGGAAAACACTCTTCAGGATATTATCCAGGAGAACTTCCCCAACCCAGCAAGCCAGACCAATATTCAAGTCCAGGAAATACAGAGAACACCATAAAGATATTCCTCAAGAAGAGCAACCCCAAGGTACATAATCATCAGATTCACCATGGTTGAAATGATGCATAAAATGCTAAGGGCAGCCAGAGAGAAAGGTCGGGTTACCCACAAAGGGAAGCCAATCAGACTAACAGTGGATCTCTCGGCAGAAACCCTACAAGCCAGAAGAGAGTGGGGGCCAATATTCAACATCCTTAAAGAAAACAACTTTCAACCTAGAATTTCATATCCAGCCAAACTAAGCTTCATAATAGAAGGAGAAATAAAATGCTTTACGAACAAGGAATTCCTCCGAGATTTCATTACCACCAGGCCTGCATTACAAGAGCTTCTGAAAGAAGCACTAAACATAGAAAGGAACAACCAGTAACAGACACTCCAAAAATGTACCAAATGGTAAAGAGCATCCACACAATGAAGAAACTGCATCAACTAATGTACAAAACAATTGGCTAGTATCAAAATGGCAGGATCAAATTCACACATAACAATATTAACCCTAAATGTAAATGGGTTAAATGCCCCAATCAGAAGACACAGACAGGCAAATTGGATAAAAAGTCAAAACCCACTGCTGTGCTGTATTCAGGAAACCCGTCTCAAGTGCAAGGACATATATAGATTCAAAATAAAGGGATGGAGGAAGATATACCAAGCAAATGGAGAGCAAAAAAAAGCAGAAGTTGCAATCCTAGTCTCTGATAAAATAGACTTTAAACCAACAAAGATCAAAAGAGACAAAGAAGGATATTACATAATGGTAAAAGGATCAATGCAATGAGAAGAGCTAACGATCCTAAATATATACGCACCCAATACAGGAGCCCCCAGATACATAAAGCAAGTTCTTAATGACCTACAAAGAGACTTAGACTGCCACACAATAATAGTGGGAGGCTTTAACAGCCAACTATCTATATTAGACAGATCAATGAGATAGAAAACTAACAAGGATATCCAGGACTTGAACTCAGATCTGGACCAAGCAAACGTAATACACATCTACAGAACTCTCCACCCCAAATCCACAGAATATACATTTTTCTCAGCACCACATCGCACTTACTCTAAAATTGACCACATGATTGGAAGTAAATCACTCCTCAGCAAATGCAAAAGAATGGAAATCATAACAAACAGTCTCTCAGACCACAGTGCAATCAAACTAGAACTCAGGATTAAGAAACTAACTCAGAACTGTACAACTTCATGGAAACTGAACAACTGGTTCTTGAATAATGACTAGATAAACAATGAAATGAAGGCAGAAATAAAGATGTTCTTTAAAACAAACAGAACAAAGATACAACGTACCAGAATCTTTGGGACACATTTAAAGCAGTGTCTAGAGGAAAATTTACAGCAATAAATGCCCACATGAGAAGCAAGGAGAGATCTAAAATTGACACCTGATCATCAAAGTTGAAAGAGCTAGAGGAGAAAGTTGAAAAAAACTCAAAAGCTAGCAGAAGACAAGAAATAACTAAGATCAGAGCAGAACTGAAGGAAATAGAGACACAAAAATCCCTTCCAAAAATTAATAAATCCAGGAGCTGTTTTTTTAAAAAAGATCAAGAAAATAGACCACTAGCCAGATTTAAAAAAAAGAAAAGAGAATCAATATATGCAATAAAAAATGATAAAGGGGATATCACCACCCATTCCACAGAAATACAAACTACCATCAGAGATTACTACAAACAACTCTATGCACATAAACCAGTAAACCTGGAAGAAATGGATAAATTCCTGGACACTTGCACCCTCCCAAGCCTAACCCAGGAAGAAGTCGAAACCCTGAATAGACCAATAACAAGGGCAGAAGTTGAGGCAGCAATTAATAGCCTACCAACCAAAAGAAGCCTAGGTACAGATGGGTTCACAGCTGAATTATACCAGACATACAAAGAGGAGCTGGTACCATTCCTCCTGAAACTATTCTGAACAATCCAAAAAGAGGGGATCCTTCCCAAATCATTTAATGAGACCAACATCATCATGATACCAAAACCCAGCAGAGACTCAACAAGAAAAGAAAACTTCAGGCCAATATCCATGATGAACACAGATGTGAAAATCTTCAATACAACACTGGCAAACCAATTGCAACAGCACATCAAAAAGCTTATCCATCACGATCAAGTAGGCTTTATCCCAGGGGATGCAAGGCTGGTTCAACATAGGCAAGCCTATAAATGTAATCCACCACATAAACAGAACCAAAGACAAAACAACATGATTATCTCAAAAGATGCAGAGAAGGCCTTCGAGAAAATTCAACGGCGCTTTATGCTAAAAACTCTCAATAAACTAGGTATCCACGGAACGTATCTCAAAATAATAAAAGCTATTTACCATAAACGCACAGCCAATATCATACCAAATGGGCAAAAAACTGGAAGCATTCCCTTTGAAATCTGGCACTAGACAAGGATGCCCTCTCTCACCACTCCTATTCAATTTAGCATTGGAAGTTCAGAGCAATCAGGCAAGAAAAAGAAATAAAGCATATTCAATTAGAAAAGGAGGAAGTCAAATTGTCTCTATTTGCAGACAACATGATTATATATTTAGAAGACCCCATCATCTCAGCCCCAAATCTCCTGAAACTGATAAGCAACTTCAGCAAAGTCTCAGGATACAAAATCTATGTGCAGAAATCACAAGCATTCCTATACACCATTAACAGACTAAAAGAGAGCCAAATCAAGAGCAATCTGCTCATTCACAATTGCTACAAAGAGAATAAAATACCCAGGAATATAACTAGCAAAGGATGTAAAGGACCTCTTCAAGGAGAACTACAAACCACTGTTCAAGGAAATGAGAGGACACAAACAGATGGAAAAACTTTCCATGCTCATGGTTAGGAAGAATCAATATTGTGAAAATGACCGTACTGCCCAAAGTAATAGATTCAACACTATCCCCAACAAGCTACCTATGACACTCTTCACAAACTGGAAAAAAACACCTTAAACTTCATATGGAACCAAAAGAGAGCCTGCATACCCAAGACAATCCTAAGCAAAAAGAACAAAGCTGGAGGCATCACGCTAACTGACTTCAAACTATACTACAAGCCTACAGTAATCAAAACAGCATAGTACTGTTACCAAAACAGAGATATATACCAATGTAACAGAACAAAGGCCTCAGAGGCAACGCTACACATCCACAACCATCTGATCTTTGACAAATCTGACAAAAACAAGCAACGGGGAAAGGATTCCCTGTTTAATAAATGGTGTTGGGAAAACTGGCTAGCCATGTGCAGAAAGCAGAAGCTGGACCCCTTCCTGACAGCTTACACTAAAATTAACTCCAGATGGATTAAAGACTTAAACATAAGACCTAACACCATAAAAATCCTAGAAGAAAACCTAGGCAAAACCATTCAGGAAATAGGCATAGGCAAGGACTTCATGACTAAAACACCAAAAGCATTGGCAAAAAAAGCCAAAATAGACAAATGGGATCTAATTAAACTCCAGAGCTTCTGCACAGGAAAAAATCATTAGAGTGAACTGGCAACCAACAGAATGGGAAAAAACTTTTACAATCTACCCAGCTGACAAAGGGCTAATAGCCAGAATCTACCAAGAACTAAAATAGATTTACAAGAAAAAACCAACCCCATTCAAAAGTGGGCAATGGATATGAACAGACATTTTTTAAAAGAAGACATATGAGACCAACAAACATATGAAAAAATGCTCATCACTGGTCATCAGAGAAATGCAAATCAAAACCACATTGAGATACCATCTCATGCCAGTTAGAATGGCAATCATTAAAAAATCTGGAGACAACAGATACTGGAGATGATGTGGAGAAATAACACTTTTACACTGTTGGTGGGAGTGTAAACTAGTTCAACCATTGTGGAAGACAGTGTGCCGCTTCCTCAAGGACCTAGAAATAGAACTTCCATTTGACCCAGCAATCCCATTACTGGGTATATATCCAAAGGATTATAAATCTTTCTATTATAAAGACACATGCACACATATGTTCACTGTGGCACTGTTTACAATAGCAAAGACCTGGAACCAACCCAAATGCCCATTGATGATAGACTGGACAGGGAAAATGTGGCACATACACCCCATGGAATACTATGCAGCCATAAAAACCAATGAGTTCCTGTCATTTGTAGGGACATAGATGAATCTGGAAACCATCATTCTCAGCAAACTGACAAAAGAACAGAATATCAAACACTGCATGTTCTCACTCATAGGTGGGTGTTGAACAGTGAGAACACATGTACACAGGGAGGGGAGCATCATACACTGGGGTCTGTTGAGGGGGACAAAGGGAGGGACAGTATGGGGTAGGGAGTTGGGGAGGGATAACATGGGGAAAAATGCCAGATATAGGTGATGGGGATGGAGGAAGCAAACCACATTGCCATGTATGTACCTATGCAACAATCCTGCATGATCTGCACATGTACCCGAGAACCTAAAGGGCAATAAAATATATTTTTGAAAGAAAGAAAGAGAGAGAGAGAGAGAGAGAGAGAGAGAGGGAAGGAAGGAAGGAAGGAAGGAAGGAAGGAAGGAAGGAGAGAGAGAGAGAGAGAGAAAGAGAAAGAGAAAGAAAGAAAAAGAAAAAGAAAGAGAAAGAAAGAAAAAGAAAGAAAGAAAAGAAAAGAAAAAGAAAAGAAAAGAAAACAGTATAGAGATTAATCAAACTTTTAAATAGAACTACCATATGATCCAGCAATCCCATTTCTGGGTATATACCCAAAGGATATGAAATCAATATTTCAAAGTGGTATCTGCACTTTCATGTATATTGCAGCATTATCACAATAACCAAGATGTGGAAACAACCTAAATGTCCACTAATGGATGAATGGAAGAAAATGTGATACACGCACACACACGTGCACACATACACAGACACACAGAGAAATATTATTCAGATATAAAAAGAAAGAAATTCTGCCGTTTGAAACAACAAAGGAAAACTTTGAAGGCATTATGCTAAATGAAATGTCAAACAGAGAAACATACTATCTGATCTCACTTACATGTGGAATCTTAAGAAGTCTTGTAGAAATAGATAGTAGGATGGTGGTTGCCAGGGGCTAAAGGATGAGAGAAAAGGGGGGATGCTATAAATCTTCAGTTACAAGATACAAGTCCTAGGGATAGGGATCTAATATACAGCATGGTGACTATAGCTAATACTACTGTATTATATACTTAAAATTTGCTAAGAGAGTAGATTTTAAATGTTCTTGCCACACCAACGAAAAATGGTGATGGATATGTTAACTAACTGGATTGTGTGAATGATTTCACGATATATACACAAAATATACATATATATTTAACATCATATATACCTTGAATATATGTAATTTTATCTATTGATGATACCTCAAGCTGGAAAAAAAGAACATATTGAGCAAAGCCAGCAAAGTACTCATATCTATCATGTATCAAAAAACTTTACAAACCAAAAAGACAGACCCAATAAGAATATGGACAAAAGGCTTGAAGACATGTTTCAGTTTCTATTGCTGCTATAATTACTATACACTTAGTGGATGAAAGCAACACACATGTATTATTTTACTGAGCTGTAATTCAGAAGGAGGAACTGAGTTTCACCCTGCTAAAATCAAGGTGTGAGCAGGCCTGCAATACTTCTGGAGGCTCTAGGGGAGAATCCATTTCCTTGCCTTCTCCAGCTTCTAGAGGCTTCCTGCGTTTCTTGGCTCACAGCCCTCTTCTGTGACCTTCATAGCCCCGAAATATTAGACTGCATGCTTCTCACATTGCCATCTCTATTTCTCTCCCCCAATACCCTTCTCTACTTTTAAAGACCCTCGTGATTACTCCAGACTCACCTAGATAATCCAGAATAATCTCTCTGTTTTACGACCAGTTGATTAGCAACCTTAGTTGATTAGTAACCTTCATTCTATCTGCAACCTTAATTCCCCTTTGCCACATAACCGATCATATTCACAGGTTCCAGAAATTAGGAAATGGACATCTTTGGGAAGGCATTTTTCAAACTACTACAAAACACATTACAAAAGAAGACATACAAATAGCCAGTAAAAATATTAAAAAGTGTTCAATCTCAGTAGTCATTAGGGAAATACAAATTAAAATCATAATGATATAACTCTATATTCCACCAGAATGGCTAATATTTTAAAACCTGGAAAGGATATAGAACAACTGAAGTTCCCAAATATTGCTAGTGGGATTTTAACCACTTTCAAACCACTTGGAAAAATTAACGGTATCTACTAAAGTAAAAAATATACTCTCATACCAGGCAATTTCACCCCCAGATGTACACCCCCCCCAAAATGTAGACATGCATGTATGAAATGACATTTACACAGATATTCAAAGCAGCCACAAAGAAGAAACAACCCAAATTCACATATAAAATAGAATGAATAAGAGATAAATGGGCTAATATACAGCAATAAAGATCAACTTCTACTTTGCAGGAACAACATCTCATAAACATAATGTTGAGTGAATAAAATCAGACACAAAAAGATACATATTACAGAATTCTGTTTCTCTCTACATATAATCCAAAAGCAGACGAGACTAATCTATTTAATAGAAATAGAAGAGCTATTAGCTTTGTGGATGGTATACTGTACTTGAAAGAGGGCATGAATGAAGCTTTTGGGTATGGGTAATGTTCTATTCTATTGAAAATATACTGATTTTTACAATACTTTATGCATGTTACATTTCAAGAAAATGTTCAGTAAGTCTGTATATTGTATAGGATTGTATACACTTTGTGTCAAAAATTGGAAGTTTCTTTAGCTTTCGAGGGTATAATGAAAACAGATTCCTGATTAAGCAGGCCATAGCACTAAGACAAATCTCACAGTGGACAGACACTTCCTGTCAGAAGAGCCAAATACCAAAAGGCAAGAGGTTAAAACGAATTAAAGTTTATCTATTCTTGAATCAAATGAAAATGTTACAGACTCCAGAGATTATTCTTATATTTGAACATTTTCAGTGACCTAAAAGTAGCCATTTGAAATTAGTTAAATAACATTATTTTCAACCTTTTGAAATGAGGGTTTTTGCCTTTTTATGAGAAATTGGCATTTTCGTCATCAAGGAGGTACACAACCTCCTTGACACAATGATTCATTGGAATGAAACCATTTCCATTTTTAAAAAATTATGTGCTTACCAAAAGCCCAGCCATGATCTGCAGACAGAAAAAGAACAGCAACAATGTGTGCCCACAGGGAAAAAAAGAATGGAAATTTCAAATGGCAAAACCAGAAATCAAAAGCATTATAATGAGAATATCCATAGTGAAAGCCCCTGACTAAGGGGCTAAGCCTCTAATTCCTGCCTCGGTTTTGGCTTTGGTCTGTTTTTATAGCATCATATATATGTGTTGATAACAATAATAATAAATACTATTTTATTTCTATATGGTACTTTTTATGTTTGTAAAGAACTTTTATATTGACATGTTGTCTTGGAAAAATCAGTGTTTTTTGAATCAGATCCACCTTGGCTCAAATCCCAGTCAAACCCCTTATAAGTTATCTAACTTTGACAAGTTTTTAAATTGTAATTCAGTTACCTTATGTGCACATTGGCAGTAACTACTCAAAACAGGTTTATGAGAAGACTGACTGAGGTAATATATGTAAGTCCATATGTATAATGGAAGTAATAATGTAAAGTTCATGGCACATATTAGGCACTTAATAAATGATAACACTTGGTATGATCACCCCATTCAACTTCTACAACAAAATATGAGGGCAGGGACTGTGTTGGTTACCTACCAAAATGCCTAGCCCATAGTAGGCAGTCAGTAAAATTTTTTTTTCACTTTTATTTTAGGTTTCAGGGGAATGTGTGCAGGTTTCCTATATAGGTAAATTGCATGTCATGGGGCTTGGTGCACGGATTATTTTGTCACCTCAGCAATAAGCATAGTACCCCATAGGTATTTCTTCAGTCCTTTTCCACCAGGAGGGCCCTGGTGTCTGTTGTTCCCTCCTTTGTGTCCATGTGTACTCAATGGTTAGCTCCCATTTATAAGTGAGAACATGTGGTATTTGGTTTTCTGTTCCTGCGTTAGCTAGTTTAGGATTATGGCCCCAGCTCCATCCATGTTGCTGCAAAGGACATGATGTCATTCTTTTGTATGGCTGTGTGCTATTCCATGGTGTATATTTACCAGATTTTTTTTTATCCAGTCTACCATTAGTGGGCATTTAGATTGCTTCTATGACTTTGCTATTGTGAACTGTGCTGTGATGAACAGACATGTGCATGTGTCTTTATATATCCAGTAACGTGATGGCTGGGACCAAAATGGTACTTCTGCCTTAAATTCTTTGAGAAATCGCCTCATGCTTTCCACAATGGCTGAACTAATTTACATCCCCCCTAGCAGTGTATAAGTGTTCCCTTTTCTCTACAATCTTTACAGTATCTGCTATTTTTGACATGTTAGTAATGGTCATTCTGACTAGTATGAGATGCTATCTCATTGTGGTTTTGATTTGCATTTCTCTAATGATTAGTAATGTTAAGTATTTTTTTTCATATGCTGTTGGCAATGCATATGTCTTCTTTTGAAAAAATGTCTGCTCATGTATTTGCCCATGTTTTAATGGCATGGTGCTTTGCTTGTTAATTTGTTTAAGTTCCTTATAGATTCCAGATATTAGACTTTTGTCAGATGCATAGTTTAAAAATATTTTCTCCTATTTGGTAAGTTGTCTGTTTATTGATAATTTCTTTTGCTGTGCAGAAGCTCTTTAGTTTAATTAGGTCCCATTTGTCCATTTTTGTTTTCATTGTAACTGCTTTTGGCATCTTCCCTATGAAATATTTCCCAGAGCCTATGTCCAGAATAGTATTTCCTAGATCATCTTCCAGGGTTTTTATAGTTTTAGGTTGTACATTTAGGTATTTAATCCATCTTAAGTTGATTTTTGTATATGATGTAAGGAAGGGGTCCGGCTTCGATTTTCTGCATATGGCTAACCAGTTATCCCAGTATCATTTATTGAATAGAAAATCCTTTCCTTTTTGCTTGTTTTTGTTGAGTTTGTCAAAGGTCAGATGGTGGTAGGTGTGCAGCGTTATTTCTTGTCTCTCTATCTGTTCCATTGGTTTATATGTCTGTTTTTGTATCAGTGCCAAGGTGTTTTGGTTACTGTAGCCTTGTAATATAGTTTGAAGTGAAGGAACATGATGCCTCTAGCTTTGCTCTTTTTCATAGGTTGCCTTGGCTATTCAAGCTATTCTTTGGTGCCATATGAGTTTTAAAATAGTTTTTTCTAATTCTGTGAAGAATGTCATTGGTAACTTGATAGGAAAAGTACTGAATCTGTAAATTGCTTTGGGCAGTATAGCCATTTTAATGATATTGGTTCTTCCTATCCATGACCATGGGATGTTTTTTAATTTGTTTGTATTATCTCTGATTTCTTTGAGCAGTGTTTTGTAATTCTGGTTATAGAGATCTTTCACCTCCATAGTTAGCTGTATTCCTGGGCATTCTGTTCTTTTTGTGGCTGTTGTGGATGGGATTGCATTCTTAATTTGGCTCTCAGTTTGGATGTTGCTGGTGTATAGAAATGGTACTGATTCTTATACAATAATTTTGTATGCCTGAAACATTGCCAAAGTTGCTTATCACATCTAGGAGCTTTTGAGCAGACACTGTGAATTTTTCTAGGTATAGAATCAAATAATCTCTTCCTATTTGAATGCCTTTTATTTCTTTCTCTTGTCTGATTGCTCTGGCTAGGACTTCTAGTACTATGTTGAATAAGAATGGTGAGAGTGGACATCTTGTCTTGTTTCAGTTCTCAAGGGGAACACTTCCAGCTTTTGTTTATTCAGTATGATGTTGGTTGTGGGTTTGTCATGAATGGCTCTTATTATTTTGAGGTATGTTGCTTCAATGCTTAGTTTTTTGAAGGTTTATAACATGAAGGAATATTTAATTTTATCAAAAATCTCTTCTGCATCTATTGATATGATCATGTGGTTTTTGTTTTTAACTCTGTTTATGTGATTAATCACATTCGTTGATTTGCATATGTTGAACCAACATTGCACCCCAGGGATAAGGCCTACTTGATCATCGTGGATAGCTTTTAGATAAGCTGCTGGATTCAGTTTGATAGTATTTTGTTGAGGCCTTTTGCATTCATATTTATCAATGATATTGGTCTGAAGTTTCCTTTTTGTATTGTGTTTCTGCCAGGTTTTGATATCAGGATGATGCTGGCCTCACTAAGAAAATTGCTCAAAATCATGCAATTACATGGAAAGTAAACAACATGCTCCTGAGTGACTTTGGGGTAAACAATGTAATTAAAGCCAAAATCAAGAAATTCTTTGAAACAATGATAATAAATATACAACACGGCCAAGCCTGTGAGACACAGCTAAAGTACTGCTAAGAGGGAAGTTTGTAGCACTAAACACACACGTCAAAAAGTTAGACAGACCTCAAATTAACAACCTAACATCAAACCTAGAGGAACTAGAGAAACAAGAGCAAACCAACACCAAAGCTAGCAGAAGACAAGAAATAACCAAAATCAGAACTGAACTGAAAGAAATTGAGACTTTAAAAACCACAGAAAAGATCAACTAAGCAGGAATTTGTTTCTTGAAAGAACAGACAAGATTGGTACACCACAGCTAGACTAATAAAGAAAAAAAATCCAAATAAATACAATCAGAAATGACAAAAGGGAATTACCACCAACCCCATAGAAATAAAAAGAAACCCTCAAAGACTACTGTAAACACGTCTATGCACCCAAACTAGATCACTTAGAAGAAACAGATACATTCCTGGACATATACAGCCTCCCAAGACTGATTCAGGAAGAAACTGAATTCTTGAAAAGACCAATAATGAGTTCCAAAATTGAATCAGTAATAAAAAGCTTACCAGCCAGAAAAAAACCCAGGACCCAATGGATTCACAGCTGAATTCTATCAAATGTATGAAGAGCTGGTACCATCCCTACTGAAAGTATTCAAAAAAAAAAAAAAAAAAAAACGAGGAGGAGGGAGTCCTCTAACTCATTCTATGAGGTCAGCAAATATTTTTTCATAAGTGAATGAAATCATAAATGAATAAATACAAGAAAGTAAGGCATGAATCCATCATGCCACTTTTGTGTGAGAAAAGCAAGGCTCAGGTTTATCCAAGGTCCCACTGCCACTAAACAGAAAAGTTGAGTTGCAGACCCACTTTTTCTCACTCCAAGCCCAGTGCTCCTTTCTCTATTTCAGCCCTGCTCATGACAATATTTACTTGCCCTGCTCTGAATGTTGGCATTTTATCTTCATTTTGCATGTGCAATTTATTCTAAGTTAAAGAGTGTCTGGACTCAGCTCAGGAAGAAATTCAGTAAACAAGTTTCAGACTTACATTGATAGCACGTGATATTTTAAATATACCTAAACTATGATGAACTGAGGAAGCACTGAATTTATATAGCAGGTATGTTTAATACAAAATAAAAATATCACCACAGAAAGTATTGAGCAAATAAATCCTCCTTCAGTATTTTTTCTTGAAGCTATTGCCGTAGAAAATTAAACATAGCCAGATAAATGTCTTTCCCAAAGGCATTATGGTAATTTCAATGTAGCATGTTAGGTCATTTAACTAAGGTTTAGAGAGTTTCTTAAACTAGCTAACATCTGGGCTATCCATGCACTGTGCCTTTACTGATGGAAATGTGTTTACTGTGGCCAGCGTGCTGAGAAACTTATGTGCATGCCCGTAAAATCATAAAATTGCATTGTAAAATGTCAATATGTTATCCAATACAATATGTGCAGAATGGAATGATCCAGAAGCACTGGGAAGCAAGTAATCCTTTGAATAGGAAGAACTTTAAAAGACAAGAATAGGGAAAGTATAAGAATACACTGGAAATAAAGCCAGTAAGATTAAGAACAAGGGTGTCAGAAAAAAAGAACCCAGACTTGGGCAGCCACTGCTCTTCCTCAAACATTGTGGTAGGAAGACCCTAGCTCTAGGTACTCATTCAGAGATTCCACTGCTGAACTGCACATCACCAGGCTGTCTACTGGCTGGAGCTGAGCTAAACACTTGTCTCCTGTGTATAAGTGCAGGAAAGATGGATTGGGAAGCCTAAAGGGAGAGAAAACCTTTCAACAGAGTTATGATCACACAGTGAACGAAGTTTCTAGAAATGGTATAATGTAGTGAAAAGAGCACAAAACTGCAAGAGTTAGGTTCTGCAGAGTGACTCAAAATAGAAGCTTTGGTACAAGTCATAATGCTTCATATGTGTTCACTGTTACCATCATTATTAATACTTTTGTTGACAATTTTTTCTCAATGACATTTAAATAATAATTGCTAATATATAGGGAATCTGTTAACAACTCTTAAATTTCTTCATACATGTGCCCAGTAATCTTACTCAATACTCTAAATGTTTCTTCTCACTACCCTTAAGATATATGCACTCCTTTAGCCGTAGAGAAATTCTTTTACGTCTTCAGATGAGGCATGTTCTTTCTTGCTTCCAGCTTTTTGCACGTGCTCTTTCCTGTTTAGAGAACCGCTACCTCAACCTTTCTAACTACTAACTCCTAATAATTCTTCAAGTTTTAGGTTAAATGCCATTTCTTCTGGATCATCTTCCTTATCTCTCCCCACCACCAGCAACATACTCCCTGCTAACAAAATCAGATTAAGTGCCTCTACTGCATGTTTGCGTAACAACCACCTTTCAGCATAGCTGCCTTCTCACAGGACCTTTTATGCTTTACTAAAACTGCTTTTTAAATGATCTCCCTGCATAGACTATTGGGTTCTGTGAGAGAAGAGAAGAGGTTTTGTCTTTTTCATTCACAGTTTTATGCCAAGTACCTATCATATAGACCTGAAAACTATTTGTTGAAGGGATGGGTAGATGGATAAACGAATGAATGGGTTAAATCCAAATTCCTCAATATACTTTATGAAGACCTGAAGCCTGCTTACCTCAGTGGTTTCTATCATGCCACTTAATACATGACAATCTACCTACCAGCCATTTTGAATTTATTTCATATCCTCAAAAACACCATGCTCTCCTTACTGGCAAGAATTTATATATGGTATGCTATTCTTTTGCTTAGATTATTCTTCCCAATTACCCTTTTCCTGAACAATTCCTACTCATACTGCAAAGCTTAATACTGTGGGCTTTTTTACCCCTAATTCTTTCAACTCCTTTTTCTCACTCCACCTGGATTAGGTACTCCTTCATGATAAGAACCTAGAAGTCCTCACTTTGTCCATTCTAACAACTGTTAAATTTTTCTGGACTTTCTGGTCACTAGTTAGCATCTTCCTCTAGACTATAAGCTCTCAGAGGGCAAGGGCCACTTATATCCAATTTATCATTTTATCCTGGCACAGAGCAAAAATGTAATACATATTTGTTCAATGCATGAATGAATGAAGTAGTCAAACTACCTTTAAAAGTAGAAACAACAAAATGGGAAGCATCGTTCAGGCACTGCCTTCCTCTCTTTTCCCACTAGGGAACCAATGAACCTTTAAGAAAAATGTTCATGTCCTGATTCTGTCTGAATCCTCTTTTTCTTCTGTCAGCAATTGTTGAATGTTTACACTGTAACTTTCAAGTTTCCAATAATTGTATCTCTATGGCTCCAGCTCATCCTCTTCCTACCAGCTATAATTCAGACCTGCAAAAGTGCTGGAGCAGACTTCTCCTGTCTGTCTGTAGAATGCCTGCTGCCTTTCTGCCTGCAAATAGTTTGTCCATTTTCATCGTGCCTTACCTCTCTGTTGAGTGAATCTGGGTGAGTCTGGCCTGTGTCTCTGAGGAATGAATATGCTTGCTACTCAGTGGTCTCTTCAGTTCCCGGATTACTAAGATAAAGAGAGCATTATCTAAGTTAAGCACAACGCTTGGTGTCTCGCACTTTTAAGCATCACAACATAACCACAGACACTTGGGATTAAACTGTTTACTTCATGCTCATTATGAATGGGTTACATTATACCTTTATAAAATAAGGCCTAAAGAAGGAGAAATCAGTGCAAGCTACCATTTTAAAGACGTCATCCAAGATGTACACTGAAAATGAAGAAGCTGTCTCCTCTCTGGTACTGAAAGGTTCTATATCTTTATGCATCAAACAACATCTGTTCTGGTTCCCATTGTCCCAATCATTTGCCTGTATGTTCTCCTGTTCTCTGACAAATTTACTACCTTTCCTTTTTTCTTTTTGCTCTCTTACAATCAAAACAAACAACATTTCTAAGACTCCTTTGGGTGGAATCTCTATCAGGGACTAAGTCTTCTCTGTGGCTCTGGAGAAGCTAGATTCTACTAGACAGTCCCTCCCTGCTGCGGTTTCATCTCCCACCAGATAGCCCAGCTTCTAGATCCTGGTAACACCACCTGCTCCTGTTGTCCTAGGTCTAGGGACAGTAGTGGTTTTTCATTTTTATTACTACTTGGGACGCCACACCATCTCTTGCATGACCTTAGAGCCCTTATATAATCTGTGAAAGCAATTTTTAATATTAAATTCTTTCTGTTGAAATACCTACAGCAGATTCTATTATTTTCCCCTGATTGAACCCTAAGCAATAAACCCCCCCCAAAAAAACCAAAATGTTCAACTAATAAATCTTCTATAGTATATAATAGTTTTAAAATCTAAAATCCTTGATACAAAGTAACAGTAAATCAGTGATATTAAATTCATTTTTATCTTCTATCTCCCAGTATCCATTTGGAATCCCATCTCTGTACATCTTTTTAGTTAAAAATATGCAAGGAAAGTAGTTCTCGTTTATATTTTAATAAAAACCCAACTAAAATTCCATTAAGACGGAAGTCACCAGATTTAAGAGGAGGAAAACTTGAGGGTAAATAGAAAAGCCCAGACTGAAAACTGCATTACAACTTGTATCAGAGAAACTAACATATTAGTTTAAGTAGAAATTTATTAGATCTTGACAAAGTCGTCCTGAGTAATTTTCAAATACCTTAGATTCAGTCAAACAGCAAAAAAATGGTTTTTCCTCAAAAAACATTTTGGGAAATTTAAGAATGCAGGTATGTTTTAAAGGAAATTATTTTATGCCTCAAATGTAATTATATTTAAATTTTTTCATTTTACTTTAAGTTCTGGGGTACATGTGCTGAACGTGCAGGTTTGTTACATAGGCATACATGTGCCATGGTGGTCTGTTGCACCTATCAACCAGTCATCTAGGTTTTAATAGGTATTTGTCCTAATGCTCTTCCTCTCCTCACCCCCCATCCCATGATAGGCCCTGGTGTGTGATGTTCCCCTCCCTATGTCCATGTGTTCTCATTGTCCAACTCCCACTTATGAATGAGAACATGATGTGTTTAGTTTTCTGTTCCTGTGTTAGTTTGCTGAGGATGATGGTTTCCAGTTTCATCCATGTCCTTGCAAAGGACATGAACTCATTCTTTTTATGGCTGCATAATATTCCATGGTGTATATGTGCCACATTTTCTTTATCCAATCTGTCATTGATATGCATTTGGGTTGGTTCCAAGTCTTTGCTGTTGTAAACAGTGCTGCAATAAACATATGTGTACATGTGTCTTTATAGTAGAATGATTTATATTCTTTTCGGTATATATCCAGTAATGGGATTGCTGGGTCAAATGCTATTTCTGGTTCTAGCTCCTTGAGGATTTGCCACACTGTCTTCCACAATGGTTGAACTAATTTACACTCCCACCAACAGTGTAAAAGTGTTCCTATTTCTCCTCATTCTCTCCAGCATCTGTTATTTCCTAACTTTTTAATGATGGCCATTCTAACTGGCGTGAGATAGTATCTCATTGTGGTTTTGATTTGCATTTCTCTAATGACCAGTGATGATGAGATTTTTTTTTCATATGTTTCTTGGCCACATAAATGTATTCTTTTGAGGAGTGTCTGTTCATATCTTTTGCCCACCTTTTGTTGGGGTTTTTTGTTTTATTCTTATAAATTTGTTTAAGTCCTTTATAGATTCTGGGTATTAGACCTTTGTCAGGTGGATAGATTGGAAAAGTTTTCTCCCATTCTGTAGGTTGCCTGTTCACTCTGATGGTAGTTTATTTTGTTGAGCAGAAGTTTAATGAGATCCCATTTGTTAATTTTGGCTTTTGTTGCCATTGCTTTTGGTGTTTGAGTCATGAAATCTTTGCCCATGCCTATGTCCTGAATGGTATTGCCTAGGTTTTCTTCTAGGGTTTTTGTGGTTTTAGATTTTAAGTCATTAATCCATCTTGAGTTAACTTTTGCATAAGATGTAAAGAAGGGGCCCAGTTTCCATTTTCTGCATATGGCTAGTCAGCTTTCCCAACACTGTTTATTAAATAGGGAATCCTTTTCTTGTTGCTTGTTTTTTTCAGGATTGTCAAAGATCAGACAGTTATATATGGGTGATGTTATTGCTAAGGCTTCTGTTCTGTTCCATTGGTCTATATATCTGTGTTGGTTACTGTGGCCTTATAGTATAGTTTGAAGTCAGGTAGTGTGATGCCTCCAGCTTTGTTCTTTTTGCTTAGGATTGTCTTGGCTATACGGGCTCTTTTTTGGTTCCACATGAAATTTAAAGTAGTTTTTTCTAATTCTGTGAAGAAAGTCAGTGGAAACTTAATGGGAATAGCATTGAATCTATAAATTACTTTGGGCAATATGGCTGTTTTCATACACACACAAAAAAAGATATTATGTTCCATATAGATTAATATTTAAGTAAACCTTAAAGAAATTTAAAAATAAATAAAATAAAAAATGGACACCCATGTCTGTTACTTCTCTTCGAGGAAGTACATTTGGGCATTTCACCACTAAGAATAACATAAGCTCTAGAATTTTTGTACATGCCTTTCATTAGACTGAGAATTTTTCCTTCTTTTTATTTTGCAGAGTTCATATCATGAATTGAGGTTGAATTTTGATAAACGCTTTTTCTGCACCTGTTGAACTATCACATAATTTTTCTCCTTAAATTAATATGTAAATCGTATTGTTTGAATTTAATGTTAAACCAAAAATGTATTATTCTTTTTCTATATTGCTGTATTTGATATGCTTATATTTTTTAATAATTATTGTGTATATGCTTATAAGAAATATTAATTTGTTACTTTTCAAAAAAATTTTTAATTGCTATTGAGATGGACATAATTAATGCATCATGTTAATTGTGAGCTCCATTTCTGTGTGAATAGAGACCATATCAAGCAACATCAGTAGAAATGTGCTTTTATCAGACACCTTTTGAGGTACTTCTACCTTATGAATAAGGGGTTGCAGTTTGCAGCAAAAATAAATAAATAAATAAGATTTTCTGTAGATGACGTGAGGTCTTAACTTCATTAATAATCTTTAAAGCATCATCTTTTCAAAGGAAGTTACATTTTCTAGTATCAAAACCAAAAGGAAAAATTCTGCTGGCAGTAAGCTAACAGTCCTATAGCTTACAGTCAGGGCAGGGCTGTCCCATCTTTTGGCTTCCCTGAGCCACATTGGTAAAAGAAGAATTGTCTTGAGCCATAAATAAAATACACTAACACTAACAATAGCCGATAAGCTAAAAACAAATTGCAAAAAAAAATCTCATAATGTTTTCAGAAAGCTTACTGATTTATGTTGAGCCACATTCAAAGGCGTCCTGGGCCACATGCAGCCCACGGCCATGGATTAGACAAACTTGATCTACGGAATGTAGAGTACTCAAATTAGGTAAACTGTGTTCCTTAAACTAACTTTAATGAAGGGGTCACTTGTTTTCTTACCATATACAAACACCCAAAAGGCATCAAAGATTTATCTTGAGCCATGTGTAAGGGGAAAACTACTGGAAGTCCCATCGAATACCATCATAACAAAGCTAAGGCAACAAATGCACAGACTGCACTGGAGACAACTTTTACCCACTCTCCCAGCCTTCCCAGAATAACCACTCCCTTCACAAAGTGCTTCCTGGGATGTTGGCTAAATGACCATGCACTGTGAAAGCCCTTCCCTATTCCTCTGACAGCAGAAGGAATCCTAGGGCGAGAACTGAAAAAGACAGGGGCCATGACAAAGTGGAAGAAAGACATCCAGGTTCCTTATTCTTCTCTTCACCACGTCTTTCCAACAATGCCGGGACAGGGGGAATATAATTTTAAAAGGAGCATCACACCTGGTCTTCCCACTCCGGGAATGAGATTCTTCTCTGAGTCCCACCAATTTCATCTATGTACCATAAAAACTACCAAAAAGTGGTTTTTAAAAAAAATTTCAGTATTTTTATTAAGAGAAATTTAGGTGAGACTTTCTCAACCCTTCATATAATCTATTAAATAATGGAAATCTCTATACTGCATAGAAATTCCCTCTACTGCATCCCAGAGAGATAACAATTTGGCCTTGTTTTCAATGGCTACAATGATGTGGAGCTCATTCATTGCTAAGCAGTGCTAATATTTGAAAGCACTTTCTTAAGCTAAACTAAGTTCTGTCTTACTTGTAATAGCTACTCTTTCTAGAGTCATCATGATGTGCCAGAAATCGTTACTTCAAACAATACTTCTACCCAAGCCTTACAAAAACCCTACAAGTTAGACATACCACTTCCTAGCTGAACAAAATAAAGTTCAGAAGTTTAATTTTTCTGACCAAAATCACAGCAATATCAGCATTTACACCACTCTGATTTTTCCTAATATGCCATACTGCTTTCTACTTCAAAAGAAATTAAATTCTTAGAAATCCAAACATTTAGAGTTAAATAAAGTGTCATACTTTAAAGTGTCATACCTTTGGGATGTTTGCATATGGTCTCTCTTCACACATCTGGAATAGCTGCTTTTAGGCAACAGGCAGTAAATTTTTTGTCCTCCCAGTAAATCTGGGTGGTTTTGAAGAAATAGACAAGTTCCTGAGTATTAAAATCTGTCTACATAAAAAGATACATAAATCTGAATAAGGCTTTATGTCTCCCTCATCTTGCCTATCTACAAAAGTGTGCGCACACACAACTAGACACCTACACACACAGCAAGAATTAGGAAGTCCTGATTTTTTTATCCCCACGTAAATAATGTTTCCTCCATCCACTTTTCAGGAGAGACAGACAGGGTAAACTCCAAAGGTGGTGGTAGGAAAAAGAAGATGGAGAGGAGGGGAGGTGAGGAGGAAGGCTGTTCAATGATGAGGCTCTTATATATCAACATCCACAGTCAGGAGGCTAGGCAACCCCCTCAATAAGCCAAAAGAGAAGCCTACAGCACAGAAGCCACTAGGTCCCAGGGAGAATGCAAGGTTGAATAAGGCCAGATTCTTGCCCCTAAGGGAGTCATAATTGATTGGGAAAACACAAATAAACAACTCCAATAAAAGTAAGCACACTTTGACTAATCACCTCCATCACTGTTAACTGCAGAGTGCCCATACCATAGCACAGTGGTTAGAAGCAAGGCAACGACACTGAATTTGAAACTTGGCTCTACCACTGAGCCATCGTGTCCTCTGACAGAAGAGAACTGCTCACCCCACTGTGCCAGTCAAGCTGTGGTTCTTAAGGTGGATCCTTCTTGAAAATGGATTCTAAATGTGGTCTGTGAGTCTGAATGGAGCTTGCAAAGACCACCAGGTGAGTGATCTCTAAACTATACGACTGTCATTTTACATATTATTATTCGAAAAATCAGAAACATATCAGTCCTTTTCAATCTTCAAACCCATGTCACTTCCAGGAATTCAGCATTTACCTGAAACCCAGAACAATATAAAAGTCCAAGACCTGACATATCAAGTGCCCTGTCTCTGCCCAGAACTCAGGGATTTCCAAAGATGTAGAAACTTCAGTACCAAAATTAGTACAGTCTTGGGCAAAACAGAACAGTTGGTCAACCTATCAAGGCCCCCTCTTGATTTGGCAGCAGACTCAGGCCCTTTCCACATGTACGGATCCACACCTCCCACTCAATAGGCTTATGAAAGAAGACCAGAGAACACACTCAGATACATTCAGAAATAAAGCACCTTACCAGATAAGGGAAAATGCAAGAGGAGAGTACTATCAGTGCCAGGGGGCACCTCAGAAGAAACATTTGTTCCTGGTACCCTCCCACACACATGGCAGAAAAGAGAGCCCTGCCATGGGGCCTGATGGAAGCAGTGACATTCCCTTAGCTTCAATAAGCGGTAACAATACATTTCTACAAAGTTGCAGCCTTCTCTTCTAAAATGAAAATACAACAATAAATTTCTGAAAAGTTGAGCATATATATCATTTTAGGGCACAATTTTGAAATACACCTATTTTGTGTCCAGAGAATACTGCAAAGGCAAATAAATAACTGTCAAAAATGAATATCTAAATATTCATCCCTTCAGCAAAATGTATATTGAGGGCCTACTACATGCAAGAGACTCTATGCAGGACTCTGGGGACCCACAGAGATGCAAAGGACTCAAGTCTTGTCTGTTAGGCATCTTATTTAAATCTTCCACGGTGTCCATAACATCTGCTTTCTAGTTTGGGGCTATTCTAACCTGGGTAGACTTTTTCTCCAGGGCTTGGGCCATGCACAGAAAACATTCAGTAATTCAATTGCCTCATTTACCATCACTCCCTGAAGAAGAAACCATAGCCAATGAATTTTTAATGTGTTCAGCTTACATTTTCCTCTTTGGGAGCTTATTTCTGTCCACCAGTATAGCTTAGGTATCAGGTAGCATAGACACATTAAAGACAAATGAAGGTAGAAACCCCGACAGGAGAAAAATTATTTTTTTAGCCATTACCTAGCATTTCTTATATTAAATCAGTACTGAAACCATTTTTCCCCTCCTAATTCATTATCATTACCTTAGTTCTAAAGGCTTTATGGCTTTATTCTGCACCTGGAGTAGGAACCACCCTCTTAGAATTCAGGTGGGGAACTGCAAGCAGACCAAACCCCAGGGATGAGAATAAGGCTCTCTTATCTGTTATCTGACATCTCCTTCTTTTCAGCTAAACTCTGACGCCACTCTATTGTTTTAGCTGATGCCGCCTGACAGGGAAGATGACTGATTCAAGTGACAAAAGGGGTTTCAATAGAGAGAGAAGCCTGTTTAAGCTCTGGCCTGTCTGCTCCAGTAAATCTCTGGTTTTATCAGCTAGGTGCAACTGGCTCATTTCAACTAGATCGGTGGCAGTTCATCTCTTTAGAGCCCCTTGTCAGGGAAGCCTTCAGGTGCCACAGCACGCCAGGGCTGATACGAGTCAAACCTGGTGTGAACAAGGATTAACCTCTAAGATTGCATGAGACTCCCTTTAAGTCTATTCCAGGCAGAGACACGAGAAACTATAAACTCGATTAAACAAGATAAACTTTCCTGTGTTCTTCTGTAGTAAGCATCTCATTTGCATTCCTTCAGCAGTTTGAATAAACATAACCATTGACCTGGGCAACTCTTCCTGAGAGAGCCCAGAGCTGGCACACCGTGTAAGGAGGAATAATGTCAGTGTTGCCGTGGCAAAGCTGGACAGCCTGTCAGAAACATGAAAACGGCTTTTGAAATCTGCATGTCTGTGTGAAGGTATAAAATATTTATAACTCAGATTAAAATATTTTATTGAATTAATATTGATTTACTATTAATTTTTAAATAGATTCATATTTCATGAGACATTCACAATGAACCCACCAATTGGGCCTCAGCGAGTGAAACCAATTACACAAATCGTTAAGGAAGCAACCAAGAAAGCAACTCTCAATGCCTGGGGAGAGGCAAAAGGCATGTGGAAATCTGGCTTTATGATAAAATAAACATAATGTCTATATTGCAACTGAAAGAAATACCTCATCACCCTGCTCACTTTTATATCCTTTTTCTCTGTGATGTATAGCAATGGGGTAGCCCTTGGCCATTTTTTTTTTTCTTTTTTTAAGAAGTGATCTATGTTTGGCCTCACATTTGAAAACTTCACTGCAGTGGCTTTTTTTTCTTTCAAAATAGCAATTAATTCTTTCCTTCCAAGAGGAAACTGTAATAATAATAGCTACTGAAAAGTGAAGCTTCGTTAAGAGTTCCTCCCTCTAGTATTGGGCAAAGCCCTTCAGGAAAGTGCTGACAGCTAAAAACAAAAGACATTGATTGCTGTGCTCAATTAGCATCTTCAGACACAAAGCAATGGCGGCTAAGATGAGGACTCCCAAGTGCTTTTCTACCTGCTCTATTTCAATCTGAGTCCAAAAAATTAACTGTTCTTCCCTCAGCTCTCCTGTTGTGCTTTCCATAATCATACCTGTATTTTTGTTTGAAAACTGACATCGCCATCATTTCACTAAGTTCCCTTTTGGTAGGAAAATGTTTTCTAATTTATATAAGGCCTTTTTACAGCCTAGGCAACAGACCTAGTTCATCTTTATTCATCCTTTTCTTTTTATATCTCATTCATGTTTTCCTTTTCTTATTCAACCATTCTAAATCGGGCTGCACTTACACAGTTTATTGCAGTCAGTCCTTTTTTTGCACAAAACACCAGTATGTACAGTTACAGGACAAAATAAGAATCATTCTTCATTTTGTGATGAAGAGTTTTACTGTGAACAAGAAGATTTTAAAAGGCACGGGAAGTCTGCAGGAGATGCTAGGCTGGGTTAGGATAGCCACATGGGGCTAAGATGATGCCCAGGGTCTCCTAATTAGATAAAGCCGTTGTTTAGCTTCAGACAATACCTGTTTACAGTTCAATAAACAACTTGTCACAGTTGCTTGCTCAAAGCAGACCTAGATGTCAATGCAAACAGTTAGTACAGAGGTAGTGAAATAAATTGGTCTCCTGAGTAAATAAATTGAGCAGCAATGTGAAACTGCCTCATCAGTATTGAGGAAGATAATCATTTATAAAGGTTTAAAATGGCGTTTCATAAGTATTGACATTTAGAGAAATGTCTTTCCCCATCTAAATGACTTACCCCCCACCTTTTCCTATTTCTACCAGCCTCTAAAAGAAAAGAAGAAAATAAAAAGAGAAGATAAAGTATGTCTTGGGTCATTCTATCAAAGTTTTTAAATGCTTTATATAAAATTTAATAAACATCTAAAAGATGCCTGGTCTTGAATATAAATTACGAATAAGGATAGCACCTGCCTTCAAGGATTTTCCATTCTGTCATCATAGAATGGAATCAGACAGAAAGATAACACAGGTGGAAAGGTCATTCAGCCACATGCCTGGGTTTTGTTGTTGTTTCTTATTGATGAGTGATGAAGGAGAAACCAATAAAAGCAAGAACAGAATGGCGGTGTGCCCCTAGAAACCATTGTCAGGGAGGTGAAGCAAGGGCGGTGGGAAGAAGAAATGAGGTGACCCTATTTGGTGACTTCTTTTCTGGGGATAATGACTGCACATAATGGCATTCCCTTGCCCAAAGATCTTTGAAAGAAAGTCCTGGGAGATTCAGCTGAACAACTGAATGTAAAGATTTCACAACAAGTTGTTATACATACAAATAGAGACATCCCAGAGAACCTGTCAGAGACCCGCATGCACACATAAACACCAGGAAGTACAGCGGCAAATTCCAATTCTTTACATTTTGTAACAGAAAAAGGCATTAACATTTATTCACAGGCAGCTTACAACCTTCACTATGGTATACAATGTATTCCCGCATATCAGAGCACCAGGAAGTCTAATCCAAAGGGATCAGCCAACTGAGATGGCATTCCATGGTTGAGATAGGGAGAGCTAAATTATAAATGAATTAGAAATCAGAAATCTTGCCCTTACTACATTTGTTCTTCTTCTTTTTTTTGTTTAGCCCCACCTTTACACCCTACCCCACAGAGCCTGAGTGAAAGGGCTCTTGCTCCTAAAATGGTAGAGGACCCATCCTCAATTAGATTCATTTAACCCTCATAGTACTTATTTTCCAGGAATTCACTCTACTTGGCCCATTATCAAAGCTCACTGAATTCTGCCACTATGAATAACATATATTTCCCTTTAACATTGTACACTCGGAGTTTACAGCAACAAAAGCCCCTTTTTGAATTGGAAAATAAAACTGGAGTATGGTCAATACTATTCTAAATTCCAAGGATCGTTTCTTAAGATGCATATTTAACATCTGCTCTTGTAACTCAAACTCCCTGTATTCTTGGCTCTTTACAACCACACCTGCATTTTCAAATGGAGTTCACAAACTGACTGTAAGATTTCTTTCCCTGGCATTTATGTTGTGGTCACAGGCCTGAGAGTACATAATGCCAGGATTACTGCTGACCTGCCCTTCATGGAAATCTGAGCTCAGTGGTGTCTCTGTAAAATGTTAGCTTTCAAGGCTACTCTAGACAAAATTGGCAGTGGATGTAGTTTTTCACCTGTTCCCAGCTTCCATGTTCTGAGACAAAACCTCATTTACTCCATACTTCTCAGAAGGACCCAATGTTCTTAGTCTTTTCCCCTTTTAGAGACTTTTTACGGGGTGGGCAGAGGGGAGGCTCAGCCATGCAGAGAGAAAAGGGAAGGAAATGGTATGAAAAAAACACAGGTTCCATCCCTTAATGGCTATGTAACCTTGTTCGAGCTATGAAACCTTGTCAGCTTATATTCCTTATGTGTTAAATACGGATAGTAAAGAGATTTACTTCCCAAGAAGGATGCACATGTTACTGTTACAAAGCAGTGTTTTGAAACTGAAAGGGCCAATCAGGTACTACTTTCATAAATGATTAATAATTCACTCAAAAATTTAATTGAACATCTACTATTTTTGATGTTGATACAGCGATGAATAAAATGAGGTCTCTGACCTTGCAGACATAATCTGATAGAGAATATCATGGAAAGAATAATATGAATAGCACTAGATTAGAACTATAACAGAAGTATTAATCAAGTGTTATCTGGCCACAGATACAGAAGTAATTATTTTGGAGGCAAATGATGGAAACTGTGTTATTATTAAAAAAATATATATATATATAATGGGAAAAATATTAAGCCCTATAACTTACTAAGGAAATATAGATATTAACTGTAGTCAAATTCTGAAGCTTAAGGAATGAAATTCTTACACTTGAATTTTAAGTCTCAAGCAGGAAAGAAGGGAAGTGAATAAGGACTACCAAGCCCTAGTCAGCTCTTGTCCAGTGCCTTCAAGTCACATGGAGATGACCACTACATCTAAGGTAGACTCCTCTGGCTTTTAGCCATGGACTTGACTGGTTGGAAGCACCACAAGTCATTTTACACCATTCTCCTTTCTTCAGCTACTTTTTTTGGATCTTGATTCAAGCATATCAATTGAAAAAAAGATCCACTACAGATGATGGGCCAATTTCTGGTCTAAAGGTTTGGAAAGTCCTTCAGGGAAGGTATCTGAGCAGACTTTTCATCATTTCACTCATATGCATGTCAGTGATCTCCAAACTCTTCTCATTTATAAACACCTTCTCCGTGAGCTTACCGATGCCTACGAGGTTAACTACTGGCCATTCATGCTGGTGAACTACCTATAGAGCTCTAGCCAGACAACACAGTCACCTCCAAAGCCAAACCCACTTCCAAAACTACAAATCTGCTCTCCTCCTACCTTTCCTTCTCTCTGTTGAAGACACCATCACCTACTCCTTTACTAAAGCCAGGAAGCAAAAAGTCATTCTTTAATCCTCCCTTTATGTTACCTCCCTCTGTCTCCTGGACCCATTAACTAAGCCTTGTCAATTTCCCGTTCTTACCAGTTCTTATACCTACACCCTCCTCTCCTTCCTCCTTTGATCCCCAGTGTTCGGCCTGCATTTACCTTTTATCTAAACTTGGAAATAATCACCCAACTGTCTCTTGAGCTCTCATCTCACTTCCTCTAAGTCATTTTCCAAATGCTACCAAAGTAACAGTGATCTTTAAAATCCAAGAGAGATCATGTAACCCTCCTTCTTAAAATCCTTCAAAGATTTTCCACAGTTCGCAGAGAAAAGAGCAAAATTCTTAAAATGACATTCAAGACCCTAAATTATCTAACCTAGCAGTTGTCTTGACCTCAAAACTTTTACAACTCTCTGATTCTCCCATGTGGTTTCATAACTTCCTGCCTTTTCTTTTAGTGGATCTCTTTGCCTGAAAAGCCAACCTTCTATCCCCGACCTCCTATCCTAACAAATACCTACTCATTTACCAACATTCACTCCAGACGCTCCTTTCCCTAGGAATTCTTAATTTATTTTATCAGACTTCAGAGACAAAACTTAATATCCTTTGTGTTCTCCTCCTGAACTTTGTCCATATATCTAAAACCTGTTTGCCTCCTCCTGTACAGAAAGTTCCCTAATGACAAAGACCATACTTGTTTATTTCGCATACCCAGAACCTAGCACAGGATCTGGCACACATCTGGTGCTTAATCAATGTTGATTGAATGAATTACACAACCCATTCCAGGAAAAGGAGTTTCATGTATCACAAATGCCTAGATTATTTGTCTAGCATATGGTAAGTACTCAATAGATATTTTTTAAATGAATAAATAGATGAATTCTTTTATTCTTTGCCAGTGAACTGAAGATTTGGTCACTATTTTCAATGAGATCCTTCTTTAGATGTTTTTTCTCTAATATAACAATGCCCACAGATGGCTAAGTCAGTATGTATTATACCATTATCAAATGCTGACACAGATAAGAGACGGCCTTGCTGGCTAATTGTTTCACTACTGAAAGCTCCTTGGGGGCTTCCTTCTTAGTGTCAGCCTTCTAAAAGATACTCCTAAGGACTTAAAACTAAAAACTGCTTTATTTTTTCATTCAACTGCTGAACAACAACTAAACTAAGGCAGAGAAAATTCTACTAACCCAGGGAGAAAACATCACACAAAATCTATTTTTAGTATGCTTAGATCTCTGAGATTTACATAAAATTCAGGGTTAATCTTATGAGAGTGCAGAACAGACATACTTTCTGGAGGTGAGATGAACTGTCAAATATTTCCTACTACTGGCATACTAGAATGACGAAATTTCTACTAGAAAATGATAACCTTTGGCTTCACCATTTTTAAGAGAATCCTTTTAAAATGCAAATACTCCTAGGTAGAAATGGGGTTGGTATCTTACTTATATACATGATCAATAAGGCCAAGGTGGTTGTTTATGGCTGGCATCGGTTTTGATTATTCAGTTCTAGTTTATCACCAGGTGTTAAATATATAGCCTATTACCACAGCCCAGAAGGAACCCCCACCTTGAGCCTCACCCTCATAGATTTAGAACTGAAAGGGCTTTATAGATCATCTAGTTCAACTCCTACATTACATTTGTGAGATTAATTTTTCATGCATTTATATAAGTGAATATATAAATATAATATATATTTATATATTCACTTATTCAACCAATATCTACTGAAGACCTATTATGCACCAAACACTCCTTTATGAACCTGGGGCACAGGAATAAACTAAACAGTTGAAAATCCAAGCCTTCATATGGCTTACCTGGTAATGGGGAGAGACACGCAAGCAACAACACATAAGTAAAATGTGTTTTTTACCTGGTTGCTTGGGTTTGCCAAATGGTGATTGGTGCTATGAATAAAAATAGAGTAGGGAAGAGGGATAAGACTTGCTAGGAAGGAAGCTGAAATGGTTGCAGTTTTAATATCAGTGGTCAAGGAGGTCCTCATTGAGAAGGTGATATTTGAGAGAAGACTAGTAGGGGAAGAAGCAAACTGTGCAAATATCTGTGTAAAAGGGATATCCTAAGCAAAGAGAAAAGCAAGTACAGTGATCAAGAATTTGTCTGATTTGTTTTAAACACACACACACACACACACACACACAGTGAGGACAGTGAATTAAGTATAGAATGGGGCAAAGGGAAGAGAACAGGTGATAAGGTTCAGAGGATGAGTGAGGGGCCAGATCATCACAGAGCCCTTGTAGCCACATAAAGACAGGTGTTTACCATGAGTGAGATGGGAAGACATTGGAAGGCTTTGAGCAGAAGAGTGGCATGCTCTGCTTACATTCTTAAAGGATCACTTTGCTGCTATGTTGAGAATAGACTGAAGTTGGGGAGGATAGAAGCAGATAAAACAGCAGGAGGTTACTGCATAAATCAAGGTGAGAGGTGACAGTCGTTTGGACTAGAGAAGTAGTCATAAGGGCTGATAAGATGTGGAAAGATTCTGGATATATTTCAATAGCAGAGCCAACTGGATTTGCTAGCAGTTTGATGATAAGAAATAAGAAAGAAAAAAATTAGAAGAATAACTGTGGGGAATTTTTAGCCTGAGCAGCTTGAAAGATGGCGCTTTCATCAACTGAAATGAGAAAGCTGAGGAAAGAGTAGGTTTAGGTGAATGGTGATAATCTGGAGCTCAATTTGGGGCATTTCAAATGTGAAGTACCTATTAGATACCCAAAGAGAGGAGGTGACTAGTCAGTCAAATAAGCAGATGAGGAAATGGATACTCAGAGAAGTTTGAATTTCATCAGGTTATCCAATACCTAAAGCACCATAGAGTGGGGTACAAAATAGCATCCACGAGGGAGGAAAGAAGGAAGATCCCTAAAAGGTAAAGTGAGACAGAGACAAGTTCTGCCTTCCTCACGATCTGTCCAGGAAAAGGAAGACAGACCAGAGGAAAACTCATAAATCAGAAGATAATTGAAAAATGCTACCCAATTACTAGTTGCTAATATTTCTCCCATTAAATTCCCAATTGCATCTACTAAATTTGTTTTAGCATTAAACATTCTTTAAATGAAAATCCAGTGAGAATATAGAGAGAATGAGTACAAGCTAACACAGCAGAATCTAGTTAAGCTGCTCTACTCACATGGGTTGCAGACACTCTCTGGATACCAAATCTTAGAACAGCTTAGAGTTCCCAGTGGTGGCTCTAAGAGTTTATATTGGGAACAAAATCTGTCCAAGACGTGCAAAACAGGTGGGAATGAATGGATGATTTGTGAGGGAGTGGGAAGAACTTGCCCATTTGGTGATCTTTGCTAAAAGAATATCTGGGGAAGGGTGAGGTTCTGGACTATTCATGTGATGAAAATATTCTTTCACAGACATCTAAGAGTGCCCAATGCACAAGTTTCTCCAAAGCTTCAAACATTTAGGAAGTCACTTGGCTCAGCTCTGGCCTGGAGCAAATCTTATAGAATGACTATAAACTGGAACATATTTATCAGATTTGCCAAGCAAACAGAGAAGAGGGATAGAAAGAGAGAATGGACCATTATCAGTGACCTGAAGGAGACTTCTAGGTATCCAATGTACAGCCTCCATCCCCATGTAGCCAGTTGGTCTTTGGGGGTCTGAAATAGATGATCCCAGGTGATTTCAACATTTCAAGCCTTCATCCCATTAAAATCCATCAATCACAAATCTGCATATCTTGGGTACTTTTAAAATACTAGAATATCCAATTCATACCAGGGATGAGCCACCTAAGGGGAAGAGGTAATACAGGGATCTGGACTAGGTATGATGGCCCTCCTCATTCAATGGCAAGAATTTATAAAAGGGTGATTTAAAAAGTGGTGTCTGCCAAAAAAAAAAAAAAAAAAAACCATAAAGCAAAATCATGTTGTACCAGTTGGTTACCTATTGTCTCTCAGCGTCAAGTCAACCCATCCATACGCTGCTCCTTTGTACTATTATCTTCAGTATTCCCTTGCCAGATGGATTCCTGTTAGTCTCTGTCAATGAAAGGGACTGGTGTAAAATTGAAAGATAGGAGGAGGGATGAATAAACACCCTTTCTGTTTACAGTTCCTGTATGTTTCCCTCCATAAAACAGCCACAGTACCAATGATGCCTCACCCCTTAGAGGCACAACAACCAGCCAGCTATGCCCCTTCAGTGATGGAGTACTAGCAGCACCATGACCTTTTCATAGAGCACCAGCCTCATATCATCTCTCCATCAGAAGTCTGAACACTAGCCACATGGCAGCCTCCTTAGAGATCCCCCAACAGCTGCAGGATACCCATCACTCTGAGGTCAAAGCACTGGCACACAGATCAATCCCCTGAGCTCCTAGATATACCAGCACCCTTTTATTCAGTCATCCCCAATAGTAGCTACTTTCCACAGGTACTGATATGGGCTTACAATGACAGTCCCTTTCTGCTCTTTCAGCCTCCCAAACCCAGTGTTTGATGGTTTTAAAATATGTCACAAAATTTTTCACATTCTTCTCTCCAAAAGAAAGACCCTAATTCATCTCTTGAGTCTCGGCTGGACCTCATGACTTGTTTCCAATGAGTAGAATACAATAGAAGTGATGATATGTGGTTAGGTCATTAAAGATATCACAGCTTCCTCCTGCATGCTCTCTCTCTCTCTCTCTCTGTCTCTCTCTTTCTCTCTCTTTCTCTCTCTCTCTCTCTCTCTCTTTCTCTCTGAGATCACTCTTTTTGGGGGAAGTCAACTGCTATGTCCTGAGGACACTCAAACAGCCCTGTGGAGGAGACCATGTGGCGAGAGACTGGAGACCTTTTGCTAACTGCCAGCAAGAAGCTGAAGCCTCCTGCCAATAGCCAAGTGAGTGAGCCATCTTGGAAGCAGATCCTCTGTCTCGAGCCAATGCTTCAGGTGACTCCAATCCCATCCAACAGCTTGACTGCAAACTGATGAGGGATTCTAACCTGCTCCTGGATTCTTGAACCTCAGAAACTGAGATAAATGTTTGTTGTTTTAAGCCACTAAATTCTGAGGAACTGGTTATACTAAAACAGATAACAATAGATCAAGTAACCAATTCCTTCTATCAAAGTCCTCCTTTGAAATGTCTATCATGGTTGGTTTCTGGACCTCGATTGATAGAGTACTTTGTACCGTGAATGGTCCCAGGAATCTAACCCTCAAAGATAAGATTCTGTAATCAGGTTACTTAGCTTTTTAACTTGAACATAGCTATAATCTCCTTGCTCATGGCAAATGGGACACTGTTAATCTGTAGCAAGCAATTATATCAAGGTGACTTCAATTATTACCTGTGGCTGTTTGGGAAGAATTGCCTATTGAAGGCAAGACTTTGAGTAACAAAGTGGCTGTAGAACTTGACAGGTATAGTAATAAGAACAACTACAAAAACTGAGATCAGTCACAGAGTACCAGAAAATGTCTTTGGCAACTGTTAAGAACCTCTTATTTTCTGGAGTCATAAAGCAGATATGACTAAAAATCAAACCCGAAATATAATCATGTGAATTGCAGGGTCACAATATAAGATGAATTTACAGATGGACTAAGTTCCCGTTTGGACGTTCAGGCGTTATTTGGAAGGAATAGATGCCTGATACTTGGAAGGAAGACATTTTGTTAGACTCAGTCAAGTTTGAGTCTTTTCAATCTAATACCCCTGTGCCTCACTTGTCAGCAGAAGCGGCCCCCAATGTATTGAAAAGAGTAGGTTTCACTTCCTTGAATATCCTGCGCTAACTTCATGCAAGGTCGCCCTCTTCACAAAGGGTGCCTATTCCCCCTACTTCCTTCACGGCCTCAAGACCTATAATGATAATCAGGTCTTTGACATCTCTTTGACATGCTCCAAAGAGATAAGTGGCCCTTCATAGCTGGGGGAAGAGAGTTCATACTCCAAAAGAATAACAAGATTTTGAAAATATACATTGGCAGAAAGTTAGGGAAACCCATAAGCAGAGAAGTAAGACACAGACAAAGATATGTTCTGCTTTCCTCACAGTTTGGCCAGGAAAGGAAAGGACAGATCAGATGAAAGCTCATAAATCAGAAGAGGAATTGAAAAATGCCACCCAATTGCTAGTTTCTAATTTGTTTCCATTACATTCCCAGTTGTGTCTGCTCAATTTATCTTAGCATTAAACATTCTTTAAATCAAAGTCTGGTGAGAACATAAATAGATGTGAGAGTGGAAGGGAATGAGACCCGGAAGGATAAAATATAATGTTGCATCAAATCAAATGTGTTGTTACAGTGTACCTGACCAGAGAATAAAGGACTGTATGGGTTTCCGGCAGTCTGGCTGATTATCTAACATATAGCCGAGAGGTAACTCAATTCAATCACGGCAAGATGTCAGAACTTCCATGACATAAAACAGAAGAAAAGACTGAAAACTTAAAAAGATAGGAACATTTCAGAGAACCTGAACACCCACCCCAACATGTTCTTTGTGAGAGTCCAAGTACATTCCCTCCACTAAACCTCCTGAAAGAGCCCTGTGGCTGGTAGCTATCTTTGGTAAGCTAGGGATAGTAGGGGGAAATGCCACCATTGAAGTGGCCTCCCTGATTTTAAAGTAGATGGTAGAATTCTGCAATGTTAGGGGCTAAATAGCAGCATTTAACCACTAAAAACAAGATAAGCATAATCACCATAATAAGCAATCATGTTTGATCTGCAAGTAGCTTCAGTAGTGGCTAACTGATCACAAGGTTTCAATAAAACAAGTAGGTAACCTACTAAATCATTATATGTACAATATAATTATAATCAGAAGAGGGTTTAGTAAGCAAAAATCTGACATGGATCACCACAGTGGTGAAGCACCGCTTTTCACCCAGTTCAGCCCTAAGCAAGCTCATGGGATCAGAGATCTTCTTTGTTTAAAAACAGACCAGAGAATCTATACCTAAACAGAAGATAAGGCAAATGTCTTTTATAGGAGCTAATGCTTACATTTTAATTAAGCTGTTAAGGCTTTATCTCCTTCAAATTTGAAAGTCTTACTTCACATATATGACTTCCTAACATATATTTTACTTATTAAATTATTATTTTTTGTCTGTCAGTCCTCCAAATGTAGGCTCGAAAGGGTCAGGGATTTTAGTTGTTAATGTAATTTTATTCACTTATGTATCCTCAGCACCTAAAGCAGTACCCAGCACATAAAAAGCACTTAATAAATATTTATGGAATAAATGAATGAATGAGTGAGCAAATTATGCTGTTAGTCTCCTAAGTATATAGATACACATAAAAAACTAAGTAATGTTCTTTGTGTAGCTACATAAAGACTGAGCATCATAAACATTTTCTTAAATGCCTGGTTTACACCAACATTTCTTAGGAGATATAATAGGTGTCCCTGGCTTTCAGAAATGTATAATTCTGTTAGATCACAGGTCCCCAAGCCCCTGGCCACTGACGGGTAGCATCTGTGGCCTGTTAAGAACCCAGACCCACAGCAGGAGGTGAGCAGCCAGTGAGTAAACACTAAGGCCTGAACTCCAACTCCTGTTAGAACAGCCAGGCATTAGATTCTTACAGAAGTGTCAACCTTATTGTGAACTGCACATGCGAGGGATCTAGGTTGCTCCCTCCTTATGAGAATCTAATGCCTGAAGATCTGTGCTCCCCATCCCTCCCACCCTGTGCAAAAATTATCTTCCATGAAACCAGTTCCTGATGCCAAAAAAAGTCAAAGATTGCTGTATTAGGGAATCAGAACTAAACCATGAAATAATTAAAGAATAAGGAAATATAAAGTAAACCTTTAAAATGTTACTAAGACTACCTATATATCATTAAAGTCCACAGAAAGAAAAAAAGAAAAGCAATATGACTTCATAAAAATCTTCATAGAGAAGATGAAATCTGAAGCAGGACTTCAAAAAAGTACATTTTCAGCATAGAGAAAGAAAAGAGCGTACACAAAGTTTCAAAATCATGATTCATGGTAAGGTACAATAGGAAATTAAGCTTGAAGGGAACTCAGGTGTTCACAGTGGAGAAATTAAGGGACACCAGATTATGATGCATTCTGTCAGGCTCAGGATTCATGAATTTATTGATTCACCAGAAAATACTTACGAAGTACAGTATTTACTATGTGCCAGGAATTGTGCTAGGTGCTGAGGATCATAAAGTCAACAAAATAAATACACCCCTGCCCTCATGAATCTTATATTCTAGTGGGAGATACAGACAAGCAGCAAGTACATAAATAACATCATTTTATTTGAGAGCTACAGTGTTTTGTGAGACATAAAACATCAATGCTTAGAAAAGTTTAATATTGGTTAAAACAGAGAAGGCCTTCTGAGGCAGCGACATTTGACTTCAGTCCTTTATGAGCATAGAAAACGGGCAATTAGTAGGCAAAAGATTTCAGCTGATTTGTGAATATGAATATTGAAAGGGCATGCCAAAGTGGTAGCTGAGAAAAAGGGACTAAGGAAGCCACATCACAGAGGCTGCACAGAGAGAGTCATAGGTAGTCAGAGAATTGACCTCCTCTGAAGAGGTCTCAAGAGTCCCAGCACACAGACATGGCAAGAATGAGAACGACTCAGAGAAAACTGGGGAAAACTATGGCAATTAAATGCAACTCAAGAGATAGTATAATCAATTCCAACAAACACAGAAAATAATAATAGCTAAATTTTTCCAAATGTGTTGAAAACCATAAACCCACAGATCCAAGTAGCTCAACAAAAACAATGCGGAAGAAACATGAAGAAAATCACGTCAGGACACATCAAGTTGCTAAAAACCAGAGATTAGAAAAATCATAAAAGCAGGCAAAGGAAGAACTGATACATTATATAAAGTGAAGGTAACAAAGAATAATAGCTTGCTTCTTATCAGACACTTTGTAAGACAGAGATAGTTGGGAGAGATTTTATAGTACTAAAAAGAGAAAGAAACACAACCAACCAAAATTCTTTACCCCAACTATCTTTCAAAACTAATGGCAAAATAATGCTTTTTAAGACAAACGAAAAAAGAAACTAAAACCTTAGATGAAATGAATAAAATGCCTTGAAAGACACAATGTAGTAAACATCACTTGATAGATTAAATAGTCATATATTTAGTTTTATATATGTTATATATTCAGTTATATATATGTAATATTGTCAGTTTTTTATATACATACTGTGTGTATATATACATTAAAGTTTTATAGTTAAAACACTTTCCACAGAGACGTACCTGGGCCCAGGTGACTTTCTTGGTGAAATCTACCAATTATTTGTGAAAGAAACAAAAAATTTTTACACAAACTATTCTAGGAAGTAGGAAAAAATATTATCCAGTTAATTTTATGATTTCATTATTACCATAAATACCAAAACTAGACAGAGACATTATAGGAGGACTATAGAAAAATATATCTCATGAACATAGATTCAAAAATTCTCAATATAATTTCAACAAATTAATTATGACCGAGAAGTATTCATCCCAAAAATGGAAGGTTATTTTACAGCTAAAAAAACTCAGTTAAGGTCATTCACCATATTAACCAACAAAAAAGACAAATACCATCTTCATCTCAATAGATGTGTGAAAAGTTTTTAACAAAATCCTATACTAATTCATGATAAAAATTCTCAGCATGCTATAAATATTTCCATCACTTGATAAAGGGCATCTACAAAAAACTACAGGTAACAATGTGCTTAATGGTGAAAAACTAAATAATTTCCCTCTATAACTAGGAACAAGAGAAGTATGGCCATTCTCAGTACTCATATTCTTATAAGTATTATTATACTTATATTGTACTGAAGGTTTTACATGGTGTAGAAAGGCAAAAAAAGTGAGAAAATGTTTAAAATAGAAAAGCAAAGCTTTACTTTTACACAAGTGATATGGTAATTCATGTAGAAGTTTCCAGCAAATAGAATAAATAGGTCAATTTTAGTAAGTTCACAGTATATAAAATCCCTATAAAAATTTATTTTATTTCTATATACTATTGGCAAATAATTGATTTTTTTTTTTTTTTTTTTTTTTTTTTTTTTTTTTTTTTTTTTTTTTTGAGACGGAGTTTCGCTCTTGTTACCCAGGCTGGAGTGCAATGGTGCGATCTCGGCTCATCGCAACCTCCGCCTCCCGGGTTCAGGCAATTCTCCTGCCTCAGCTTCCCGAGTAGCCGGGACTACAGGCACGCGCCACCATGCCCAGCTAATTTTTTGTATTATTAGTAGAGACGGGGTTTCACCATGTTGACCAGGATGGTCTCGATCTCTTGACCTCGTGATCCACCCGCCTCGGCCTCCTACAGTGCTGGGATTACAGGCTTGAGCCACCGCGCCCGGCCCTATAATTGATTTTTTAAGGAAACAAAGACACTGCCACTTCCAGTCACTTACAAACATAAAATACTTTGGGATAAACTTTAAAAAATGTATAAGAAATATACACTGAAAACTATAAAACTTTGCTGTGAGAAATTAAAAAGGCCTAAGTAAGTGGAGAGCGATACTCATGCTCATGGGTCAAACAACTCAATCTTAAGGTATCAATTCTCCCTAAACTGGTCTATAGGTTCAATACAATCTCAAACAAAATTTCAGCAGGTTTTTTTGTGGAAATTAACAGTCTTTTCCTAAAATTTACAAAAAATAAAAGATTCTAAAATTGCCAAAATAATTTTGAAAAGCAAAACAAATTTGCGGGATTCACATTGCTTGACTTCAAGACGTCTTTTGAAACTATAATAATCAAGACAGTGCAGTGGTGTTAGAGGTAGACATACAGAGCAAATAAATCAAATGGAGTGTCCAGAAATAGACTTACATATATGGTCAATTTTTGACAAAGGTGTCAAAGCAATTCACTGGAGGAAGAATTGCCTTTTCAACAAATGATGTTAAAACTATTAGATATTCATGTGCAAGAAGAAATAAATAAATCTTGACTCATATTGTGTATCACACCAAAGAAAAACTAACGGAAAATGGGTAACAGACCTAAATGTAATGGCTAAAACTATAATATTTCTAAAAAACAAAAGAAAAACCTTTGTGACCAAATTTAGAAAAAAATTCTTGCATAGGATACAAAAAAAGATGAAGAGCTTTTAAAATTGCTAAAATAGACTTCATCAAAATGAAAAATATTTGCTTTTCAAGGCTGGGTGCGGTGGCTCACACCTGTAATCCCAGCACTTTCGAAGGCTGAAGAGTTGAGTCACCCAAGATCAAGAGTTCAAGATCAGCATGATCACCATGGTGAAACCCCCTCTCTAATAAAAACACATAAATTAGCCAGGCATGGCAGTGCATGCCTGTAATCCCAGTTACTTGGGAGGCTGAAGCAGGAGAATTGCTAGAACCCAGGAGGTGGAGGCTACAGTGAGCCAAGATCACACCACTGGACTCTAGCCTGGGCAACAAAAGCAAAACTCCATCTAAAAAAAAAAAAGAAGAAGAAGAAGGAGAAGAAAGAAAGAAAAATATTTGCTCTTCAAAAGATATCATTAAGAAAGTGAAAATTTATAGTATACACTGAGAGAATATATTTTCAAAATACATATCTGATAAAGGGATTTTATCCAGAATAAAGAACCGTTACAACTTAATAACAAGAAGACACACAACCTGTCTTCTTTTTTTTACTAAGGAAAAGAACTGAAAGGACATTTCTACAAAGGCGATCATTTAAAAATAGTCAACCCCATTAGCAGGAAAGTGAAGACTAAATCAATAGTGAGATACCAATGCACATCCACTGAATGTGACACTATCAAGTTACGGCAGTAGTAGGTGTAAGGCCGGCTGCCTCGCAGAGGGTTAAACGGACACATCCATCTCTCTCCGCGCCTGATAACTGCATCATCACCCAAGCTCGTTATCTGTCCTTGCCGCACAGCTTCCCCACACCCGCCTCCACATACCAGACCCAAGCCCACATTCAGCACTAAATTATGCATTCAACCCCCAGCCCATTGTTGATAAACCTTACAGTAGGGAGCAGCTGAAATTCTCATACGTTGTTGATGAGAAGGGAAAGTAGTATTGCCACTCAGAAAACAGTTGGGCAGCTTCTTATAAAGTTAAACACTTAATCTAATTCCCCAAAATCATTACTCATAAGTATTTACCCAGGAGAAATAAAACACAGTTTCACACAAACCCATATGTGAGTGTTTATAGTAGTTTTATTCCTAATAGCCAAAAAGTGGAAACAACCCTAATGTCCATCAACTGATGAACAGATCAACAAACTTTAGTGCAACCAATTTAAGTAATACTTCTCTTCAATAAATGAAAACTATTCGTCATACTTGCAATAAAACTGATGCATCTCTAAAACAAGCTAAGTGCAAAAACCCAAACACAGAGACTATGTATTACATGATTCCATTTATATGAAATTTCAGGAAAAAAAAAACAAACAAACTCGTGACAAGTTGAACAGTGATTGCCATGGGCATAGAGTGGTTGGGAGAGGATCAACTGCAAAAAGGAACTGGGGAGGTTTTGGAGTTACAGGAACATAACTGTATCATGATTATATAAGTTACTGATGTAGTTTGGATATGTACATCCACCAAATCCCATGTTATATTGTAATCCCCAGTGTTGGGGTGGGGCCTAGTGGGAGATGGTTGGCACGTGGAGATTTCTCATGAATGGTTTAGCACCACACACTTGCTGCTGTTCTCATGACAGTGAATGAGTTCTTGCAAGACCCTATGTTTAAAGGTGTGTGGCACCTCCCCTCAACCTCTCATGCTCCTGCTCCAACCGTGTGACATGCCTCCTCCCACTTTACCCTCTACATAATTATAAGTTTTCTGAGGCCTCTCAGAAGCCAAGCAGATGCCAGCAACATGCTTCCTGTACAGCCTGCAGAACTGTGAGCCAATTAAACCTCTTTTTTCATTATAAATTACCCAGTCTCAGTTATTTCTTTATAGCAATGTGAGAATAGACTAATACATCATATACATTTATCAAACTTGTATTTTACACATAAAATTGGTGAATGTTATTTTATGTAATTTAAGCCTTAAAAATGCACACAAAAATATAGTTCATGCGTCTTTTGTTCAATGCTCTGAACCTCTTGGTTGCCAGGACTATGTATCACTAATGCCTGTCACAGTCCCCAAAACATAATAGACATTTAATTAAAAAAGAAATAAGTGAATGAATGAATGAGCAATTGCCATAGAACTCAATGTCTTACAGAACTCAATCAGGAACCACAAAAGAATGCTCTAAAAACCCTATGTTTGCCTTAAATCCTGAAAACACTTCTACACTAGGATCACTGAGGTTCTTGGAGGACATTTGGAACTTCATACAGTGTCCTACTTGCTTGCCAGTCAATCTTTATAAGACATTGTTCTGCATGATGGCAGGCTTTTTCCTTAGCTTTGACTTCTGTCCAGTAAAAATTCCTGGCAAGACTTTACATAACCTAAAGTATATTGAGATCCTTGTTACTACTCTAAACTCCTAAAATTTCATTTCATTTATTGGTCAGTTTTCCAAATGACAGTCTCCAGGAACTCGGATCATCATGTTTCTTTGGCAATTTTAGATACTTGTTTGGAAGACTTGGGAATAAAGTTTGATTCCAAGGTGAATCACTTCATATATAATTCAATTTTTAATAACCTCAAATAAAGTCTTTTAGCTACTTTCTCCTTTAAAAACTAATTTTGGTTGTCACCAAAGCCTGAGCCAGTAACCTGGAATTTAAACTTTACTTTGTTTTTTATTTTAAAAAACTTGTAAGCCCTTTTTCCTCACAATGATGATATATATGTTGCACAAATATAAATCAAAGTTCCAAAGGAATGGCTTATTTAGACTTACGACATTCTGCCTTGCAAGCGTGATGCACATCACGTCTGGTACTTGGGCTCCTTCAGCCATTTATACCATGGCAATTATTAACGAAGAACTAAGCTGCCATTAGCAGATCAAGCATTAGCAGTCATCAGATCTATAACCAGACTTACTCACCCCCGGGCCTGTGGCCAAGCACAACCCAACTCAATACAGCAGGAAACAAGAGGATGTGTTTTCTGTGGTCACACCCTGATGCATGAACCACAACCACACAGAAGTGTCCATTAAATGACAAGTTATATTCACAGAAATATTTGTTATTAGAAAATGTCCTCTTTTATGTCAAAAAAGTAGAAAGTCTGTCACGGATGTGGGAGATCTACTCTGCCATAAATTCATGTGGTTGTCACAAAGAAATGCCTGAGGTTACCAAAGACAGGTAGACTTTGGACATTTGGGCCAATACTCTCTCAAGGAGTCATTAAAGTATTGGTCAGTTATCTACCACAAGATACACATGGAGAACCATGGGAACTGATTTCCAAGAGACAAAAGCCCAGATTTAGCAACAGGTCTATAAATTTAGAGGTATGTAACTGAATTGGGGCAGAAATTTGGATCTGTTGAATTGTTCAATAAACATTTAACAAAACATTTAATTGAAGTAAATATGAGGTCCATATAAAATATCCTCTGCCTGTAGCTGCACAGAAGCTTACAGTTTGCATACTTCTCTTCCAGGGACATGGGCACTGCACAGTCTCATTACAGATGACCTTCCTCATGGACCTGAATATTCTTGTATGCTACCCCAAAGAAACTAGCGCAGAATGTAATGAAAATTTGGATGCCCAGAAACTGAAGGAGAAAGGAGTAGCCCTTTCATTCTTTCAAATGTTTTTAGAAAAATTGGAGCTTTTTATTGATTGGCTGATGTGAAAATAAACTGGACAGCCAAGCACAGCATAACCTCAGCATTTGAAAGAACTAAGCTGAACACCTTCTTAACCCTCCAAATTAAAGAGTGTGACAATGTTTGCACAGTTTCCGGGAATTTTTCCAGATCATATTGCCAATAGAAAATTCTAGGTTTCCTGTGTATCTCCTCAAAATACCTTTTCAACTTTTGCTACATTTTTGAGCAATGTTTGCACCAGCTTAAATACTTGCCAAAACTGCATCTTGAATCACTGTTTCCACGTGGAGCCTATGAATAAGAGAATTCTCAGACTACAGAATCAATCTTCACCAACTTCAACATTCCAACACATACCAATTCATTTAGATCCTACATTTTCTGGCTAATTGCTAATGCTCTCCTATATCCTTGCAGTTTTTATTTGATTCCAGAATATTACTTATTCTGTCTTTAAGTTATTATTTCATGAGAATTACTCTTTATGTAATATGTAAATAAGGAAGAGGCAGCCACTCTTTTAAGAAAAAAAAATCTGTGTCATGTTCCACACTGTGAAAGATATAATATAGGACTAGAAGGTCACTAGAATCTGAATAGCTGATCATAATTACTTAGACATTTAGTGTCCACTTAATCATTATTTAATGTGAAACTACAGATAGGGACATTGGTTATTTTCCTACAACAATCACATTAACTTACTATATAAACAAATGTGTCTTTCAGTTTATGCCAGTTATTTCTTCTATTAAATAATTAGTTCAAATGTAAAAGGGTACTGAAAAGGGAATCATTAGATTGCATTTAAATGTTTCACATAAAATCTCTCGTTACCTCTCATAGAATTATTTTTAATTTCTAAAGGAAAAAAAGGAATGATAATTTTTTAAATAGATGAGATTTCCTTGAATAAAAAAATTGTTGGACCACAGCAAATTCACTGGTGCCTGAATTCTGTAGAATTTTCTCAGGATATCCCTCAGCCTAGGAAAGTATAATCTCACTGTTTCAGAACTATTTATGATCAGAGAAAACCAGTAGATTAAAACAACTTAGATCAATGAGCTCCTGCAGAACGGTGGTAATATTACTATAGCTCTGAAGCAAGACACCAAGCAAATTTGACAAATTGATGCTCTTATTAATATGTGTTTCCATTACATGAAGGTGGAGCAAGGAAGGGAAGCTCTTTTGAAATTACTTTCCATTTGTCTTTATTTTCTGAAAGATTTATTTACTGTGGTACAATTTATATGTTAAACCTCTGCTCTCATAAAAAGTTCTGCTAACATCTATTGCTAAACTAGTCTACTCCATGCTTCAGCACAGTAATTGATGAGGCTTAGAATGTCTCCATTTCTACCAGATGCCTGAGATCTTGGGTTAACACTGGAAACAATTGCGCTGGAAAACGCACATGGATACAAAATAGTGAAACGCAGCAGGAGGGATTATGCTATGACTGCCATACTGTACAGCCCAAGGATCCATGTTAGAACTAAAAATTCATTCCCTCAGCTGTTGTGAAGGTTGTGAACTAAAAACTTTCAACTGTACAGATCAGCCTCCCAGGAGATCTCGTATCCAATGACTATCATAAGACAGCCTATAAAAACACAACCTCTTTCTCCTGCTAGATACAATTCCAAGGGCCAGCCAGCTATGAGCCACCCATGGAGTTGACTAAAGCCTTATCATGACTATTCTGTAGTGCAACTTATCCCCCCACTCAGGGCTGTGTCCTTCCTTTCAGCCACAACTGTTCATCTTGATGGCCCTCACTAAGGACCTAGCATGTAACCTCATTTTAGAGTCGATCAACATCCTAGGGACCTATGGTAGGCAGAATTCAAAAATGGTCCCCAGGATTTCTGATACCTAGTAACCACACCTGTGTCATCCCTTCCCTTGGAGTGCTAAGAGAATCTGTGAGTGTGGTAGACTGTTACTCTCATGATTAGGTTATGTTATGTGGCAAAGGTAAAGAAATTTGCAGAGGCAATTAAGATCCCTAGTTAGTTGACTTTGAATTAACAAGAAGGCTGATTGCCCTGTGTGGGCCTGACCTAATGAGGTGAGCCCTCAAAAGAAGAGACATTCTCATGTTGCTATGTTGTGAGAGAGGCATGTGGCCAGGACATGAAAGCAGCCTCTAGGAGCTAACAGAGACCCCCAGCCAATAGCCAGGAAGACAACGGGGCCTCAGTCCAGGGCAGTCAGCCACAGAGCTCTGCCAATAACCTAAATAAGCTCAGAAATGGGTTCTTCCCTAGTCAAGATTTCAGATGAGAACAAAGCCTGGTCAACACCTAAATTTCATCCTTAACTTTAGCCCAGCACCCAGATTTACAACCTACAAAAACTGTGATCATAAGTAGGCATTGTTTCAAGACACTAAAGCTTTTGTGATCTGTTATGCGGCAAATGAAAACTAGCATGGGAACACAATCTGTGAAATTATATTGATAGGAAAAACAGAGTAAAGATAGCCAAAGACTAGAAAGAGTGCTGAAGATGGCTACGGTAATATATACAACTTTTTTCCTATGAAACCCTCAAAGAGGATCCAAATTTGAAATCAATCAGTATATCGAAGAAGAGGGAGCTGTGAGGCTAAAATCAGGAGGGACCATAGGGAACGGGCTTTGATACAGCTGGGGCAGATAGCCCCACCCCCTTCCTGTGTTTATAAGACAGCTGATAGCAGCAGTTTGCCCTAGCTGAACCCTCAGAAATAGCCTTTAAAAGAGGGTGTTTCGTCTAGAAAGGACACAAGATGAGCTAAAAATAAAGAGAGAGGGGAATTAGCAGAGCCTGCAGCAACCTTGGGCTTCTACCATGGAGTAGGACCAAGGAGACGAGAAGACCCCTCCACTCAGAGAGAGGGTGACTCACATAAGTTATTATCCAAATCAGTCTCCTTTAGAGAGTAAAAGGGGACACTATTAGTAATTATGATACAACAACAGGCATAAACTGGAAGTGTGGTCCCCCTACCAGAGACTGGAATGAGCTAAGATACTTGAGCCCACAGCAAAGGTTTTCTCTGGCTGTTGTGGAAGCTTCTGTCTTGTCAACTGATTCCCCATTCTCTACTATCTTTTACACAATCCATATACACAGAGTCTGTAGACAAAGTCCTACCACTCATGGAAGACTTTCAGTAAATAGACCTAAAATGAGCAAAGAAAGTACATGTCAGCTACCTTTGGTAAAATCAACACAGTCTTTTATCGATTTATAGAGGAACCAAAAATATTTGTTTTAATGGAAAACTAAGGGCATGAAAAAAAAAATTAAGATGAACAAACATAAGCACTGGTCTTATATGAAACAGAAATGGCATAATGACAGAAGAAAATTTTGAAGACGTTCTAATCTCAAAAAGATTTAAGAAGCTCTGCCATTAATAAAACAAGAATAAGTGATTACAAAAAAGGAGCAAGCCATGAACAGGAAGGAATGCTTTAGAAATTAAATACACTTACTAAAATTTAAAGCTAAATAGAAATGCTTAATAAATTGAATGGTTATGAATGACATAGAAAATATAAACAAGGAAATTTCCCAGGTTATTAAGCAAAAAGGTAAAGTGAAAAATTATGAATAAAAATAAGATTTATGGGTTAGGTGTAGTGGCTCATATCTGTAATGCCAGCACTTTGGGAGGCTGAGGTGGGCAGATAGATTGAGCGCAGGAGTTTGAGACCAGCCTGGGCAACACAGGAAGACCTCCATCTCTACAAAAAAGGCAAAATATGGCTGGGCGCGGTGCCTCAAGCCTGTAATCCCAGCACTTTGGGAGGCCGAGGCAGGTGGATCACAAGGTCAAGAGATCGAGACCATCCTGGTAAACACAGTGAAACCCTGTCTCTACTAAAAAAATACAAAAAATTAGCTGGGCATGGTGGCGTGTGCCTGTAATCCCAGCTACTCAGGAGGCTGAGGCAGGAGAATTGCCTGAACCCAGGAGGCGGAGGTTGCAGTGAGCTGAAATCGCGCCATTGCACTCCAGCCTGGGTAACAAGAGCGAAACTCCATCCCCCCCCCACAAAAAAAAGCAAAATAGCTAAGCGTGGTGGCGCATACCTGTAAGTCCCAGCTACTTAGGAGGCTGAGGTGGGAGGATCGATTTAGCATAGGAGGTCAAGGCTGCAGTGAGCCCTGATGGTGCCATTGCACTTCTGCTTGGGCAACAAAGTGAGACCCTGTCTCAAAAAAAGAATTATGGGGGGAAAATTTAAAAGCTCCAAAAACTATTTGATAGCAGTTGCCAAAGAAGAAAATCAAGGTAATAAATAAGGAGGAAAAAGTCATTGAAATAAGGCAGTGTCCCTGAGCTTAAATGTATATTCTTTTCATATTGAAGATGCAATCTGAGTGTCAAACACAAAGAGTAAAGACTCATACTTAGAAATCTTCTGACAAAGTTTGAAAACTTCAGATGCAAAAAGAGAATCTAAAGTTTGGTGATTTGAGGGGTGGAGTAGGTTTCTTTACACATGAACTCCAAATGCTTAAAACAACGTCACATTCTTTAGAGGTTCTTAGGAAAACTGATTTTGAACCTACATTTCTAAAACCAGTTAATTATGAATCAAGCGTAAGGACAAAATTTAGACATTTTCTGACATGCAAGAAATTTAAAAACTTACCTCCCACATATACTCTTTCTTAAAAAACAATTACTTGCACATGTATTTCTGTAAAAAAGAATGCCATGATGAAAACATATGTCTCTTCTGTCAGTAACAAAAAAAAAGGAGAAATTCAGAAAAGGAAACAAACTGCTTTATCAACAAGTCATTTAAGTGGAATAAAATTATAAGTTATTGGCTGAGTTTAAGACACACCACTTTTTCTTGATGCTTGGAGCATTCACCACTAAATGTCAGATATTTAATGACACAGGATTATATTATTTTTCTTTCTTTCTTTATTTCTTTCTTTTTTTTTTTTTTTAGACAGAGCTTTGCTCTTGTTGACCAGGGTGGAGTGAAATGGTGCAATCTCGGTTCACTGCAACCTCCATCTCCTGGGTTTAAGCAATTCTCCTGCCTCAGCCTCCCAAGTAGCTGGGATTACAGGTGCCCACCACCACGTCCAGCTAAATTTTTGTATTTTTAGTAGAGATGGTGTTTCCCTATGTTGGCCTGGCTGGTCTCGAACTCCTGATCTCAGGCGATCCACCCGCCTCAGCCTCCCAAAGTGCTAAAATTACAGGTGTGAGCCACTGTGCCCGGCTTATATTTTTTTTTCTTTTGGAATAAAACTGCTCAGCTCTTCAGTAGATGATATGTACATAATAAGGGTATTTAGCTTTTCAAATCAATTTACATATAGCACATAGAAAAATTATAGATGAGAAGGTAACTGTTTAAAAATCTTAACAATATAAAAGTAATAAGGAAGTCCAGATATCAGAGCTGGAAAATAGTTGGGGCCGGCCTACAAAGATATTTAATTAAGCATTCTTTGAGTTTTTGATTTAAACCTTATTAATTTCACCCTCCCTTGCAACAGATAAAGACAGCCAGAAGTAAATCCAAGTGACCAGTAAGCTTGGGTACTTGAACACATGGAGAACCAGAAATGTTACTGCAGAAATAATTTGCTATACCTCAAATGCTCCCATCCACACCTGAGTTCTCTTCAATGACCTCATTTCCTTTCCCTTTTTCTCATACTTTTTTATCATAGTTTTTTTAGTAAACAGCAGCAAATAATCATTGATTCCTAGATTTCATGGCAGTCTTCATTTGTATAGCTAAGTCCATACTTAGCTTTCATAATGATGTATTCCAAGTATATTATGAGCTTCATTTTCTCATATAATGAAAGCACAGGGACCAATTCCCTAAGTTCATTAGTGTATTAGTTACCATAACCCTAGAATTTGTAACAGATTAGTCAAAATCTCACTGGCCTAATATACATAGACTTATTTCTTGTTCAGCAGAGGGTGATAGGACAGGCATTTCACCTTCACTCAGTCATACAGGGACCTAAGCTAACTGAGCGTCTGCCCTCTTCAATATTTGACTCTCAGTCTCAGGCATAGACATCTAGCCAGCAGATGGTTTAAGACAGAAAACAAAGGATTGTGGGGAAATTTTATGGAACAGATCTAAAAAGTGAGATACATTAGTTCTGTCCACATTTGATTAGCCAAGACTTAGTCATATGCCCACACCTAATTACAAGGGAATCTGGAAAATAGGAAATATAATCTAGCTTACTGCACAAGGGGATGGGGAAAACTGGTTTGGTGAATGTCTAGCTAGTTTGCCACAAAGAGTGCTATTTAAAGTGTTAACCAAAATCTGAAATACTTGCAGTGTGGTTAACCCCTGACTCAGCCCAATCTCATCAATTGGTTTATAAGTAGCTGCAGGACAGGATACATGGCTTAAACAGCTTTGCCTTCTTAGCACCTTCATTGCACAACTATGTGTTTGAGAAAGCCTTGGAGGAATCAATTTACTTAATTGGCTTCTAGTAGCAAAGACAAATTAATGCAGCTACCAGAGTGAAAAATAATCTCCTTTCTCAATGAAAAGATCAAGCCAAGTATTTTGAACTGATTATATTTTTATTAAAATAACCATAATACAATGAATCCATAACTGGTTATTCCCAAATAATAGCTGAGTTAGCGATTTTCAGTATTTGTTTTATTATTGAATGCAAAAGCAATGGTAAAGACTGCAAAATATAAATATTCTGTCATTTTTCTTTCTTTTTTTTTTTTTTTTAAGACCGAGTTTCACTCTTGTCGCCCAGGCTGGAGTACAATGGCACAATCTCAGCTCACTGAAGCCTCTGCCTCCTGTGTTCAAGTGATTCTCCTGCCTCAGCCTCCTGAGTAGCTGTGACTACAGGTGCACACTGCTATGCCCAGCTAATTTTTTGTATTTTTACTAGAGACGGGGTTTTACCATGTTGGCCAGGATGGTCTTGATCTCCTGACCTCGTAATCCGCCCTCCTTGGTCTCCCAAAATGCTGGGATTACAGGCATGAGCCACAGTGCCCGGCCTCATTTTTCTTAAAGGAAGAAAAACATACAGGAAAAGTTTAATGATGCAATGAATCAGTAACTTACTAATTTGCTACAAAAGAAGCACTTATCAGGTGATGTTTACACGTGTATGCTGCAACAAACTATTAAAGTAAAAAAACCCAAATATTCCAAATCAGCCAAACAAATAAGTCCTCAAGTACAGCAAATGTTATGGGGGTGCCTCAATCTCTGATTCACAGACCCCAATGAAAGAATGAAAGACAGTAGTGGATGGAGAAATTGCAAATACAGGGATTTTAGAAATGTGTAAATTGTTGGGCATAGTTTGTGAATCTGCAAACCAAATGAGGGTGGAGTAGCAGTGGCGAGAGAGATGAAAAAGATATTGCAAAAATCATTCACTGTCTTTTGTAGTGTAATTATGAGCCATTACAGTATCAATTAAACAGAACTGAAGTATACCAGACATAGAAGTTTGATTTTGTGAAGAAGTATGTGAGTACAAAAAAATCACCTTTGGTAGATACATAAAACAAACACCTATTATCAAACAGTGATTATTTAAACATGAATATCACAAGGACGATATCAAAAGTGAGGGCCAGGGAGTAGGGCTATTGAAAATTTCAGTGGAGAGTCACAGTTACTAGTAAAGACAAGGTCTACGACACAAGCCTGGGGTGAGTGGCTGAGATGGTGTTGAGATCAAGGCAGGTGAGGAGAAGACCAGGAACTAAGAGGAAAGGATTATATATGAGAATAATCGCATCATCAGAAAGGTGGACAAGACTGATGCTGAAGGACTGACGGTGAGCCAGGTACTAAAAATCCCCAGACAGAAGGGACTCAGGGCTCCATAGATAATCACAACTTGAGGAGGTGATATGTGGGTGGTAGAGCATCAGATCCAAAGTTTGATTTTCCTTTATCGGGGATGGAGTGAGAATGGTTTGCAAGCACCAATAAAAATACAAGGAGGTAGAAAGGTAGAGAAAAGGGGGTAAAAAAAAAAAAAAAAGGTAGAGAAGGTGTGAGAAAATAGGCACCAGATGACAAGGCTAGGAAGGAAAGCAGTGTCCCCGGGGAAAGCTGGAAAAATGTAGCAGATTTTGCTAATGATGGACTGTTGTGCTCTTTTCACGTGAATAGACTTGAGTTTGTGGAACACATTCGGTAAAGGGTGCTTCATATTCCTTCCCCGACTGAGCAGTGCATTCAAAAGTGCTAACAGACCAAAATAAGTGTGGGCCTCCTTTCCTCAAGCTCTTTTGTCCTTTGAGAAAGAGGAGCCCTATAAAATTTGAAGCCTAAACACTCAAGTTAAGTCCAAAGAAAGAAAAAGGCATTTCGGGGGCCACTTGTGACATATGAGGTTTTAAATAGCACTTACTTTTGTTTTATATTTGGGAAGTGCTTAGTTTTTTTGAATGGAAGTGTGGGGCTCCAGTAGTGATTAGGCCATCAAAATGATGACAGCTAAATAGATCAGCACACTAGCTGGACTGCTGGATTATATCAGGCAGATTTCATTAGGATTTCAGAAAGATGCTCACATTTTTGTATTTGAAATGTGTTATAGTTTGCACTGTTATAAAAAGAAACTTGCCAGATTTAAGAATGTAAAAGTGGACAGAGGGAATATTCCCTACCACATTATTTTTCTTACCCCAGAAACCCTATAATACAATTTGTCATCAATTTTAGAATTTTGTACCCCTACAAGTTAAACATGGTATAGAACATTTCTAGAAAATAATCTTCAAGAGAAACTCAACTCATGTTTACCTTGGGGGTATGGGGTCTTTCAAAAGTTGAGGTCCATAGGCATTTATGCATAATTTGAAATTATGACTTTCAGACTTTATAACCACAATGCAGAGTAAGAAATGCATTTTACACTTTAAATCTTTATTTATATACATTAATAAAGGCATATGCTACACACATACAATAAGATTTTAATAGAAATTATTCTTTGGAATCAAATACACTCTCATATTGTTATTTTATCTCCTATTTTATATGCTGGTCTAGTAAACTGACTTCATAACCTACTAATTGGTCACAAGTAACAGTTGAAAAACAAGTTTTTAAATGTCAATACGGAATTGCTCTATGCTTTAGTTTTTCCCTTTATTTCTTCAGTTTCTGAAATAGAACAAATAGCACTCTCTAAAAAACAACAAACATCAATAACCAGAATAAGTTAAAGTTGTACAGTAAACAAAGCAGCTGCTAGTTAATGAGGGCTGGGCAGAGAGCTAAATTCTTTGCATCCGTTATCTTACTGAATCATCACAGCAACCCTGGAAGTTAGGTACCTTTTTCGAGGTACATTCCCCACTGTATGAATGACGGAATTGAGCGTGTTCATACAATAGTACACGGTGCTGCCCGCACCACCCCATATTTTCTCATCACCATGTACTGGGTACTAGTGGGCACAACGGGGGATAAGACTCAATCCACGCTTTTGGGAATTTCTGTCACATGATGTTTATCCTCTCACATGAAGCACAATGAAAAGACGATACAGTATATGTCACATATTCCAGTTGACCAGACATTTCCATGTTCATTATCTTTGCAACTCAACTTCTTATGGTAGTACAGCTTGAACTTCAGAAAACTCACATAATAGCTTTCAGAATTCTCATGCTTTTATCTATTTCTATTTTCTATTCCCTGGTATCAGGTGGTTTCTGTCTCCTCAAAATGCTGCTGCTAGTTATCTAATTTAACATTGTTAGTGGCAGCCAGGGAAACTTTGAGATATAGCCATTTCATCAATTATCTCCAGCTGGGAGGATTTAGTGCTTTTTTTTTAAATAGGGCCACAATATCAAGTTCATCTACACTATTAATGAGGTCTTTATCACTGCCAAGTTCAGAAAGTGCTAAAGCACTTAAAGTGTTTTTTGCCTTTGTATTTTGGGTACAGTTCATTTTCTTGCTCTTGCAGAACTTGGGTTTCAACTCCAAGAGAACCACCACTCAAAATCAAGTCAAGGCAGGATTATGGAATGAATATACCCCAGGTCAAGCCAAGAGTTAGCATTTACTGATATCCCCCATGTTCAGAGCTCTATACTAGAACCGATAGGAGCCTTCAAAGAGAATAGAAGGCTTATGTGATCACTAAAGGCTTCCACTCTTTCTAGGTGTACAGTAGCATCACACTTCCCTACCCCTGGGAGTCAGGTGTGGCACAATGACTTGCTTCACAGGTGAGCAGAGTCACTTCCAGGTAAAGTTTTAAGAACCAGCGTATGGTTTACTATGCTCTCTCTTTCCCTCTTTTCTTTCTGTTTCTCAGTGGTGATCCAAACAGTAGCTGCTCAATCAGCTTGGACCCCAAAGTAAGGCAAAGTGGAAAACAGCCTCAACTGACCCATGCTACATGGATGCTGTTGAGTCGTTGAGAAACAAAAACAAAAAGTTTTTTCTTTAAGCCACTGAGTCTTTAGAGTTGTATTAGTCTTGGCAAACTTAAACCTCTAAAGATATTTTTACATACCTTTAAATACACACACAAAAATGTAAATAAGTGGAAAGTACAAACAGACAATGTAAATTATATAAATAGAAGATAAAGGAGAAAAAAATGACTAAATAAGTGAGTAGCCATATAGAGATTGAATATGGGCAGGAATTTCCATCGAGTTGTACAGGAGGCATGGGGAATAGGAGGTGTGCATGAAACGCTGTGTATAAAGGTGCAGAGGGAAAAACAAAGTCACCTGAGTAAAGGCTGCAGTTGATTTGTTTGGTAGAGCAAAGAACTAAGAACTGAAATACCTGAGAGAAGAAAGAAAAGACAATTGTGAGGGGGCTGCAAGGACCAGACAAAGGTGTTCAGGTGCTGATACCGACTCATTTATTCTTCACTCATTCATTCATTCATGGATTCAATAATGATTATAAGCTAGGAACTCTGCTAGCCAGGTGCTTGGAACCTGCAGATGAATGAGTTTGTGATCACTGGTCTTAGATATCATCATTTTGTAAGGGTCACATAAACAAACAACTCCAACATATTATAGAATTTCATACCAGACATGTGTGCTACCAGAAACACAAAGGCAGAGAGGATTTAATTTGCACGTAGGCTGTTGTAGGGTATAAATGAGACGAAGATGAAAGAATCTGGCAAGACTTTAAAACAAAACACAGCATTTGAACAGATTCTTCAGAAAGGATTGTGGATCATAAAGGTAAGAGAAAAAAAGGCATTTCAGCCAGGGAAAAGAGTATTTATTTACTCTTCATTGGGTTAACATGTTTTATATAGATGTTTTCTTAAGGTACTCTGTGTGTTTGTCTCACAGTAAGACTAATCAGTGAATATTTATCAAACACACATTGTCTGCCAGGCACCATGCTAGGCTTACGATATGACAGTAGGGGAGACAGTCTCCCTTTCTTCACACTCTAGCTGGGGAAACGTGAGATGCTTAATTAAACAAGTAATTAAAATAAATTGTGATCAGGGCTCTGACAGGAGAAAGCGGTTGTTCTACCAGCACATAACAAGGGCACCTAATATAGCCAAGACTACCTGGAGGAAGCTACCTTTGGTTGAGATTTAAAAGTTAAATAGGAGTTAGCCACCCAGAGAATGGTGAATCAGTGACTGAAAACATTAAAAAAAAAAAAAAAAAAAAAAGGAGTTAGCCAGAAGAAGCAGGAGGGAGGAGAGTTCCAGGGAGAGGGCCAAGCTGTAAAAGACTTGGATGTAGAGAGAGTATATACTACAGAAAAAAGAAGGAGCTCAGGAAGGCTGAGGCTTAGAGGTGAAGGGACAGGGCAGAGGAGGACCTTGCAGCTGAGAACTTCAGAAGTTACATCCTATCTTGAAATCTTAGGAGAGCCTTTGAGACATTCTTAAGAGGAGGGCATAGTAAACTGTGCATTCTAGAACACAGCTAGTGTGACAGACAGAAGAATAGAAAAGAATCAGGGCCAGACACAAGGAGATCAGATAACAGGCTCTTACAGGAGCCCGGGAGAAAGACAGTGGTAGTTTACCAGGTTAGAACTGTAACAGACAGAAAGTCTTGAGTATATTTGGCAAATATTTAGGGTAATGATGTAATCTGGCTTTGGGTTGTATATGAAGGGAAAGAAAATTGAGGATCTTTGCAAAGATTCTGGTTTCCAGTCCTGGCAAGTAGACATACAATAGTGCCATTCAGTGACAAAGAAAAGAAGGATTTGCAAAATCACTGAAAAATTTTTTTTAAATCTATATGTAGGGAACCAGGCTTACCCAACATCACAAGAAATGTAGTTCTACCTGGAGGGGGTAAAAATAAAATTTGATTTAAGTTGAGATTATAAAGGCATTTCTATGTCAATGCTAAAGCAGCCAATTGAAAGGCAGAGCCTGCCAGATTCTGAGCAGAAGACTGAAGTGATCTGATTTCATGCAGAAAGATAACTCTGGAGACAATGCGAATGGAAGACTGAAAGAGAAAGTGGCTAAAGATGAAGCAAGAGATTATTTCAGTTGTCCAGGCAAGTGATAATAAGGTCATATACTTAAGTAGCCATACAGAATGCAAGAGGAGGAAACACTAAAGATTTAGAGAAGAGAACTAATAGATTTTGATGATAAGCACACGTGATGGGGTGAGGAAAACAGGGGTACTGAAGATGAGCCCAGATGTTCTACTTCGGGAGACTGGAGGAGTGGCAATTCCATCAATGGAAGGATATTCTTTAGATGAGGAGAAGTTACAGAAAAAAACAACAAATTCGCTTTGGACATGTTGAGTGTGATGTATCTGTGAGATAAAGAAGATACTTAACAATGTTTGTTGTAATTATATATCTGGAGTTTAGGGAGGAGATTGGGTTGTGGGAGTTGCAACATACCTTAGAGTCAAGGAAAGGGATGATAATCGCCCATATAAGAAGAAAAGAAGAAGAGGAAACACTGGGAGAAGTCTTACTTCTAAGATGTTGATGTGTGGAGGTAGAACTGATTGAGAAGCGAATCACCCTAAGCTCTGAAGCTGCAGATCCACTCAAAGTCAAAGAGATTTCAGGATGCTTGACACATTAGAATTGAAAAGTAAGAAGCTGGGGAAGGGGAGACCAACTTGAAAACTGTAGCAGCAGACCAGCCCCTCAGAATGATAGATTTCAGCCCCAGTGTATTGTAGTATTTCATACCAGACATTTGTGCTACCAGAAAGGCAAAGCCCCAGGGTTGTAGGGTATAGGGTATAAATGAGAAGATGGGAGAATCTGGCAACACTTTTAATACTTACAAAGATACAAATGAGGATAAGCCTTTGTCTATAATGAATAGCCAAAAATACATGTCAAATTAAAGTTCCCTTCTTCACACAATCTTTCTTCCCATAAATCTGACAATTTTGATTGAAAAAAACCCACTAGATAAAAAGTGACTGTTCAGTCACTAGTAGAGTCAAGAACTTACAGTAACTATTATTTGTTGGGTGAATGGGCCAGAAAGAATGGAAAAAGAGCTTATAGTAATGTGGCTGTTTGACTACTCAGCTGAGAACCTGTCATAAGGCATCAATTTAAGGGTGCCTGCAGCAGTGTTCAGCTCCAAACAAGGTCGGTAAAGAGTGGCAAGTGCATAGGCAGAGGCTCCACCTACTCATGCGTAATGCTCCCTCCATAGCTATTTGGAGACTCTTGAGACGGCTCTGGCAGTTTCGTTTTACAAGTCCTGGCCAGCACATGTATGACATAATGACATGTCAGTGCCTACCAAGTGTCAGTGTAAAGTATTAGTTTTGAATTTACCCAGGCATCTCATTAAAATGAAAATACACTGTAAAATTTCTAATGAACCTAAGCCTCTGTCTGGATTGCTCTTAACTCAGGAAAAGCCATAAACAGAAAGATATTTGTCTCTACCCATAGCCAGGGTTCCAACTAAGTGAAATGAGGAGGGAATTGTCCCCAACAAATGATGCACTGTGAAATGAGTCATTTCCCTGTAAGCAATGATTTGAAATATGCTATAATTGCTATGCTGCCCATGTCACCAAGGAGAAAACAAAACATCTAAGTAACATCACTATGCCTTACAAACTGTCAAACATTCATCGATGATTTCATCTCATACTGGTGATGACCCTTCAGTGGTTTCTTTTACAATAACAGACCTGCCAGCTTGGTCTAAGAGAAGAGGAAACTCACAGAAAGCAGAGTATTGGGCTCATAATTAATTTCATCACTACCATCCAGGCAAAACCCAGAAGCCTGCATTTTAATTGGCTTGCTAACATATTTGAAAACAACATTTCTAATGAGATTATTTTTTCCACATTCGGAAATAATGAGAGAAAAAAAGCAAGTTATGTTTTAAAATATCTTAATACTTGTGTATTGAGAATTTAGAAAGCTTTTATCTATTTAGCATAAGTCAACTTGACATTCTGCTGAAACTAAGATTTCTCTCCAGTTAAAAAGCACTTGGAGGCCATGGCACGAACAGCTGGATTAACAAAATGGAATAGAGGAAATGGTTGCATTACTTTGCTAGGGCTGCCATAACAAAAAGCGGCTAACAAGATAACTTAAAGAAAATAAATTTATTGTCTTACAGTTGTAGAAGCTAGAAGCTCAAAATCAAGTTGTCATCAGAGTTGACTTTTTCCGAGGACTGTGAGGGGAGAATCTACTCCAGACTTGTCCCCTTTGTTTGTGGATGGTCATCTTCTCTCTGTGTCTCTTTATATCGTCTTCCCTCTATGCATGTCTGGCTCTGTGTCCAAATTTCCCCTCTTTATAAAGATACAAGTCATATTAGATTAGGGCCCATCCTAATGGCTCATTTTAACTTGATTACTTCTGTAAAGACCTTTATCTATAAATAAGGTTACATTCTGAGATACTGCAGGTTAGGACTCCAGCGTATCTTATTTGGGGAGACACGATTCAACCCATACCAATAGTTGAAATTATCCTTTTGGGAGTGCAAATGGATTGCCTCAATTCCATTCATTTATGTGTTTGCTATCAACTGTCCCAGCTAACAAGATAAAATAGAGACAAATCAGAGCCACATTGTCACAAAGTTTCGTTGCTAAGAGGTTAGATTGGTAATGCCTGTCCAGTTCATTAGAGACAGATATATTAAGACTAATTTTCTTTCAGACACATCCCATTATTGTCTCAGTAAACCTGATTAGGGAATGTCTACATGCCTATTCATTCTATATCATTTATGACCATCACCATCCACCAAATTTTTGAATTCCAGTAGCATGGAACCCTAGATTCTACATTTAAATTTATCTTATTACTGATATTCTTAGAGATTCTAAGTGTTATCTCTTGCAAAATATCTTCCTCTCTAAAGCCAAACAAAATAATACTGCAATGTGACAAATAAAGATGAATTTGGACTTTGCATCTGAGAAAGTCCATAGAGAGTTAGACTCAAAGACTTTGAAAAAAGGTTTGATGAAATGTTAACAATAACACACAATTTAGAGAGGAATATAAGTGAATTAACGGAATTGAAAAACACAACACGAGAACTTCGTGAACTATGCACAAGTTTTAACAGGCGAATTGATCAAGCAGAAGAAAAGATATCAGAGGTCGAAGACCAACTTAATGAAATAAAACAAAAAGACAAGATTAGAGAAAAATGGATAAAAAAGAACGAGCAAAGTCTCCAAGAAATATGGGACTATGTGAAAAGACCTAATCTACGTTTGATAGGTGTACCTGAATGTGACAAAGAGAATCAATCCAAGCTGGAAAATACACTTCAGAGTATTATTCAGGAAAACTTTCCCAACCTAGCAAGGCAGGATAATATTCAACTCCAGGTAATACAGAGAACACCACAAAGATATTCCTCAAGAAGAACAACCTCAAGGCACATAATCGCCAGATTCACCAGGGTTGAAATGAAAGAGAAAATACGAGGGCAGCCAGAGAGAAAGGTCAGATTACCCATAAAGGGAAACCCATCAGACTCACAGCAGATCTCTCAGCAGAAGCCCTACAAGACAGAAGAGAGTGGGGGCCAATATTCAACATCCTTAAAGAAAAGAACTTTCAACCCAGAATTTTACATCCAGCCAAACCAAGCTTCATAAGCAAAGGAAAAATAAAATCTTTTGTGAACAAGCAAGCACTCAGAGATTTCATCACCACCAGGCCTGCTTTACAAGAGCTTCTGAAAGAACCACTACAAATAGAAAGGAACAACCAGTGTCAGCCTTTCTAAAAAATACCAAAAAATAAAGAACATCAACATAATTAAGAACTTGCATCAACTAATAGGCAAAACAGCCAGCTAACATTAAATGGCAGTATCAAACTCACATATATTGTTATTAATTCTAAATTTAAATCGACTAAATCCCCCAATCCAAAGATACAGACAGGCAAAAAAAAGCCAAGACCCATTGGTATGCTACATCCAGATCCATCTTACATGCAAGGATACACAAAGATTCAAAACAAAGGGATGGAGAAAAATTTACCAACCAAATGGAGAGCAAAAATAAATAAATAAATAGAAAGCAGGAGTTGCAATTATTGCTGATAAAATAGACGTTAAAGCAACAAATATCAAAAGAAGCAAAGAAGGATATTACATGATAAAAGGATCAATGTAACAAGAAGAGCTAAAGATCCTAGATATATACGCACCCAATACAGGAATACCCAGATATATAAGACTTATCAAGAGACTTGGACTCCCACACAGTAATAGTGGGAGACTTCAACATCAATATTAGACAGATCACTGAGACAGAAAGTTAATATCGATATCCAGGACTTGAACTCAAATCCGGAACAAGTAGACTTAATTAAAATTTATAGAACTCTCCACTTTAAATACTCAAAATATACACTCTTATCAGTACCATATCACACCTATTTATAGGTTTGAATGAAATATTGGTTGGCTGCTTGTTAATTATTTTCTTCCCTCATTTTTTTTAAATGTCTCTATTATTAAACACAATTAAGGCATACCCATTTTTAGACTGCATTCTAGCCCGGGCAATAAAGCAACACCCCTGTTTTCTCTCCCTCTTCCTCTTCCTCTTTCTTCCTCTCCTTCATTCTTTTTTTTCCTTTTTCTTTTTCTTTCTCTTTTTTTTATTCTTTCTCTTTCTTTCTCTCTTTCTTAAAAAAAAAAAAAAGAGAGAGAGTTAGACTCATTCACATTGACCTGGACTCACAGAGACTTTTATTCTGTGGAGGAGCAGGAATGTTCCACAATATTACTATCACAGAGGACCAAATGGGCCATTTCCTGCCCCACTGCATCATCCTGACAAACTCAGAAAATAAACTCTCTTTTTAAGAAATAATTCAATATATATATAAAGATATTCATGCAAGAATTATTTCTAGTAGCAGAACTTTAAATATGTACTCAATCGTCAATCAGTAAAGATGCCATTAACTATGTTACATTTACTCTATGAATGATTGAAATAGTAAACACAAAGATTATATAGCATCATGACCATGTGATTCTACAGCAAAATACACAGCTACAGCTCTGTTCATGCTCACAAAGTTTTCAATCATCTTTTGAGGGTCTTCCTTTTAAATTTAAGAACACCAAAGATAATCAGGCAACTGAGGAAAGGTCCTAACGTAAAAGGCAAAGCACAAAACAAAGGGATGTAGGAGAAACTACTTGGAGGTGAGAGACTATAGAAGAAAACTTCCAAGGAAAACTATCATCTGTATCAGTGAGATATGTAAAGTTAGTATCATTCATGAAATAAGAACAAATATTAAAGTTTTTTAAAGGAAAAAAATCAGTTCAAAAAGTTTTGAAATTAAATATAAGGGAGAAGAAATAACAAACTCAATGAAATAATTGGAATACTGTGAAAATTTCCAAAAATTAAAGTAAAAAAAGATGTAAAATAAGTGGGAAACATTAAGAAAATTGGAGGACCGTTCAGGGAATCCAACTGAAAAATCCAGAAAATGGAGGGGAGAATATTATTTTTTTTAAATCAGGAAAATATCTGAGACATGAAGGGTGATCGTTTTAAGACTCAAAAGAGTTTTTCCGGTACCCACCATAATTTTTAATGGACTTACTAAGGCATATAATTATGAAATTTTGGAATTAAAACAAAGAGAAAGATATAAAGATTCAGGAGAGAAAAAACGTCAAGTTTTGTACAAAGGATCAGGAATTGGAAGGATGTTCAATTTTTCAAACTAAATAATATGGAACATAATAGAGCAATGGCTTCAAATTTCAGATGATTAATTCCAACTCAGAATTCTATATCCAGCTAAATTAGCAGTTAAGTATGAGGGTCAACTCTAATACCTTCAGACATTCAAGGTGTCTCCAATTTGGGTTTTTCCAGAAACAACTCCAAAAATAAGGACTTTAATGCAAATAGTTGATTTGAGAACTGCCAGGGAACACTGGCAGGGGAATGGAGAATTGAGAACAGGAAGAGAAGGAACCCAGAAAAGGATGCTTTATTGGATATGTCCCCTCAACAGACACTAGGATTTGGTCCTCCTGAAGAACTGCAGGAGACAGATAGAACACGCATCATAACTCTTTGCCAAGGGGTGAAAAAGCTGATCCATCACTGACTGAGAGCTCGTCCTGTGTATGAACCATGAGAAATTGTCATGTGGAGTCAGAGGTGCATCTAGTCATGCCCGTTAACATAGACAGAATTTTAAGCATTGAAGGAATCTGAGAGGTCTACAGGTCTCAAACATTTACTTTCCCCTTAAGTTATGCAAGATGTTTCATGGAAATGATGTAGTAAACCAGAAAAGAATACGATACAACAAGCCCAGGAAACAGAGCATGCAATTCAAAAGATCAATGAAGAGCACCCTTGGGATAATGGTAAAGGGAGATCCATGGTTAACAACCAGACAGCAACCAGCTAAGGAGTTCAGTAAGCCCCAGGAAATATGTCTCAAAGAACATGAAATATATAGAGTATCTGATGTGTTTCAATGTATGAGAGCAGATTGAGACAACTGAGGGAAACATCAATGTTGAATAAGTGATAAACACAAAGAAAATTAAGAAAACAAATAAGCAAGACAACTAGTAACTCAAAGAAAAAACAAAAAGTTGTATAAAAAAGGCAAAAAAAATCATAGAATACTATATGAATAATGTAGTGTTCTGAATTTTTTATTTGGACAATGTATCATATCTGTACACACAGTACAGATATTTTACATATTTTAAAAGCGAAATTGTAGCTTCTTAAGAAGAATACATTATAATTCATTCAACAGTCTCCTAATGATAGGCATTTCAGTGATTTACAGATTTTTATTACAAATGATGCTGAAATAAACATCCTTGAAATTTTTTGGAGGACACAGTCTTAGTAATAAAATTTCTAGGTCAAATGGTAAATGCAGATAAACTTTTGATGATTTTTTTTCTAATTTCTTCTCCAAAAATTTTCGTCCATATAAATTCTCACCAATAGTGCACAGTCTCTGTCTCCTACAATAGATATCATCAATTTGCTTTTTGTGAGTTTTTTTTCTTTTTGACAATTAAAACTGAAAACGTAGAGGGGGGAATTTCATATTTAAAATAACTACATCTATTTTAATTTTGTTTCAATGTATTATTTTTAAATTGTACCAAAACAATTGATTAATTAATTAAGTCTTCATACTGTACTGGCAAATTTTTCAAAATAATGTCCTAAAAACATGAAGCTTTATAGTTGTCTTTAATGCTAAATTATTTTACTGTATAAAAATTCGGTTTATTCTGCCATCTATAAAAAGCTGCCAAATAACCAATGTAGTTATTTAAGAAATTATCTTTAATATTTGTAAAGGATTCATATATCTTACATTGTTCATTAATCTCAAAACACCTGATATAAATTCCAGATCTTTCAACTGAGAAGGATATGGCTGTAAGGAAAAGAAAAATACATAATTCCCATTTCTTAAATGAAATATAGGATAGTTAATAAAAATTAATGACAATAAGTGGGAAATCATATTAAATTATGTGGATGGATGCCTACTACTTAATTTGCACAGCCTCTTAGCTCTCTACTAAGACATGCTGCCACCCACAGATGTAGATCCAACTGTGGCATAAGAATTTTATATATCTTCTCCTACAAATTTCTAAGAATTTCTACTTCTAAATTTCTCTGGTGTTAACACCCTCTGTTAAGACAAGCATTGATTTATTTGCACTGAGAACTTTTCTGACTGGATTTGAAACTAATTATTTTGCCCTAGATATACAAAAATAGATTCTTATGTTTTACTAACTTCACAAAACCATGGACCATCCTCCACTAAAAAAAAAAAAAAAAAACCCAAAAACTTAACTGAGTAACTTAACAGCAAAATCTTATAATCATGAAATGAGTTTAAACCCTAGTCCTTTTAAACAGCTATTGGCTATCAAATTAAATAATTTATGCAAAAATCACATGAATTTGGCCATTTTTTTCAAATTAACTATTTCAAATTTTTAAATATCAAAAATCCTGACAGAGACTGAATTCGCCAACATCCCAATTATGACTTCAGAATAGTTACGCTTCCAATAATTGTTCTGAATTGTGTTCTGTTGATAACCTCCTTAACAAAACTGAAAATATAATCTGGGCATTGTTTGTATTTGGTATGTGCAGGGAATAGAGGACCGGAGCAACCTCTCTGCCCACACAGTGCATTTTGCATAATTTCATTATTAAAGGGTTGCTGATGAATAAAATGTCACAGATACAGAGGACAGAGTCAGGGAAAGAATGTAAACTGGAAACATGGATACTGCAAAGAATCACGTAGTACATGAAGGCCAGAAGTCCTTTCCCGTTCTCTACATGGTCAGACCCCTATTTGAATATTCATTCATCCTGAGCTCCACAGGAATATAGAGATGTTGGAAGGAGTTGGGAGGTGAATGCTGAAGATGATTAAAGGGTTGGACTTAGAAAGAAATGAACAGATTGCTAAACTTGGAAAAAAAGGGAGCTCTATTTAAAAAAGGCTTCCGAGTAATGGGACCAATTAATAGACAAAAATAGAATCTCAGCTGCTTTTCATTCCCACCGTGAACAGAATAAGAGAAAACAGGTGGAACTAAATATGAGGGTGAAGGCTGCCAACAGTTCAGCAAGTCAGGAGCAGCAGTGTGTACAGCAGCCAGTTGTGATATTCCAACCCACACGATATGCAAAGTAGGGCAATGGTCAAGGTAAATGTGGTCACTGCCACAACAGGCTAAAACAAATGAATGAATGTTGGAGGGAGGGGGGAAGCATTTCTAAAAGCACCAAACGTAAGACTTCACTTCCAGACTAGTAGTCAATATCTTGTATGGCAGTCGATCGTGTAAATTAGTATAGCCCTGGAGCTGGGCAACCTGGGTTTGAATCCTGCTCTTCCATTTGCTAGTTTGCTGTCCTTAGATAAGGCACTTATCCTATCTGTTCTTCTATTTCCTTATCTGTAAAAGGGGAAAATCAGTGTTTACCTAGTGGAGTAGTTGAGAGGATTGATGAATTAAGCTGTGTGTGTGTGTGTGTATGTTTGTGTGTGTGTGTGTGTGTGTTCTCATGTCTTTGTTGTTATTATTCCTCAATCACAAGACTTGTGAGTTGGAGGAATGTATTTTGGCAGGAATGTATTTAATGTATTAATTAAACTTGCTTCAACATTCTAATGTCCAGAATTCTGTATTAACCAGCATTTGCAGCAAGTACACTAAATGTAGACGCTCATGCTTATGATGACTGAGGCAGCAGACACCATGAGACCCTCAAGTATGAATCCTGCAAAGTGAATTCACCTTTATCCAATATTGAGAATTTAAAATTTAGTTGTCTACATGCATGCAGATGGAGCCCATTACCCTAAGGGAATGAACGCAGGAACAGAAAACCAAATACGGCATGTTCTCACCGGTAGACCCTGGGACTACTAGTGCAGGGAAAGAGAGGGGGGACAATGGTTAAAACAAACTATTGGGTACTGTGCTCACTACCTGGGTGATGGGATGGTTTGTATCCCAAACCTCAACATCAGGCAGGCAGTATACCCACGTAACAAACCTGCACATGTACCCAGAATCTAAAATAAAATTGAAAATTGTTAAAAAAAAACAAAAGTGCTAAACAAGAATGTAAAAAAACAATCAATTAAATTAAAAATTGTCTATATATGTAAGAATAGGCAACCTGTTTATCTTACACAATAATTCTTTCTTTGTAAAATACTGTATTACCTAGAACATATTAATTTCTAGTCATCTTACATAACAGAAACCACTTAATACATAATACATATCACCGAATCAGTTAAGCCACTGATTAATTAATTAATCAAAAACTGACTGCAGATCCAGAGACCTTTGGCTATCTGGCCTGCATGTTCCCCTTTGCTGGCTTGTGATTTGGTAAAGGTTGTTGCAACACTTAGTTTTTGATGTATTTATTTTTAAAACTACAGATAGACACTGCTTTAAAAAACACTCAAACAATTTGGTGCCTCTCCTCTAAGCAATGGCAATTTAAAATAAAAGATTATAATCAAAATTACTATATTGGGTAATTAAAACTTCTTTAAGATTCTCCATATTTAGAACTTAAAAAGAGAAAAAATCATCCCTTTTGTCTGTCAGTTTGCTGTTCAATTATGTCAGTTGTTCAATCCAGACTTAAAGTAAATAAATCATGTTTTACTACAAATACTCTTTACATAGAAATGATAGAAATGCTTTATTCTTCCCTTTCATATAATTATTTAAAGCCATTCCACTCATATGCATGAACACATATAAGATCTTCTATCACAGTTTTTCTTTTTATAATTACATGAAAAATAAGTTTAATAAAAGTGTCATAATATGATAAAGCAAAAATGCCACATAATTAGCAGTAATTTTTGTAGACAGATTATCTGAATAAGAGCTATTGTATCCAGGGAGTTTATTTTTAAGCAAAACAACCCTTTTTGTTTTTTCAGCTTTATTGAGGTATAACTGATGCACAAAACAGAAACCTTTACATAAGCTATAGAGTTTGATGAGCTTGTACATATACATATACTCTTGATATCATCACCATAATCTGGGTAATAAATATATTCATAAATTCCAAAAGTTCCTGTGTCCTTTGGTTATTTTTTGGTTTTGTTTCATGTTTGACTGCTTGCTTGTTTGTAGGAAGAGTTAACATAAGCTCTAACCTCTTAACAAAATATTAAGCACATAGCATTGTATTATTAACTATATGCACTATGTTATACGGAAGATATCTAGAACTTACTCATCTTGTACAAATATAACTTTACACCCATTGAGCCTCTGGCAACCATGACTCTAGTTTCTGCTTCTGTGAGTTAAACTATTTTAGATATCTCATGTAAGTGGGATCATGCAGTATTTTTCCTTTTGTGACTGGATTATTTCACCTATCATAATGTCATCCAGTTCCATCTATGCTGTCATAAATGGATTTCTTTCTTTTTTAAGACTGGGTGATATTCCACTATATATATTCACTGCATTTTCTTTATTCATATGTCAGTGAGTATTTGGGTAGTGTCTATATCTCAGCTATTATGAATAGTGCTACAATGAACATGGGAATGTAGATGTCTCTGCAAGACCCTATTTTCAGTTTGCTTGGGTCTATAGCCAGGAGTAGGATTGCTGGCTATTGGTTTCTGTGTTTGACCAAAGTGGTGGATCTGAGCTGCACCAGTGACAGATGATGCCTTGTGGATGAAGGGGACTGGGTTTGTGTGTGTTTGAGCTCCCATCTCTCCTTGAACAACACGTAGTGATAGAGAAGCCAGGAGGAGTTCTATTTACACACTCTGAATCATGTAATTTCTGAATATGAGCATTTTAAATATACTTAAACAACTTTCAATAACGCTTTCCCTCAGTGCTGTCAGGTCAGTGAGATTGTGACTATTTCTACATTTGGAATGGGCTTCTTCAAAGAGCTTAACACATATTTTTTTTAAAAAATAGCATGATATAATAAGGCCAAATAAACAATTGATGAAAAAAGGTTTGCAACATATACAGTGAACAAAAGACATGTATGCTTAGCGTACTTAGAGCTCCTACAAATGTAAGAAGATAGGCAACACAATAGAAAAAGGTATAAAGGATATTGTGATATTTCATCTAAGAATAAATGCATATAATAAAAGACAAAGATATGAAAAGACACTCCATCTCACTAATAGTCATTAGAATGCAAATATAAACAAGATATTTTTCAAGTATTAGATCAATTTTTTAAAATTTGCTTTAATAACTAGTACTGGTGATGACACAGAAAACTCGACAGTCAAGAATTGCTGATGAGGTAAACTACATGTGATCAACCACAATAAACTTTTTGCAAGGTGTACCAACAATCCTTACAGAAGTTCTAAGAATACAAGTACCTATCCCAGCAAACCACCTGAAGAAAATACGTGCTTATGGTGGACATTAGCGGTCTCAAGTTCTTAGTATTTGTCTCCCCTTTGAATAACTGCTCAGCAATTATCCTTGGGTAATCACACTTTCATACTTTAAATCCGAACGTTTTGGTAAGGGTGGCCTCATGCTCCAGAGTCCAGAGGGGAGCATGTAGCCTAAACTTGGAAAATAAGAGAACTGATGCCCTGGCACAGTGACTGGTTCATGGATGGGCAACCAGGCCAGTAAAAATCCTACCCAGAACCTCAGAAAAAACAACAGGGAAAGAATCGTTCTCTTAACATTGTAAAATGAGATTTAAGAATGGAACTGATGATGATGGCTATTTTGTCAAAGAGGAAAGACTGCTTGGGGATTAAGCTTACAGAGAAGAATGCTGAACCAAGAATCAAATGCAGACAGGATCCTAAGAACATCATTTCTGTTTCTGAATGACAGTATATGAAGCTTATATTCCTTTTGACTTTTCAACTACCTGAGCCAAGACAGTTGAATCAATAATGCACATACATTCTGTGGAATATAATGCAACTTTTTAAAAACAATCAGAGCTACATATGTTGAAAGAACTGGCAGTTTTTCTCTAGAGGACCAGATATTAATTATTTTTGGCTTTATTACTAAAAGGTCTCTGTGGCAACTACTTAACTCTGCCTTTGCGGTGTGAAAACAGCCATAGACAATATATGCAGCACGGCCAGAGTCAGTCCATGAACCACAGTTTGCCTACTCTTGATTTATATCCATGGTACATCATTAAATGAAAAATGATGCCATTTTTATGAAGGAAACTGCTTAAGGAATAGTCTATATATAACCATATATTGAAAATATAATGAAAACAGTGGAATAACATACAGCATTGCTGATTACCTCAGGTAGGGTGGTTTTAGAGGAAGATGGAAGAGAGATTTTTAATTTTGAATCTTTTTCTTTCTATATTTCTGTGTTATTTGACTTGTTATAAGGGGCATGTATTACTTTTTAATTTAAAAATATCTAATAATCTAAAAAAGGGAGGTGCCTATATTTTTTTAAATGTAGTCCCTAAATTTTAAAAAGTTTGCATCATAATCAGGCTAGAATTTGGGGAAGTCATGAATATTCAACCTGCCCTGATCTTTTAGCACCTGGAGGCCACCCTCAGTTTAGCAGATTTATTTTCTAGAGAAGGCCTAACGAGGCATTGCGCCTTACTAAAGGTTACAGAGCTAATTAATGGTAAATCCTCATCTAGAAATAAGGCTGGCTTCCTGATTCCTAGTCCAATCTTTTTTCAGCACATATTACAGGTCCATAGATGTTCCTTCCTTCCTCATTTGAGAATTAACACATAGAAAATAGATGCCTCTCCAAACATATCATCATGAATATGTTTATAGCATCCAGCTCCAAGCAGCTCTGCCTTCAAAGATTTTTACGCCACAGTCAGATTTTCTCTTCTGTAAGTTGTTAGCACTATTTTTAGGAGTCCTTTTCTCTGGCAGATCCAGGCATTCTCGCATTTGAGCCCTGTCATCTCTTCAGTGTGTATTTAGTAGTTTCAGCCCTCTGCTTACTGTTTGCATATCATGACACCAGGCAGAGTTCAGCAATACAGAACGTCTTATCCATTTCCTCTTAATCCATTTTATATTCATCCTGAGCCCATCAGAGCAGGAGATGGAATGAGAGTTTTATAATTACCTTTTGCAAACAGAACATTAAATTATTATACAGTGGAATCCTCTAGTTTCTTGGACATAAGACGGCCTTTACTTGCTAGTGAACAGATCTGCCTGTCTCTATAAGTACACATATGTACTTTGGAAATCAGCCCTGTTAGCTTGAAGTTATTGATCAATTTTGGTAGATTACTGCAATAGATTCTTAAAGTGCTTTAAGATTAAGAGATGTGCTTGGCTTTCTTCTGTCACGTATCTCAAAGGAAAACCATGAGATGAGACACACAATGAAAAACAGCAGGTAATACCATATGAGACTCCTTATTAAAAACATAAAGTGCCTTTCACTCCTGCTTTTATTAAGTCTACTTTTCAAGCTAAATGGGAGGTTAGGTGAGGTGATTATAATACAAGTCACATATAACTATTTCATTATCCATGTCCTACAGCAAGATAGCCCCCAGAATGCCTTTGAAAGCTCCAGAGTGATGGCAGCAGGTTGAATATAATGAACAGTGTTACAAATGGGAACACGAGACGGCAGGTCTGGTGGGGATGGAATCTCCTAGAAACTGTAAGGCTGTAATTACTGAACACCACCTCGGATTCAGTTGACTTTGAACACTGGTAACCATCTTTGGCGGATTATATTTTTCTCAGCTAGTTAAAATGAAGCCAGTCAGAGGACCTGAAATTTATAAGACATAATACATAGGCAAAGGCATTGTCTGCTTTTATTACTCTAATTTTTGTCTGGTTTCCAAGCTCATTCCACTATGCACTGTGCAACTGAATTAAAATTGGGTTAAGAAACAGATTTATATTATTATGTCTGAAGGCTGAATGGCTAGAAGTTATATTTTAAAAAAGAATTGAACAGCCTAATTTTTTGGAGGGGGAAAAGAGGCAGACATAGTATCCCAGCTTTATGTGTCAGCACTTTTTCTAGGTATCTTATTTGCAATAATCACTAAATTAAGGATGGGATGAAGGAGAGTGAATGAAGATCGACAGAATGAGCGTAAATGCTAGTTACGATGAAACATTGCAACTGAAACCAGCAAAACCAGTTCTATTGATTTGATTTGCCTTACACATTTAACCCAAAACAACAATAAAATGAAAATTGCTGACAATGCCCACTTTAATTTAGTTTGATTTCTAGTCTAAATTTTTAGGGGCAAGAGGATTAGTATAAATGTATTAAAGAGCTTGAATAAACTCTGGTAGCTGACTTGCTGCATGGATAAGGCAGAATCAGCTGAGCATATGCCTGTTTTCTTGTCTGGAACTACCTGAATAAAATTCAATTCAGTCCAATTTAGAGAACACGGCACAGGCAGGGCTAAGCCCAGCCACACAGACACTGGCCCAGTGGTAAATCACAAAACAGCCTCTATCCTTACTACCCATTCTTTGTTCTCTCTCTCACTGGTAACACAGGGAATCTGGTTAAAGAGAGCATCATGGACACATTGACAGAGAAAGGCAGAAGAGCCATGTCACAAAAGCACAACCTGAGGGGAATGTATGGGAGAGGTCAGGATGCCAGTGCCCGGCAGGCAGCCTCTGGTCACCAACCCTGCACTGGACCTGTGAGCAGTATAGTAGCTGTGAGCTGAAAGAAAAGTCACTGCCTCCATTTACCATCTTGGCTTTGGCATCCCCTGAGGGTGTCATCCCACCTGCCACAAATCCTGAGGTCCAAGGCAAGTCTCAATGTGCTATGCCCCAGCGATGCATTCTGCCTCTGTTAGCTGCAGGGAGAGCTCTCCTGCCTCACATTCACGCAGAAGCAGAAGGCAAGTGGGAGTGTGAGAGTACTAGCCTACTTGGGGCTCTCTTTTACCTGGTTTCACAGAGGGTGTTGGCACCCAGATGACCTCAGCCCACCCCAGAGAACCGCTATAAACAGTCTCCATGCAGGCCTATAGCTTCCTGCATTCCTAGCTGAGGGTATTGTCAGGCCAAGGCAGCATGCTCAGTCTGGACTCAGGGCAGGCTGGACCACGCAAGAGTGACTTTCAGCAAACGAGGGGCGGGAGTCAGTGGATAACCATGCCGGCTTCCTCGGCCCTCAGGGGAGCGCTGAAGTTTTGCTACACAGTCTCTCAAAAGGTCCACATGCAATTGAGCTCCGGTTTCCCACAACCCTTTGTTGACTTTTCTCTCTAGCCTCATGGTGTGTCCTGGGATCAGCTCCTAAATAAACTACCTCACTCAAACCATTGTCTCCAGATCTGTTTTTAGAGGAATACCCTCTAAGAACCTTGAAATTACAGCTACACCAACCAGACTAGAGCTGCTCCTGGCGCTCCCTGGTTCTGTCTCTCCAGACACTCAGAATAAAAACAAGATGCTCAGAATAAAAACAAGTTCAGTTTGTCTTCCACATGGTATCTAAAGATGGTTATCATGTGTCCCCCTCCCCAGGACAAAGCCTTCTTGTCTGTAAATGTTCTCAGCTGTTTTATGTTTATCCTGTTCTATAACTTTTAGACCCACTGCCATCCTACTTGCGATCCTCTGGCTGGTTTCCATTTTGTTAACCCTCCTTATAAATGTCCTGTTTCTTCACACTCAACTTGGCTCTCTAGCACATCTGCCCCTTAAGGCTCCATGTGATGGTCATCCCCACACACAACTCTGAGGAGGACAACTGTCCACAAAGGCCCTGACATTACGTTTTTTCAGATTCGTCACAAATATCCACCTGAAATTTGTTACAATCATCTGTAAGAAATCCTGGGGACACCATCTCTTAGATTTTTCAACCAACCATTAGAATGTAACTCCCGAGTACTCTGAATTAGAGGTTCTAATACATGTGGGAGCCTTGAACTCCCTTAAGAATGTAATGAAAGCTATATACTCTGCCAATATATATGCATCTACAATTGGGTATGAGATATGGATGGACTTAGAGACCTTCTGAAGTCCATCTCTGGACTGAGGCTTAGAGGCCACATTTTCATCTAAACTCTTCCCAAAGCATCCCTCTGCTCAACCCAGAAGCATATTGATTCCATCACTCTCAAGTTCCATTACTCTCCATGCACAGAACTAAATTCATGACTGTCACACAATTGGGACATGGAGAGACAGTTTTATTGGCTCAGTGAGAAGATTCTGCTTGTTGAGCACTGTGTGACGAAAGCCTAGATCTTTTTGGTAGGAAATGCTGAACAAAGTCACTCCTGCTTTTTTGTTGAATGCTATGCCACAAGAACCCCCATACCTAAAATGTCATGCTACATAAAGTGACCTACCCCACAGCACCTCAAGGTGTTCGAATTCTCCTGAAAATTTTCCAAAGTTCTAGTTGGAGTATGGGAGGTTTTATTACTGAGAGTTGGGTGAACCTGCCTTCAAAAAATGATCTTGTCTCTCTAGACAAGATCATTCACCTGGAATGAAAGCTTATCAAGTTTATGGTTACTGCGCCATTTCTTTTACAGAACCAAGAAACCAGGTGATTTCAATCTCCATTGCCTAGAAGGGATATTAAAATAAGCTGAAGGACAAAGGAGGTTGAAAAATATTTTGGACCTTGGTGAAGCATGTGTGCTATGCACAATTGCATAATGTTTTAGCAATCCACATTCGTAGTTGCTTATACATTGAGACTGGAGGAGATAGAGAAGCTGTGATTATTGTTAATGACTTAGATTGGCTTTCTTTCTTTAATTTGAAAACATTTCAAAAGCACTTGTGTACATGCACATTCTTTCTCTTTTAATATTTATTAAATGCCTACTTGTTTACTGTGAGGTATGCAAAGATAAAATATTCTGTGATTAATGATAATTTTTATATTCTCATAGAAGAGATGAGACTCTAAAACAGTACAATTGCTTCAAATCAAATGCTATAAGAATTTGGAAATGGAGAGCTTTTTCACATGAGATTTACCTAATAAATTTGAAGAGCAGATATTATTCTATGTATGACCTACAAATACATTGTTTCAAATTTATTTCCTGATCAATCAAAAGCTAAAGTTTTTTTTTTTTTTTTTTGAAGAGTTAATTTAGGGAACAAAACAAATAAAAATACAATTTATCTCTTCTCTAATGTTAGTAAAATAACATCTACATATCCTAATGAAGTTAAGATTCTTTAGCTAAATCAATCAAAATTTTAAAATAAGTAAAATCTACATATTTGGTAATCATCTATGGTCATGAGCTGAAAATATATGGGAACTGAGATCTATAACTAGTCATGTTCATGGAGGATATAGTTTTTGCCAGATTCATTCCTAAGGATATTTTGTTGACTACAACAAAATTGCAGCAAAACCCCATGCAAAAAGACCCCACAGTAACAAAATTTGTATATGATGTAATTGACTTTTTCCCTCTATCTAACCCTGTTTTCAGATCTGGTGGGGTTAAAGTTTTTATATGGGAGGTAAAGTATGAAGTGAAATGTAAATGTAAAGGCAAAGCTTGGTGGAAGTGGCAAAAAATACAAAACAAAACTCGTCTTGGGAGGTACAAGGGAAAAGAGCGGGTCCCTGGTCTCTAGAGTTTTCCTGGCTCAGTTTTCCCCAAATAAGGCCAATGAAGTGGGCACAAATTAACCAGGAGATTCATGGAATTGCTGCTGCTGTCCTAGAATTCCCAGCCTTCTCTGGGAAGCTGGATCTATGTCAATGGTACTTAAGTCAGAAAGGACAACCAACAACAGGTGGCACTACACTGCAACTGGGATGGAGGCTGACTGGGATCTTCAGACAAACCCCAGTGCTGCGGCAGCTAGCTGAACAGGCTCGCCCCCGTCATTCCATTAACCTCGTAAAATTGTGAGCTTACATTTTACAGGACTGGATATTTTGAACCCCACTTATCAGGTTTTGGCAGGGGTTCACTTAGTGAAATATCTTCTAGGTCATCGTTTTTAATCAAAAAACAAATTTATGGAAAGGTCAGCTATAGTTTGAAGGAATAAAGAACAACTCAAACAGAAATTGAAAACTGCAATATTTTATAGAAACGATTTGGAGACAAGAAATATTGAATGAGAAGTATACAAATATGAAGGTTTTCTCAGTAAATTTTTATTCGGGTGTTTAAACCATATCTAAGCACTTCATGAGTTTACCATTTTAAGCTCAAAATAATTAAGAAGTAACTACTGTCTAAAAACACAGTTTGAAAAAAGCATTAGAATCGTGGGGCAATTTTAATTCAACAAAACCAAAATCCCAGATGTCCAAAAGAGATTATGCTCAGGGGATACACACATCATCAAGCCAGAATTCATACAATCATGAAATGTATAAAATGAAATCATACAAATGCATGAAATGAAATCATACAATTCCTGACCTTTGAAATTTCAAGGCATATATTTTACCTTAGTGATTTATTGAGTATAACTAGTTAACTCAATAAATATTTAGGCAGCAGCAATCACGCTATTTAAATATTTTCATAAGATGATTTTTTAAAAGTGAATGAAAATAAAAGATTATCTCTCATAGCAATCCCACTTTGCCTATTGACTGCATTGCATTTCATGTAGATTGCTTCTCTCTCTTCCTCCTCTTTCTTCCTCTCGCCCTCTCTCCCACATACACACACAAACACACAACAACAACGATGGCTTGCTGCAATAGGCAAGGAAACAAAACAATATCCTAGAATAGATATGAAAGGTGACGAGAGTTCTTTATAAAGTATTACCTCTGGTTTATTTTTTTTTAACTCTTCTGTTATCAAACAATGGAGCCTCAGAGATATAAAGAAGGGATCTGCTAATGTACAGTGAAGGATTCTGCTAAAGTACTAATGAGCACTTTTGACACCGTTAATAAATATGACAACATCTTAAAGAATATAAACATTTCTTATTAGGGTTCAAAATGAGTGTTTTGGGCAACCGAAACATTTGTGCCTCCCCACTAGTTTCCATGGCAGTTGTGACTATGTCAGTCAGTCAAAAGCACTGCAGGAAGTATGTGACCACTCTTTTTGCACCATATGGTATACTGCAGTTCTGGGGAAGGGGAGTTAATTGGCTATATCTGAGCAGTCACAAGATTTATAGGTTTGATTATCCAAAATAGATGCTTTTACCCTGATATATATGGAATTTTTGCTGTTGTATTAATAATAATAAAAGCATGCCAAATGAATGAAAAAGCATCATTATAAAAGGAATTTGTGTGTGCAGTGAAACAGTATGGGTGCCTCATGGCTCCCACAATGAAGATGTAACTATTTTCATATACAAGTTATTAGTTCAAGTTGTTCTTTATTACACCATAACTTTGCTCCTATAGCAACATGGTTGTAGCAAAAAAATAATTATGCCTGGGTGTTATATGCCAGATGTTTTTAGAGCAAAGGTGGCAGTTTAATTCTGAGCTAGTTTAAATGGTAGATATAAGAAATACCAGAAAAAATACAAACAAAGGCGTTACAGAAAAGTAAGGTAAACTTAATTAGAAGCATATATTCCTAGATACCATTTTTCTAGACCAGCACTACCCAATAAAAATATATGCGAGCATATATGTAATTTGTAATTTTCTGGTAGCCACATTTTTTAAAAGTAAAAAGAAATGAGCTTAATTTTACCAATACATTTTAACCCAATGTATCGAAAATATTATTTCAACACGAAACTACTATAAAAATGTGTTATTAGTTATTTTACATTTTTTTCTCTTGGGTTTTTTCAAGCTGCTGTATAGTTTACACTTACAGCACATCTCAATTCAGTGAGCTAAATTTCAAGTCATGATAGCCACATACGGCCGGTTCGTGGCTCCCATAATTAACAGCCCTGTTCTAGACTTTTCTCTTGTCTGCATTTAATATTATAGCTAACCCTTCCCATCCAGTTTATAATAACACTCAGAGAAGATGACCCTGGGAAGGCTCTCTGGATACATTAATCACTCTGAAACATCTGCATGTGTACTTTTCACAGAGGGCAGCTGAGTGCTTTTATTCAATCAAGATGATCACAGTTCTAAGTTCAATCAGAAAATATTATTTAAAAAAGCATCTTTAAAATTCCTGAAGTCCAAAAACTGTGCCTTAATTATGTTGTCTCCCTATAGAAATGAAAAATATCCAGAGATAGGAGGTGGCAAGCCTCTAAGTGGTGCAATCCACATTCTTGCCTAGCTGCAGGAATTGGGAGAATGGAGGTTGCATGCAGTTATAGAGAAAATTAAAGAAAATAATGTACGAAAAGCATTGGGGCCTATAAATGTTGTCCTAGCAGGGAATTACCAAAGAAGAAAAGATTCTATGTCTGCCCTCAAGGTCTAGGTCTACCTGGATCCAGGGTAACAGGACAGAAGCCATGACACTAGAAGAACCCAGACAGAACCCAAAAAGTGGAGGAAATGGGTTGAATCACAGGGTGGTTCTGAGTGTGGATTTGTGTGGTGTAGTCGGCCACCCCTCCCAGTCCTAATCTCCACTTGTCCTGCTGTCCCTCCTTGAAACATTTGTATATGGAGGAAATTTAAATGTTTTTTTGTTTGTGTGTTTTTAAGTGAATATCAGCCTTAAAAGATCAAATCACAAAAGAGCAACTTGCAGTGTGAGATGGAAAGAAAGGAAAGCCATAAGACAGAAAGAACAGTCCTTTTTGGGCGCCAAGGAGGAGACATGGTACTAAGTTTGCCAATTGTATGTGTATTTTATTTTTCTTTTTACTTTACCTGACAGTCATCTCTTAGCCTCAGTCTCTTCAATTGCCACCTATGAGGGCCACACATAAAACACAGCATTGGGGGAAAGGCCCCAGCTTGCCTGCCCAGAAGACTTCTCTGATGATGAGGCAATGCAGAACAAAGGGTGCATTTGCTGGAGCTATGGTGCAAATTTAGCTGAGTTAATAAGATAAGGCAGTGAAGGAGGTGAGTCAGGTGGGGTTGGAAAGAAGTATTGGGACCAGATTCATGCTGAGTCCTATTATAACTGCATTTCTGCTGGCTACCTGTCTTCTAGGTTAGCTCACAACCAGGTATTACTGGGTTCTCCATGGTGGAACAGAGCTGGTGAGAATTCAACTAATTCCAGTTAGAGCATGTCCAGCGGGGTACCATCAGTAATCTCCCAGAAAATAAACTTCACAAGGACAGAGCCTGTGTTTTGTTACCTAATGCCTAGACTAGTACCTCAAGAAATATTTAAAACGTACTTATTAGTAACCTAACACATATTTGTTGAATGAAGGAAAAGAAGGGAGACCAGCAGCTGCCAGTTTGGAGAATCAAGGTTGGCCAGCATTGTGATATTGCCGGAGACAAGACAAGAGGGTCAATAAAACCCTACCAGAGCCAATTATGAGAACACATGGGAGAGGGGTCCAGGGGTGCTGCAGAAAGAAAATGGAGAATAAAAGAAATTTGGGGCAATCGTTCCTCAGTCTTTCAGTGAAGTCAACTCATTTGTGGATCAATTTTTTAATATACCTTTGTCTGTATTGATTTATCACTTCTGTTAAAAGTCTACCCTGAAAGCTAATCACTTTACTTTCAGTAGGCTAATCCTAGGTTCAGCCTAGAGGTCATTTTTAGTTACTCTTCATCATACTGTCTTCTAACAAGCTAAATAATTTCTCTCCACCTTTGATGTTTATGCTGTTCAAATATTTGTAGAGCATTATCACAACTCCTATTAGTTGTTGCTGAGCTAGGCTTTAAGGATTAAGCACATTTAGATCCTTTAAACCTAGTAAATGCCTCAAATCAATCCTCCCATTACTCTAACCATTTCTGATGCTCTTCTTGAGAGCATCTTCAGAGACTTTGTACATCTCTACACTACTAAGACATCTGCAGCTAAACTTGATATTCCCCAAAAAGCCTAACCAACATCACATCATGACATATTTTTCTTAAATCACCTGCATCAAAATATCCCCAAAGCAGATTACTTAAAATCAGATTCTTGGGTCACACAATTAAACCTAGTGAATCACTGAGAGATGGGTTCAGAAATTCAAAATGTTAAATTACCGAGATATCCCAGATTATTCGTAGACACCTAAAACTTGAGGACCACCTGCAGGAAGTCATTGCTGAGAAATCCTCAACATAAACTTTGAATACCTTTTCTATGTAGGCACATAGGCCTAAAAGTTTCAAAACATTACACACTATTATTTATGACTGTCCCACAAGTGAAGTCGGCATTGAGAAAGGAGCAAGGATCTCAGAGATGCAAGAGGAGACAAAGGTGCCAGGTGCATTACTTGTAGTCCTTTCCTCCATTGTACTGCAATGCCCAGATACTCTTATTTACCTCAAATTCATAGAATCGGGTTAATCATGCCCTTGATTTATGGTACACTTTCATCATTATGCCATACATGGCTCTTATTTATTTATTTATTGATGTGCTTGCTTGCTTGTTTAAAATATAATAAATACCGGTGATCTCAGTACCTAACACAGAAATTAAAATATTCTAAATAACTTACACCCTCCTGTGTGATGTGTTTTCCTATTGTTCCTGTCTCAGCTCTTCTTACTACACAATCTACAAGTGCAAATTCTGGGGCTAGCAGGGGATCTGCTGGGATATTTTATAGGATATTTTATCAGGTTTTTCCTTCCCACTGAAAAGAAACATTTTGAAAAACATAGCAGTATGTAGACATGGGATGAAATGAGGAGAAATAATAAACAACACTGACTAAGCAGCTGTTTGTTCAACAAATGTGCCTAAAGTCCCTACTATGTGCCAGGTACAGTGCCAGTCTCTGGGGCTACAAAGATAGATGGCTCCTGTCCTCAAAGAACTCACAAGCAGTTGGAGAGACAAACAAATTCAGTCAAGTGCTACAGGAGTAACAAGAGAAATCTGTATGATGGAGAAGTGAGACTCAAAAGATAGTTCCACTGGGGAAAAAAGAAACATCAGGAAAAGATTTTACAGAGAAGGTAACTCTGAAGCTGAGTCTTGACAGATGACTTTGAAAGAACTCTTAACTACAACAAAATTTGAGTCTCAGAAACAAGACTGGAAAAAGACTGGTGTCGGTGCCTTTAAATTCAAATTTTACTCAGTGTTTACTTGGTTTCCAGAACTTCACTATCATCTGTGTAAGCCTACTGACGCCAGGACACATGTGATTCAGCCTCAGCAGCACACAGTCAGCCAAATACTGTTAAACAATCTGAGTAATATCAAAATTGCTCAGCTATTTTGGATTGCATTTGAAGAGAATATAGCCCACAGTTAATGTTTTTTTAAACTCATTTTTTTTCTCCTATTTGTTTTCTTCAAATATTGAAACTTGTCTGGTACCATTCTCCTCAACACTCCCTTAAAAACAAAACAAACAAACAAAAGCCTCATCTACACCAGGACTGAGCACTCCAGTTATTCCATACTTTCTATCTTTCTTATTCTGTATCAAAACCCCCAAAATATTGTGACAATAGCAGAACACTTCTCAAGGGCCAAGAAAGATAAAGAAACTATGCAAGCAACACTAACACTCTACTTTTTCAGATTAAAGGATGCAAAAAGCTGAGAACATTCTTTGGTTATTTTTATCTTCAAATAATTACTACATCCAAGTATCTATTCTTCTCAAACAGATTCATCAAAAATATGTAAAATTGTGACTTCTAACCAACCTGCTTCCTGAGATGTTGAAAGACTTAAATAAAGAGACAAAATTGTGGGAAAGCAGATAAGAAGCAGATTGTGGAATGCTTTGAATCTAAGCAAAGAAACTTGTCTTCCTCCCTTTGAGCTGCAATAACAAAATATCTTAGACGTATCGTTTATAAAAAACAGAAATGTACTGCTTAGAGTTTTGGAGGATGGGAAGTATAAGATCAGGATACTAACAGATTCAGTGTCTGGTGAAGGATCTCTCCCCACCTCATAGATGGCACCTTCTCACTGTGTCCTCACATGGCAAGAATGGCAAACAAGCTCCCTCAGGCCTCTTTCATAAGAGCACTAATCCTGTTATGAGGCTGGAGCCCTCATAGCCTAATTATCTCCCAAAGACACCAACTTTTAATTCTACCACAATGGGGATTACGTTTCAACACATGAACTTTGGAAAGGACACAAACATTCAGACCATAGCATTCTGGTCCTGATCCTCCCCAAATTTATGTCATTTTCACATGCAAAATACATTCATTCTACCCCAGTATCCCCCAAAATCTTAATTTATTCCAGCATCAACTCAAAAGCTCAGTCTCATCTAAATATCATCTAAATCAAACATGGGTAAAACTCATGGTACAACTCATCCTAAGGCAAATTACTCTCCAGGTGAACCTGTGGAATCAAACAACCATGTGTCTCCAAAATATCTAAGGCATAGGATTGATACTCCTATTCCAAACGAAAAAAAAAATTGGAAAGTCCCAAGTAAATCCAAAATCCAACAAGGCAAACAACATTAAATCTTAAGGCTGAAGAACAGTCTTTATGTTATGTTCTGCTTCTGGGAGGGGATGATTGAGCCCCCAAAGCTCCAGACAGCCCCAACTACATGGCTTTGTGGAGCACAGCCCACACTGCAGCTTTCATGGGTTGGAGTCACCTGTCTATAGCTCTCCCAGGCTAGCATTGCACCCTGGTGTCTTTACCATTCTCATTCAGGTATCTTGGGGGTGACTCTGCTTCTATGGCTCCACTAGCCAATACCCTAGTGTGGGCTTTATGTAGTTGCCCGACTCCTTTGGCAGTTCTCTGCCTGAACCAGGAGGCTCTATGGGGCACCCTATAAAATCTAGGTGGAGGCAGCCATTACCCCACAGCTCATGCACTCTGAGCACAAGTGGGATGGCATCATATAGATGCCACTAAAGTTTACTATCTATGCCCTCTGGAAGAGTAGCTGTAACTGCACTGGGCCTGCTGGAGCTGAACCTTGGGTGGCCAAGGAGTACTGTATTGGAATGCATGTAGCAGAGCCTTGAGGGGATGCTGAGCAGTAAGACCCAAGGTATCATAAATCCCTTTCTTGAAGTCATTCTGCCCTCAACCAACTGGCACTACAACCCATGAGGGGAGTGGCAGCCCAAATTATCTCCAAAATGCCTTCAGGGTCACATTTCCATTGTCTTGATGAGTAGCACAGTACCAATCTATACTGATCTCCTTATCCATACCCTTGGTGTTCTTGGTCCCTATTATGATTTGAATGTGTGAATCATATTCCAAATTCAAATTGAAAAGTAATCCCCATTATAGTGATGCGGAAATTGGCTCAACTCACCCAAAGAACTGATGGTTACAGTTTTTGAATAAACATAGAGTTGACTCTCCCAGTCTTAAAGCTGGAAACTTAACATTTGTCTTATCTGAGTTCCTTTCTCAAGAAACCTCAGGCCTCTCAGATAGTATCAAAGAATTGAGGCTTACCGGAAGACTGCATCCAGACAATGAGACATCAGGCCCCTCATTCATCATGATTGTGTCCTTATCCCTCAATAATTCCTATTTTCCTGCACATAACTACATTCCTTCCCTGCTATATAAACCCCCAAATTTAGTCAGTTGAGACGGAGATGGGTTTGAGGTTTGGCTCCCATCACGCCAGCTGACATCACCCATAATATAATAAAGCCTTCTTCCCTGGCAATACTTATTGTCTCAATGATTGGCTTTCTGTGCAGTGAGCAACCAGACCTAGAGGAAACACCCAGCATTTTGGTAATAGTATTACAGAGGTGGATCCTTTAGGGAAATGGATTAGTGCCTTATAAAAAAGACAGAGGAAATTAGCTTCAGTCCTTTTTTAGCTCCTCTGATTTTCTGCCATGTGAGAACACCTAGATGGCACCATTCATGAGGAATAAGCTTTCACCAGATGCTGAACCTGTTAGTGCCTTGATTCTGGGCATCCCAGTCTTCAGAGCTATGAGAAAATAAATTTTTATTCTTTACAAGTTACCAAGTCTCAGGTATTTTCTTACAGCAGAACAAAAAGACAAAAACAGTCCTAAACATGCTTTACTATTTGTTACAATATAGTCAGGATGAGAATTTTCCAAGTATTTAAGTTCTGCTTCCTTTTTGATTATAAATTCTGTCTTTAATTCATTTCTCTCTCCTAATTTTTTACTGTAAATAGAAAAGAAATATCATGCCATACTTTCAACACTTTGCTTAAATATTTCTTTTACGAAATACAGTATTTCATCACTCAGAAGGTCAACCTTCCAAAAAGCATTAGTATTCACACAACTCAAGTTATTTGCCACTTTAAAACAAGGGTGGTCTTTCCTCCAGTTACCAGCAGCATGTTCCTCATTTACATCTGGACCTCACCAAGATAAGAATTGTCTTTACCATCCATAGTTCTGTCAACTTTTTTATTACAGCTATTTAGATGATTTCTAAGAAGACTGAGGCTGCTATAAACCTCTTTTCTTCTGAGCTGTCATCAGAACCATCCTTAAATCTTAATGCACCATTTATAGCATTTTAGGTCTTTTCTAGCATGAACTTCCAAACTTTTCTGGTCTCTACCCATTATCCAATTCCAAAGTTGCTTTCACATTTTTAGGTATGTTACAGCAACCTCCCATTTCTTGGTACCAATTTCTGTCTAAGTTCATTTGAGCTGCTATAACAAAATATTTGAGAGTATGTAATTTATATACCATATATGTGTGTTGCTCATGGTTCTAGAGCCTGGGAAATCAAAGATCAAAGTGCCAACAGATTCACTGTCTGGTGAGGATTACCTTTCAGCTTCAAAACTGGTGCCTTCTTGCTACATCCTCACATAGTGGAAGAAGAAAACAAACTCCTAGGCCTCTTTTAAAAGGGCATTCATCCCATTCATGAGGTTTCCCAAAGGCCCCACTTCTTAATACCACCACATTGGGAATTTAGTTTCGACATATTAATTTTGAGGAGACACAAAAACACATTTAGACCATAGCAGAGCTTAAATTTTATACTTTTCTTAATGGATGAATTAAAGTGTTTTTACAGAAAAACATCTTGGGAAGACAATGCATCAAATAAATTGGAGAGCGTTTGCATTAGTCTGTTTAGACATTGCTGATAAAGACATATGTGAGACTGGGAAATTTACAAAAGAAAGGGGTTTAATTGTACTTACAGTTCCACATGACTGGGAAGTCTCACAATCAAGGTAGAAGACAAGGAAGAGCAAGTCACATCTTACATGGATGACAACAGGCAAAAAGAGAGATTGGGCGAGGAAACAGCCCCTTATGATACCATCAAATCTTGTTGAAATTTATTCACTATCATGAGAATAGCATGGGAAAGACCTGCCCCCATGATTCTATTACCTCCCGCCAGGTTCCTCCCACAACATGTGGGAATTCAAGAAGAGATTTGGGTAGGGACACAGACAAACCATACCAGAGTGATTAGGCTACTAACAGTTTATTATTTGTCTTCCTCAGTGTTAGGTATAAATCCAACTATTTCAGGGTGAGATTATTGCTTCTTTTGTCAAAACACTTGAGGTTGTCACTCATTCCAAGGAAGGGTGGAGTACACAGACTGTTTTGTTTCTTAACTTCTGAAGTTATCTTCTACTCAACACCCATTTTACCTCCTTCCTACACCAGGAATATGCTTTTTTCCCACACAAATCAACAAATGAGGCTCCCTTTCATTGAAGACTATCTCAAAACCTATTCTTTCTACATTCAGAGTGAATAATAGGCATGTACAGACTCTGCATCTTTCTTTTGTTCTTGATGTTTTCATTCATTTCATGATGTCAGCTCTTCCTTTTTACATCTCCTCCACTGTTTCATAAATGTAAATTTGCCTGACATATTGATGCCATGTTTTTAAAATACCACTTGGCTAGTTGATAGCAAAAAGAAAAAAAAAAGAAGAAGAAAAGAAAAAACCTTTTTGTCTTTTGGGAAAATTCATTCCAAACTTGATACCATATTGTAGCTGCTATGGTCCAAATGTACCCCTCTAAAATTCTTATGTTGAAAACTGAATCCTCAATGCAACAGTGCTGGACACTGGAACCTTTGGTGAGTTATATAGGTCATGATGGCTTAATGCTGCCATAAAAAGGGCTTGTGAGAATGAGTTGTCTCTGTTCTGCTCCTCTGCCATGGAAGGACACAAAAAGAAAACCCCAGCACGTGCCAGAGCCTTGATCTTGGACTTCTCAGCATCCAGAACTGTAAGAGAACAAACTTTTGTTTTTTATAAATTATATAGTTTCAGGTATTCTGTTATAGCAGCACAAAGTGAACTAAGATAGTAGCTTAGCCCCAAATATATGAGATTGGCTTTTATCAAAAATAAAGATAGAATTATTAAAAGTTTTAAGTTTGAAGCAAAAGTGAAACTGATAATTTGGGATGGATTAGAATTCAGTCATCAATACAATAATAAGCTCTCCCTTCTGAGTGAGCTGGAGATGCTTACTTTACTTCTTCATGTGCTTTAGGCGTATACCTCACTATAACCTTTTAAATCTATTGTGACAGTCTCTGTCTTTTAATTGGTAAGTTTAATTCATTTGCATTAAAGTGATTACTGATAAGGAAGGAGTACCTATGCCATTTTGCTATTTGTTTTCTATAGGTTTTATATGTTTTTTTATTCCTCAATTCCTCCAATACCATCTTTTTTGTGTTTGATTCATTTTTTCTTGGGGTATTATTTTTGTTTTCTCCTCATTTCTTTTTTTTGTATACTTTCAAAGTTATTTTCTTGGTAGTTACCATGGGAATTACAATTCAACGTACTAAACCTGTAACAATCTAGTCTAAATTGAAACCAACTATGCTTTAATAGAATACAAAAATTCTCTTTCTATACTTTTCTGTCTCCACGAAGTTGTTATTGTCACAAAATTTATACTTATATATTTCATGTCCATTAACATAGAATTTATAATTACTGTTTTATGTATTTGTCTTCTAAATTATATAGAAAGCCAAAAAGAAGTTGTAAACCAAAAACACAGGAATGCTGTTGTTTACGTTTACCTTTGTGGTTACCTTTGCCAGAGTTAGGTTTTTCTTCACATGGCCTCTAGTCACTGTCTAGTTTCATTTTATTTTAACCTGAACGACTCCCGTTAGCATTTCTTGTAGGGAAAGACCATTAGCAATGAACTTCTTCAGGTTTTGTTTATCTGGGAATAGGTTAAGTTCACTTTTATTTTTGAAGAACAGTTTTGCCAGATATGGAATTCTTGGTTGACTTTTTTTTTCCTACTAGCACTTTAAATATGTCATCCCACTACCTTATCTCCTCCAAGATTTCTGTTGCAAAATCAGCTGTTAATCTTATTAAGGATCCCTTGTATGTGATAAATTAGTTTCCTTTTGCTGCTTTCAATATTCTGTCTTTGTCTTGGTCTTGATTGTTTACTTCCAAGTGCCTAGATTTAGGTTTGTCTCTAATAAGGTAATCCTAAAGAAGGCTAGAAGGAAGAGGACTGATGTTTTTAGCTTGTTCATCTTTCATTCTGTAGCAAATAGCAATTCCTTTGACATACACCTGTGTTTCTGTCTTTCTACACTTTTATCAGAATGGGCCTTAATACTTGATCTTTACCAGTTTTTCCCTAGATCTATAATACAGCAATTGTAAAGTATGCCAAAATCAATGTTGACAAAAAAAGTACTATAATTTTTTTTTAATTTCAGTATTTCAGGGGTTCCCTTTGAGGGTTAATCCTTTGAGGATTAATGAGTTAAATGTTGCAAACCTCTCTAAAGTGTTAGGATATTAGACATTACTGACAAGAGGCAAGAGCCGTATGTTAAAAATTAATTGCAGGAAACCACTTGCAGATTGTAATAACAAAACATCCCAAGTTCCAAGGGCACTGGGGACTTCACATAAACAAGCCCTCATTAATTTGGCTAATTAGTCACTTGCTGTATTTGCTGGTTCGTAAGCAGCACCCTTTTAAGCAGAAAATTGAGCTGTAAAGTGCTAAGAGCCATATGTGTGGTAAAGATGGTACCAGTATCCTATACTTTGGATTTCAAAGCATACCTCAAACATTCCAAAATACATTTAGGATATTTGGACATTTCAGACTCATTCACATAACCTAAATGGACACAGGGAAGCCTGGGGAAAACAGGCCCTGCTTTGCTGGTGGCAAGAAAGAGCAAAGGTTAGGAAGACACTGAAAGAAAGAACTGTTAAATTTTTTTCTCAAAGGAAGGCCAACAGGCTTTTTCAGACAGGACCCCACACACACAGGCAGTACCTTGTGACTGAGTATTGTGATACAAGAGAAAGAGAAGAGAAGCATTTGATCCCTGTGACTGGCAAATATACAGCTCTATATATTTTAATACCTGGGAATCTTGTCCCATATGAGAGTGGAAGAAATTACATATCTCATGCACACTATAGTAAAGCCTACTGAACTATTCTGCTACCAAGCAGAGCCTCAGTCTAGTGAACTGAATGCTTATGTCCACCAGATACATGGTCTTCCTTCCTTAAACTGGGCTAAAAAATACAGGCAGTCCTGAATTTATAATGGTTCAGCTTACTATATTTCTATTTTATGGTGGGTTTCCTGGGGTATTAAATTCTTTTTCAACTTACAATATTTTGACCTATGATGAGTTTATCAGTACATAACTCCAGTATAAGTGGAGCATTATGTGCTAGGAAAGTCTTACTTTCTGTTCCTTTTCATGTCAACTTACAGTGGCATCATCAGTTCCATGGCTTGCTGACTGGCAGCTGGAGACTCTGGTTCAGATAGCATCACATTTAAAAGCCAGCTCCCAGGGTAGGTGAGACCTGCAGGTGGCTAATATGACCCATCATGTGTTCAATTTTATTAATTTCAATCATTGAAATTTTTCTTGAACTTGTTCTCAAGGTAATCCATTAAAATCCAATTTAAGCAACACTGAACACGTTACCTACAAAACCACTAAATTATAGATTAAAGAGTACAACAAGAAGATATTTTCTATTTTAAAGGGCTTAAAATTTGCCTCTGCTATAACCAGTTCATCTGCCAGACAAAGAGCATGTTACAGGTAGTCAAATAGCTAACTTCTTGTCATCTAAGAAGCTGAAACATTCTTAATTCTAAAATTACTTTGAAATTCATGATTCCAAATGCATTAATTTAAATGACTTCTCATACAACACTTACACCTTCCACCATGGTGTTTATCCCAGAACAGCTCTCTGTCTGCTTTCCAAACAGAATTCAGGTGGACTAAGGCTGCAGAGAAACTGTAGGCATAAACAGGGCTTATTTAGTAGGTGCAAAGAGCAAATGTAAATATCCCTTTCAGCAGGCAAAGAGCTAGAATGTATTTCTGAGTGTTGCTAATGAGTAGAAGAAGCAAGCTACTTTTATCATGCAGTGGTGCAAATTAGATATTTATGGGTTTCCTGTGGTGTTCAAGGTGTTGCTCCTTTTCAGTATTTTAGGAAGGAAAGCTTTGTGTTCTAAGAATAGCTTCATTGATGATTCTCCCTCGGGCACAAAAATATTCTAATCTGGAAGTAGTAAATTTTATCTGAAGATCCTGAGTCTCTCAGGTAGTATAAAGTGTACCTTAGGCTTTTGGAGCTTTTTTAGTGTTTTTTAAAATAGTTTTACTAAGGCATATTTCACACACCATACAATTCACCCATTGCAAGTATACAATTTAATGACTTTTAATATGTCTACCAATTTATGCAAGCATCTCCAAAGCAAATTTTAGAACATTTTCATCACCTCAAAAAGAAATCCTGTACCCTTTCACTATTACCCCTGTCTTCCTATCCCTGACCACCAACCAACTACTAATTACTTTCTGACTCTATAGAATTATCTGCTCTGGAAACTTCATATGAATGGAATTACATATGCGGCCCTTCAGGACTGGCTTCTTTCACTTACTGTAATGTTTTTAGGGTCTATCCATGTTGTGGGATGTATCAGCATTTCATTCTTTTTTATGGCCAATTCCATTGTATGGATATACCACATTTCTTTTGTTCATTTATCAGTCGATGGTCATTTGAGTTACTTCCACCTTTGGCTATTATGAATAATGCCATTTGTGTACAAGTTTTTGTTGGGACATATGCTTTCGTTTCTCTTGGGTATATATACATAGAAATAGAATTGCCAGACCATTTAACACTTAAAGCAGCTGCACCATTTAACATTCCCATTTACATTCCCAGAAGGGTATAAAGACTGTTTTTCACATCCTTGCCAACATCTCGTTATTAACTTTTTAAATTCTAGCCATCTAGTGGGTATGAAAGAGTATATCATGATTTGATTTTCATTTCTCTGATAACTAAAGAAGAGAATCTTTCCATTTGTTTATTGGCCATTTGTGTCTCTTCCTTAAAGAAACACTTATTGAAATCTTTTGCCCATTTTTAAAATTCGTTTATTTATCTGTTGAATTGTAAGAGTTCTTTATATTTCTGGATACAAGCCTCTTATCAGATATAGGATTTGCCAATATTTTCTCCCATTTGGTGGCTTATATTTTTACTTTCTTTATTGTGTCCTTTGGAGCACACGTATTTTTAAATTTAATTAAGTGTAGGAGAATCTTTGTAGCCTGGTAATTTTGACGGCCTAGCAGCATGAGTCAGCTTTTGACATTACCTAGCTCCCTCACCGTCCTTTGTGAAAAGGCCACCTTGGAATCCTTCCACTCATCTCTATACCCACTTCCTTTGCCCCTTCAGCCTTAAGCCATAATATCCATCTTTCCATTTTCAGGCATGCAAAGCTTTTTTCTACATTTGAAACTTGACATTTAAGTCTCAGTTCCAATGTCACTTCCTCAAAGAAACCTTCCTAGGCACCCAAGCAAATCATCCCATTTCATTATCATCACATCACTTTAATTTTCTTTATAACACACATCTTTATTTATTTTTGGAAATACTAAAATATTCCATCAAAATATAAGCTGCATTAGAGAAAGAATCGTATCTACTTCCTTCACTGCTATCTCCTAAGTACCTAAAATAGTGACTGCCACATAGTAAGTTCTCAATGAATATTTGTTGAGTGATCAAATGAATGAATCCTTTAGCCAGACATTGTACTAGGGACTAGAGGAAAAAGAGTAAATAATACTGATTCTCTAAACAGGGCTGGAATCGCTTTGGAAATATACTTTGTGATTAGTGTTGTGGGGAGGTATATGGTTGTTAGCAGAAAACTCATTTGGCAGGATGAGTTTTTTAACTATTTATTTTACTTAAATAAAAATGTCCTTAAAGCAGTTGAGACCGATGAACAAAGTTGTTGTGCAAATGAAGTGCAAAGTTTGTGAAAAATCTCCTGATTGCCCGACTATCTGCCACTATCTGCTTCTGTACACTCACTTCCTGCTTGCTCACTAGGAAGTCCCTTGAGAAACTGCTACGTTGCCTAGAACCTCGAGTTACTCCCCATGCCCCTAATCTATAAAAGCTGTGTGCTGTTCCAGGCTGGGGGTCCAGATCTTTGAGTACAAACCCGTCTGGGCCTGCCGGCATAATAAACTGTGTTCCTCTGACTCTCTGAGTGCCGTTTGGGTTTCTTGCCAGGTGAAATTCTTCCACAACACAAATACCTAGAACTCCTTTAATTGACTTTATTATGCACCCCCCCAACAAATTTCATTGCATTTCACATCTGCTAACTCAGCTTGTAATGATTTTTCACATATTCACTTCTAGTAGAGAGAAATGAAGGGCAAAAGGGCTCTGGCTGTTCTCTCTTCCTTCACCCCTCACTATCTGATAATAGTAATCATCATAACAATGTAACAATAATGCTTTTTTTTCAGTTTACTGCTCTTACTTGGGAATGACGCAGAAAAAAGCTAGACCCTCTGTGATCTGATTGAAAGCACCACAGTAGTTGCCAGGCAGCTGGGTTCCAGTCCCAGCATTCCTAGAGTTAGTTGTGTCACCTTAAGTCTTGTGTACTTTTTTAAGGCACTTTTTTTAAGGTTTCCTCACCAGTGACTTTCAGTTGTTAAAATGTTTCTTATCTAGTTTATAAAATTTGTATGAGGATCAAATACGGTGCATGTAAAAATGCTTTCAGTTCCTCCGGGACAGAGAATGTGCCACAATAATCTCAGCATTTCCAGAAATACCCACATTTGGTCAGGTGTTAAGAGAGTTTCCTTTTTCCTTTTTTTTAATTTAGCAGAGTTTATTTGAGAAAAGAAATGATTCATGAATTGGACAGCACCCTGAACTAGTAAAGGTACAGAAAGTTCCATGAAGCAATGTGGGCAGGCAGTATTAATAGGAAGTGATGTACATAAGTAGCCTGATTAGTTACAGCTCAGCATTTGCCTTATTTGGATATGTTTGAACAGTTTGCAGCCTGTAATTGGCTGATAATTCAGCCTCTGTAAAAGAACCCATGCTCATATTCACCTCAATACTCTTGCTTCAATGATTTCCGCAGCCTAGAATGTGCTTTCTTAGCTGACTCTCTCCCATGCCTTAATGTTTGTGTAAACATCTTCTCTTTCTGATAAATACTGGTTTTGCTCCTCTGCACTCTAACACCCTCAATGCTAACAGTGAGGTAGGAACCAAGAGCATCAAAATTAATTGAGAATGACCAAAGAGACACCCTGTAATAAGAACCACACAAAACAATCTACCAAACAATGAGAAGGCAATAAACAAAATGTCAGTAGTGAGTCCTTATCTACTAATAATACGTTGGATGTCAAAAGATAAAGTTCTCTAATCAAAATACATAGAGTGTCTGAATGGATTTAAAAAAAAAAAGAGCCAACCCAACTATCTGCTGCCTACAAGAGATTCACTTTACCTGTAAAGACACACAGACTGAAAATGAAGGAACATAAAAATATATTCTATGCAAGTAGAAACTAAAGGAGAGCAAAAGTCATAGCATATTTACATTAATATCAAGCAACATAGACATTAAGTCAAAAACTGTAAGGAGAGACAAAGGGAGAGACAAAGAAGGCCATTCTCCAAAAATAAGAAGTAAAATGGTGGTTACAAGCAGCTGTATTTATTTATTTCATTTATTTAGAGATGGAGTCTTGCTCTGTCACCAGACTGGAATGCAGTGGCATGATCTCAGCTCACTGCAACCTCCACCTTCCAGGTTCAAGTGATTCCCCTGCCTCAGGCTCTCAAGTATCTGGGACTACAGGTGTGTACTACCACACCTGGCTAATTTCTTGTATTTTAGTAGATACAGGGTTTAACCATGTTGGCCAGGATGGTCTCAATCTCCTGACCTCATGATCCACCCACCTCAGCCTCCCAAAGTGCTGGGATTACAGGCATGAGTCACTGTGCCTGGCCACAAGAGGCTTCATGATGGGGTGTTTGTGGGGTGATGTTAGAAAGATGTTAGTCAAAGTGTACATAATCACAGATAGGAGAAATTAGTTACAGAGATCTATCATTCAGCATGGTGACTGTAGTTAATGATGACATACTATATTCTTGAAAAATGCTAAGAGAGTGGATATTGTTTTCTCACCTCAAAATAATAACTACGTGAGGTAACACATTTGTTAATTCACTAGATATAACCATTCCACAATGCATATATACAGTCATGCACCATATAACAATATTTTAATAATGATGGACTGCATATACAACAGTGGTCTCATAAGATTGTAATACCATGTTTTTACTGTATCTTTTCTATGTTTAGATACATATTGATACACAAATATTTACCAGTGTGTGACAATTGCCTATAGTATTCAGTACAGTAACATGTTTTACAGGTTTACAGCCTAGTAGCCATAGGCTACATAATGGAGCCTAGGTGTGTAGTAATTTATATCATCTAGGTTTTTGTAAGTATATTCTATCATATTTGTACAATGACAAAATTGATGGATTTCTCAGCACATATCCCCATGACACAGGACTGTACTTCAAATTATTGAGTTATACATAATAAACATATATAATTTTATATGTCAGTTCTTTAGAAATAAGTATTTTTCAAGACAAAGAAGTACATACACATACTCCATAACAAACTAGGAAGAACATACAATGTGTTTCCAAGTTTCCAAATCCTAAAGAGCTGGTGATAATTATTAATCAGTATGACCAGGAGGGTCTGCTATGAGCTAGTCTGGAGCATTTTTCTTACAGTCTCTATGATGCTTCTGTCTGTCCATGCTGCTTACCTCCTCTGCCATCTGCATTTGTATGCTCCCTCTTTGATTCAGCGTTTGTTTCAGAAACTCTTAGTCTTTGCTTACACATGTTTGCAAACCACATACAGTTGTGCAGGTTGTGGACATAAAGAAGCACTGGGCAAAGGGAGGGAAAGAAGGGATGGAAACCCAGCCTTCCCTCTGTTAGCCATGCTAGGAGAAAAAAAAAATGCCTTTTTAAAACCTGTCCACCCAGAGGCAATAACATTTTGCAACTCACAGTATATAAGCTTATAGTGGCTCTCTTCTCAAAATACTTATTGAAGAATGCAGTCTTTAATTTCTATAGAAGACTGTATCCCTCTAAGACCCTGGATAAAGCGAATGGCTCTAGGATGCTGGCTTTGCTTCTCTCTACTCTCAATGTCTCTCGTACAGGGCCCATGGTTTCCATGTAATGTGTGCTCTCTCCTCTTAGTCACTGTTCAGCATACTGAAAAGGAAGCAGTTTTGGAACCTTTTGGTGAAAAGCTCATTTCTTGATAGAAATCTGAATTAGGAAGTAGGCTTTCTCCAGGATAACACTTCCTCTGTTACACAAGTCAGTCCCCTCATTGGTAGCAACTGGGGTTTATATAGTTAAGTTATGTAATACTCAACATTATGTAGGCTACATACGCATTACAGCTAAAACCCAGCATCTAATGAGGAAGGCTGTGTTGACTTTTGCTCCTATTTGTTTTTCCCTATTTCCTTTTCTCTGAAGTGCTTCTCACAATGTTGGGGTGAGACGTATGTAGTAAATATAGTAAATGTATATAGTAAAATAACTATGTTAGATGTATATAGTAAAATAACTATATAATGTCTGACCAAATATCAAGGAGGAACAAAACCATTTGCAATGTTCTTTCAATGTTTCACTAAGATCTTAACGAAATTTTAAGTTTAAAGGAGCTCAACACAATTTAAGTAATACAATATTCTACAAGGAAGTTTTCATAGAAGCCAAAAATTTGATCGTTATTAAGTATGCTGTTATTAAAAGAAGTTTTCATAGAAGCCCAAGTTTATCACTATTAAAATTAAGTATGTTGCTATTAAAATAAGCGGGCTTCTTTCACATGAATTGAAATGTAAAAAACTTACTTCAAAATTAAGTCCTAGATGCCATGAAAGAAGAAGAAAATAAATGCTGAAAGGATTAATATAAGAAATGAAAGAAAAGTTTTATATCTATCATTCTTTGTGATATCCTTCTTCTTGAAAGCAAAGATACTATAACAAATAAAAGTTTAATAAGTAAAAAATACATGTTAAATGAAAAACCATGATTAACTTATTAAGGACCATTAAGTATATAATTACAAGGATTCCATTACATTAAGATACCAATTTCTTTAAAGCCAGAAATAATACCTACTGAAACTTTAATTATTTAAATGAGAAGAGAAAGAGGCATGTTATCTTCTCTGACAAAGATTAAAATCAATTTAATTGCTTCTCTGCTGCCTTGACATGATTCTTGCTGTGAGTCAAGCAACCAAAAAGGGAAATTAATAGCGCAGCTGTTAATCAAGTGATATCCATGCACTCCATTTGATTACATCAGGGAGAAAACCATTGCTCCTTGGCTGACTTGTGTGTCTATACTCCTTTTTTGCTGTAGTTGGGTTAGCTATGAGAAATGCTGAGGCTGGACTTAATCTTTAGAGCCCGTGATAGCGCCAGGTGAGGCACAGCCTCAGGAAATTGCAGGTTGCTGTGTTTGGGCCCGGGTAAAGGCAGTTCTATCAAGACAGAGGTTTGTTCCAAATTAAATTCACCCTTTGGTGCCTGCTTCTACTGTCTATGGTGTGAAGTACAAAGATACACAAGGGCACTGGCGGAGCTTGAGAATGAGAAAGAATATGAGAGTGTAGCTAAGATTGATGCTTTTTTTTGCCCATAGAACATAACAATATATTTTTCAAGGTAGACAGCAGCAGTTTCTAGAGGTCAAATACCAACTCTCTCACTTGAATTAGGACGTACATTTGAAAGCCAGGTACAATAACAAGTAATGCACACTTTGAGGCCCCCCCACCCCACTCATAGCCTCTGATTCGAAAACTGGGCTTTTGTTAAACACTAGTGCTGCATGAACTTCCAGCTGGATACTTGGCAAACTCATGTATCTGAGTATAAGAAAATGGTATTGTGAAATATTTATGAGTCTGGAAATACAAACCAGTACCCTGCCTCATCAACTCTTATCAGCCCTTGTTAACTTTACAGATGACAAGAGACACTGGAATAACGGGGCTGCCAAAACTAATAGATCTCAGACATTTTGCACCCACAGAGTTCAGTTTCATCAATGGCCCTTTCTTCAGGAAATTTTAACTCTCCCACTTCCTGTTCGCCTTCTCTTGTGAAAGATAGAGATGGATAAGAATGATTCTCAAACATATACACTCAGGAAGAGAACACTCTTCTGAGAACCTTATCCTTTTCCTAACATAGGGAAAAAAACTCAAAGTAGGGATTGAGAAATGTGATTCCTAGGGAAATATTTTGCGTTTGGGCTTTTAAACATCCATGCCAGTACTGTGGAAGGATTATAAGGAAAAATGCCCATCCAAACCAGTTGGAGGAAAAGCTTATATATAACAGGATATACAGAAAGGCAGAAAAAAAATTTCTGTCTTCCAAAGATAACCCAACGTTTTTCTACATTTAAAAAATATAATCACTGGCTCAGGTCAGCCCAATGGATAGGTTAAGATGCCCATCAGCTTTTATTTTATCTGAGCCCAGTTCACCTATCCCCAGGACCTGTAGATGACTTTGCCTGGCTCTTTTTCATCAAATACAACTCATCCTACTATATTGGATCACCTTGCTGTTAGCCTGGCACTGTCCCTCCCCATTTCAATTTGACCAAATTGAAACAGATGCCCAGAGGCCGTGGAGATCAAGACTAGTATAACAAAATTTGCAGCCAGTTTCCAAGCTTAAATCAATATTTAACGGTAAGCCTGCTTTTATTTATTTATTTTTTGGCAGGCTTTTACTGGCAAATATCACTTTAAACTGAAAGCCAGAAGCCTTAATTATAAAGGATGCCATTCAGGCTACATTTTGAAAAACAATAACTCATTTGACAAGACAACCTGGTAGTTTACCGGATTGCACTCCCCAGAAGAAGGCAAGGAGGAGGGAGGTGTTGTTTTCTACATCCTTCAAAGATATATTTAATTACCTCATCTTCAAGCACGCAGAGACAATTCAAATAGGGGAGAGGGAGAGGGAAATGGGGCAGTGAAATCCATTCACTGTCTCAGTCAAATCAAGCAGACACCCGGTGCCCACCTGCAGCATGAGAGGCAAACATTTATGAAGGTAGGGAACTATCACCCAAGGAACTTACATAAATGGACCCGAGCTAGAATGAGGACCAGTGAGGATGCTATTCCTGAGTGATCTTTATTTTACCTTACTGCTCTCCAACATGTGTGCTAAATCTCCTCTAGATGAGTTAGACAACAGGACAAATTGGGAAAGAAGTGACATTACATCAGAAATACAAGCCCCCTCGGGCTTGCCAAACTCAGCAAGACCTACCTAGAGATCTCACTTCTTCGGTACAATTTTTGGAATGAGTTTCAGTGGGCAAAATTCTCTTTTTGCCTTACCTACTTTGAACAGTCTTAGCAAAACAAAAACAGGTGATCCATGAAAGTAGTTGCTAAACATAAAACACAAATGCAAATACAAGGTTTACAAAATGAATCCACATCCAACTTAGCAAGGACCACGTCAGAGCTAATAATTGGTCATTAATTTCAAAGAATCTATTTCAAAATGTGCAGTCAGAAATTAGCAAGCAGGACATATGCTCCACAACTACAGACTCTACGACTGTATCTTGTAATGCTGCCATTTACCTTCAAGACAAATTTGCAATTTTCTAATGAAGAAAGTTACCAATCACTTTAGTACATAGAATTTAGGGTGGGCAGTTGGGAGAGAGACTGCAGTACAGCTCACCAAGAAACAGAAGGGACTCAGAACAATCATGTAAAGAAGAAAAGAAACCAGTTCCAGTCCTCACCTGGGCACTAACACTGTCTCTCCCCTGCCTGCCAGAGCATATAATCAGGAGTGGTAGTCTTTCTAATGTTACCTCTTTCTGTTGTTAGGTTGTTTTACAAATTCACACTAGCTTCTAGGTACCATTCTCTTTTCTCTATGAAGTAAAAATCCCTAATGACTTCCTCTCCTTAAACCCTCACCATCTGCCCCCCCAAACCCCGCCCAGGCCTTCTAAGAGACATCACTTGCCTTCTGCTTTTCCTTCAGCTTCTGGGCAAAATAAACTGCTTTCCATTGGATGTCTTCCAGACCGTCCTGTAGGATCTCACACCCACCTCTGTGAGCAAACCAAGAAGGGGGGGGACCCCATCAACATTGACAGGAACATGATTGTAGGGCTTTAATTTTATTTCATCGACTTTCCTTTGCAGCTTGCCTGTCTCTCCCATGTCTGCCACCCGCAGCAGGAGATTAAAAGAACAGAGGAGGTAGGAGCTCTTGTGAGAACCACGGGAATTTTGGCAGAACCTTTATTGGAACCATATGGCAGCAACTCTGCAATACATGAAACACTTCTAAGGGAGAAGACTCTATTATTCCCAGAGAATGCTTCTCATCAGTCTTGAGTGGACTGAGCACCCCTGCCAAAGGATGGGAATAATATTTTCTGTAAAGACTGTATGGATGCAGATAATATCTGACCTCAATGTATCTAATAGTAGAAGCTCAGCATTATACCCCACAGTCTATTAATAAAGGGAAAAGATAATATATAGCATTTCTGATATTCCCTAGTTATTAATAACCTTCCTGTAACACACTTTACCCATCTTTTGAAATGAAGGAACTGGACAAGGTAAGTGACCTTCAGTTTTTTATCTTTATAGCCATCTCCTTTAGTCAGTGGAGATCTCATTGAGAACTCCAGTACACAGAAAAGATGATGATGGATCAGATATGGTTGAAGCAAGAGTAGAAGTTCTGGCTCCTCTTTTTTGGCCTCCTCCTCACTTTTTTCTTATTTTCCTTTCTTTTCCCTTTTTTTTCAGCATTCTTTCCCAGACTATTACTCTTCGTTAACTTTAAATGGATAAACAAGGAGAGACATCTGTTCCCTCCAGCTCTACCAGAGCCAGATGTGCCTTGCTCTCTTGTTCAGAAACACAAGACAGTGAGTTCACATTGCCTTCAATGGGTCCATGACTTTCCACCCAACCCTGCAGTCTAGAGAGACTCTTCACACAGCCATCCAGTGAGCAGCAGTCAGCTAATGACCAGAAGCAGTACTCCTGGAGAAGGACCTAGAACACTGCCTTGGGACCTGGCAGTGGAGGAGTCCCAGGTAATGGATGAGATGAAGCCAAGGAAAAAGGATATGAGAGTGGCTGAAGAAGGGTCTTTCACACAGGAAAGAGTCCTGGAGATAATTTTTTTCTCCCTCAAGTCCCAGAGCTCTGTAAACAAATCTACCTTCCCAGCATAGTGGGGGTCACAAAGAGAAGTCTCAGAAAAATCATATGCGGTAATATTTAGAAACAGAAATAGTAAGAAAAATTGCTGTATAGTGGTTAAATTATGGATGGTTAAGGCAGAAAATATGTCTTCCTTGAATTCTAACCTTTTATCAACCACATAGAAAACAGATGTTAAGATTTGGAAAAAAAAAAAAAAAAACAGCTTGGACTGGAGAAGTGAATAATTCTGTTCAGAAACACTAAGTCAGGATGAAGGAAGATCTCTAGAATACAATTGGATGTCACCACAACCAAACCACTCCTGATTTAGGATTTCAGGAATGCCCTAGTGAAAAGAGATTGGAGCCCTCATACCACACTCATGCCTTTAGGTGGTTGGAATTTTACAAAATATATTTAATCTTCAGTTCACTTTTGATATGTATGGTTTCTTTCCTAGGTGGTCTTGACTTCCTCTCCCATGAAATTTTAAGAAGCTTATAAAGTCCTAAGCAAAAGAACAATTCAGGCACTTTCATGGAAGTGTCCCTGGACAAAGAAGACTCAACTCATGGTCAGTTGGAGGCATGATAGTGTTCCTTAATGTGAAAGAACATAAAAGCAGCCTTGAAATGTGGTCACCAATATGGATTGATCTGGAGGCCATAATCCTAAGCAAACCAACACAGGAACAGAACTAAATACCACATGTTCTCACTTATAAGTGGGAGCTAAACAGTGACTACATATGGATGCAAAGTAGGGAACAAAGAGTTATCAGGGTTTATTTGAGGGTGGAAGCAGGGAGAAGGGAGAGGATTGAAAAACTACCTATCATGTACTATACTTATTACCTGAGTGATTAAATAATCTGTACGCTAATCCCCTGTGACATGTAATTTACCTATGTAGAAAACCTGCACTTGTACCCCTGAACCTAACATAAACATTTAAAAAATGTGGTCACTAAACACATATGTTTATTAACATTTTCTGAGATCATGTTCTAGAACAAGAGGCAAATACTAGTAGTATTTGCTTTCTCTGGATGTAAGTCAGGATACTCTTAAGAAATATATATCCCTAGCATACTAAGAAAAGTTGCAGAAGAAACTTTGACAGGAAACATATAAGACCAGCTCCAGTTGTCTATGGCCATTGTTAGATTTTTAAAATAGTGTTAGTTTTCCTTTCAGAGTGTACTGCCATGTAGGGATCGTGTTATAGTTTTAGAAGCTATTGCTTCTTCCTAGATAAATGGCCTTGGGTATTTCACTTTCAGAAATCCTTATCTGAAAATGTGATGATGATGATGACACCTACATCTATCCAAACACACTTCACAGGAGTAGGAAGGAGCTGGTACTTGAGTATTAGCCAAGGAGCTTTGTTCTAATATCTAGGTTCTGAGGTTGTTGGGGTCAGAATCAAAATGAGACATACTTGCGACATAGCAGGATAACATTTTGGTAGTCCTGAAGCAGGTGCCTCTTTGTTTTGTTTAAATATGTGTTCAACATTATCCACAGGATGTAGAAGACTAAGAGGGGAAAGAGCACCTGGGCTACAGGCCACCAAATTCTATCGTCCCTCTTTTTCTCAGCAAATTAGCTCTTGCCAGCTATTACTACTCAATAATTTACCTTGGCTGTCTTGTCACTCTCCCCTCCAAAGCAGCTTATTTGTGCTTTTCTTACATGATACACAGTACTCTCCCTGACTGTAGTTATGGAAATAGCATCTTTCTCCATGTTTTTATATTTCCAGGTATAGTTTAGACCACAAGGGTATTTTGATGCTTTGAATTATTGGCACTCCAGGAAATGGTCCCACTGATCTCCCAATTTAAGCGGAGTCTGGGTAGGATTTCCTCTCTGACAACTTTCCAGCTGAACTGACCTTCCAATTTAGTTTTGTTCTGGGTAGGTTATCCTGCCAGATCAGCCAAATAACTGCAGCCAAATAAGAGCAGCCAAAGTCTTGGCATCGTGGTTCCAGCTGGGATGAACAATAGCAATTAACAAATTGAAAAGACAAAATAGAACTGAAAGTGAAAGACAATATTCTTTGATGTTGGGACTGGGGAACTATTATAAAGCAGAAGCAGGTCAGGAATGAAAGATGTGTGTTGTGGTACCTGGGTCTTGGGCAATTGCAACTGATGGTTCAGCAATGTCCTGGGTCTGTCTGCACTTAGTAGTGACTCCAAGATGAATCATTGCATTAGCATGACTTAAAGGTTGAAAAAGACATGTTCCAGGGGTGTGGTGGGAACTAAGATAATATATACAAAGAAGGGCTCCTGTAATGCTTATGCCACTGAGCAAATACTAAGATTACTACCTCAACTGTCCTAATTACCAGTGTCTCTCCAATGCTATGAGTGTCTCTCAAATGCTCATGAATGAGAGACACTGAATGTTCGGTGAATGGCATTTTTTATTGTTCTTATTTTTATTGAACTGTTTATTATTTATTGAACTGTTAGCTTGGGGCTCTTTGAAGAAGACTCCTTCCTAAGAATTACTTTTTCTTTAGCATAAAAGATAATTCTTCAGGGCCAGAGGAGGAGGTCCTCAATTTAAATTCATTGTTTGTAAAACAATGGATTTAAAACAATCTAAAATATAGGGGGTTTTTTTGTGTTTTTGTGTGTTTTTTTTTGAGACAGAGTCTTTCTCTGTCACCAGGCACCAGGCTGGAGTGCAGTGGCACAATCTCGGCTCACTGCAACCTCTGCCTCCTGGGTTCAAGCAATTCTCCTGCCTCAGCCTCCCAAGTAGCTGGGACTACAGGCATGTGCCATCATGCCCAGTTTGTATTTTTAAAGTGTTTGGATGACAGCAAGAAAACTCTAGGGTCACCACCATAAAGTATTAGGTTGGTGCAAATTACTTTCAATGGCCAAAACCACAATTACTTTTGCACCAACCTGATAGCTTCGGCTTACCCTTGCTCTGTCCTTAGTGGGGAAAAGAAGTGAGAAAAAGGAAGGGGAAAGACTAAAATGTTCAGATAATTCAAGGAATTGTTTTTGGTTTTGTTTTTCTCAGTACAACAAAGACTTTTCTATTGACTTAAGATTTTGGATTTTAAAATTCTGAATTGCATATCAATGTCTTCAAAGATTAGGGAAGAATATTTGAACTTCCCAGATTGTGTGAAAAATTCTGAGACTATTTCGTATTCCTGTGCTATGAGGAGAAAAAAAAAGTCTCAGCAAAGATTCGTTCCTGAGAGACTGACTGAAACATGCTGAAAAGTCTGGTTGAAGTCAACAGACCCCATGCAGTCCAGATGCTTAGCAGGCTTCCCAGAGAACCCCAGGGAAGCAGCGTTTTGAGTCACTTTCCTCTTGGCAGTAACCAGGAGGCTAAAGTACATATAGCCAAAGTCTTATGAAATTTGCAAACAGGCCAGCAATTCAACAGGTCTTGGCCACACACAGGTCCAGCTTACACGAAGAGTTAAGCACCAAGGACTCACGGAGACCACAGCACAGATGCTTCAGGCTCGGTTTCCTATTGTGTCCACCCCAACTTTCTGCACCCTCTGCCCAGACCCAGAGCCCCTGCCTTTCTACCCTCTCACTATTCAGTTGTTCAAAGTGTCTCCATTAAGCGTTTCTCTGAGCCCCACAGCTGCATCCCTACTCTCAAACTCCTCTCTCAGAAAGAACAAATATTTGGATAAATTATGTATAATTTCCCTGCCCCATGCAGCCCTATAGGCTTCATTTACAATAAGTTGAAAAATATGCTTCTCAGAGATTATACTTCTCTGGGAAGTATAATCTCTGAGAAGCACATCGTGCTAAAGACGGTAACCGTGGTCTCCTAAGAACGCCTCATCATGTTCCACGGCACATGGGAAACCAAGGTTACTATCACATCCTCTGCTTGCAGCAGCGAAACAGATGCCTCCCCAGCCCCCAGTGCTAAAAACCTAGAGCACTGTATCCCAGGAACAGATTAAACTGGTAGCTGGAAGCATACCCAAGCCGAGGATTTACAGATGTTCAATAAAATCTGCAGACAGCCCACCAAAATCCCTGCACAGAGCTGCGAGGGCACACGTCCAGCTCAGCTGGAAATGGGTCCATAGTGAGGGAAAGAAACAAGAATCATAGCTGCTCCAGATGCATGTTAGTTACAAAGGATGCTGAGGAGCTCAAGCGCGTCTTTCAAGAATAGCAACTTTTCAATCCATCTCAGGCTTTTTTTGAACTTCAGAATTCTCACTTCGCCATTAAAAATGTTCAGTTTAGTCAGAGCATATAACAGATATCTTGCTGCCAAGAAACGGTAAGATGCACAAGCTGAGACAAGTGTGGTGTGAGGCAGAGAACACAAATACCCTGAAAGCCACTGGGTGGCCAACTGAGTGAAGGACTCGGCTCCAAACAGGACTTCGCGTCTTCTTAATATTATCCTTCTCTTGATTGCCCTATTTGGACACATTTGTAAGAGGCATTACTCATTCCACCCTTTATTCCCCAAATACAGCAGATGGTTTTAGCACAGTGTTTCAAATCAGATGTTAGGCAGAGAGACTGGAGCCCAGAGCATCTGGATTGTCAAGAAACAGCACGCAGATTGTGTGAGAAAGCTAGGAGGGAGCAGAGGGGAGAGATTGTTCAGGGTACTTACCAGGCCATTTTTAGCCAGAGGGAAAATCACCCCCCAAATTGTGTAATTATTCTTTCTTTAACCTTAGCGAGAAGAAACGGTACAGGCCCACGGAGCAAAGTAAATCTATTAGCTTATTTCAGGAGCTAGACATTGTACATAAATTCTTTTCTTCAATACACAGCGACACAGACAAAATGTTAACACAATTTTTCTCTCTAATTTTTTTTTAAATCAGGTGTTGGAAAGAGATTATAAATGAGGATAAAAATAGAGAAAAGAGTAATTCAGCTCAATGCAGTTTCCATGTTTCCAAAACCTAAGTGGGTTGCATTCACAAAACACAAAAGGACATGTTTCTAAAAATTAGACTTTGCCTTATTTAAAGATTGTCAGGTACAGAATTAGTTAAATTGTGAGCCAAAGACACAATTACTTGTTTGTGTCAATCACTGAAAAAGACTGAGGAGCCCAAGTGATTTCATAGTGTCCAGTTGCATATTTGTCAGCCTCACAGTGTTGCCAGCTTGTTAGTAACAATAAGTCAAGATGAGATCTTGGGCAAGCTATTTCATCTTTTCCATGGCTCCAGCTGGCTCATTTACAAAATGAGAAGGTTCGACCGTATTAGCTCTGAGGCCCTTTCTTCCTCCAATACTCTACAGATCAATGGAATCCCACTTAATTAAGTAATTCACGTAAAATATATAATGCAATGTCTTACACACAAGTGGTGAATAAATGTTTATTAATAATAATATTAACTTCTGATATCTGGAACTATTGTTCTAGCAACCATTCTTTAACACTGACTGTTTTAATGTAGAGAGAAAGGCAACACTGAACAGCTCCGACCTAGAACCTGACGGAGGTTTGATCCACAGAGGAACAGAGAAAAGCACGTGCTCCCATCCATCCCGTGCTGCTAGGAAGCAGACGATGTGCCGGATTACCAGCTCTTCTGGCAGCATTTTCTGATTTCACCAACGGTTTCTCCTAGGGATTGTGTGGAATAGGAACAGGGACCCATAAACTTTTCCTTTTCCCACTCCTGAAGTCTTTTGGTAATCTACCTAATTACCTGCTGTTCTTGGCCCTTAAAGTTATTTAAAAGTAATACACATTTGTGGATTTAACATTTTGAGAGATAATGGCTACTTGAAAAGTTCTAAAAAGAAACCAATAGACATTATAATATAAAGCTTGAACATGTAAGTTCCTATTTGCTGCTTCTCTTACTGTATTTCCTTTAGTAAATGGCACATTTTTCATGGCGTGTCCAAGTTAGAAAAGTGAGTTATCCGAGACTTCCATTTTCTAATGTGTTCCTTCTCCTTCATTCTTCCTTCCCTCATACCTTACCCAGTCGCTGTGCAGTGCCTTGCCCAGTTATATGCATTGGATAAATATTTGTTGAATCAACACCAGGAATAGCCAAGAGTTATAAAGTACTATATGTATTAGACACTCTTCTAAACATTTCATGTGTGTTCACTCATGAAATGAGTAATATTGACAACAGCTTCATCATTCCCATTTAACAGATTAGGAAGCTGAGGAATAAGAGATTAAGTGATTTGCTCAGAGTCACATGGCTAGTAAAAATGCTTTTTAAAACCAGGTAGTTTGGTTTCAAAGCTCATGCACTGAATCACTATTCTTTACTGTCTTTATCTTGAGACATTTAAGTTGAATCTTACCATCAGAGTAAGGTATATTTATTCCAAGTTAAATAAAACAGTATATTGCTTGTGCTCAGCAATTATTTTCCTTCATTTGTCCTATAGACATTGTTTTTTTTTTTTAATTTGTCTCACCTTCCCAATTTAACAGTGTGTCTTGGAGCTCTACCGTGACCAGGGCAGTACTCCACAGCAGTATAAAGCAGCTCTCTCATTCCTCTCTAGTTGCCTAATGGCACCCTTGTTCTCTGCCTGCACATGAGTCAGCAGGATGGGGAGGAACGGGGAAGAAGAATGGAAGGGTAAATTGAGGCAACATAGAAAGGGAACAGAATAGAGTTGATTAACCACTGGGAAGATTCAGAAGTCTGTGAACAAGGTGTTACATGATCAATGCTGTGTTTCAGGAAGGGAAATTTGTCAACACTGCATGGGATAGACTGGCATGGGGACACACTGGGATATCACTTTGTCAACTCTGCCCCTAGAGCTGCCCAGACATCATGAGGGCCTCACGCTGAACAGTGGGGACAGGAATGTTGAAATGGAGTCTAGAGATATTTTGGAGGTAGAATTGGCCTCTGTGCCTGATTTGATGGAGAGGGTGAAAGAGAAAGGAGACAAAGGCATCCTCAAAGGATGTGGACAGAGAGACTGCGAGAATGGTAACATTTATAGCTATAAACGTGCACCGGTTATGGTGGTAAACAAGATAGAAATAGGCCTGTCTTCCTGAAGATTGTAGTCTGGTGGAGACACATAGTAAAAAAGCAAGCTAATAATATCTGTCAAGTTCTACAAAAGAAACCCAAACATAGTGTATGAGGTGGAGAGGAAGAAAGAATGTCTCCTTAGAGGTAGGAAAATAAACAGTAGAGTCCTGTGTTAGAAGTCAAGACAGCAGTGAATTTCAATGAAAACGGAATGTTCAAGATCAGACATTAGGAGGTCATGTGACTTAGCATTAGATGGCTACTAATGGCCCACAAGAGCAGTCTGTAGAGCAGTGGAGGTAGAAATTGTGGGCAGCTGGTTGAAAAGGAAGTGAGGCATGAGGAAGCTGTGAAAATCAGCCCATACCAACTGTTTTGAAAGTCTGGAAGGTGATAAAGTTGTTAGATTCAAAATGGAGTCACTTGTGTCAAACCCTGGCAAAACGGAGCTGGGAAAGGCCTTGAAGAGAGGGCTCTCACACATAATTTGCCTGATAACAGGAACCATGACAAGAAACTTTTCCATACTGCAGCTTACTACATGAGTCACCCAAGGACAGCTAGCGGCACAAGGACAGCTAGTGGCTCATACAAGAACAATTGCCTGACACACTGTCTCACAGGCCTAATCCAAAACTACAGGAGCCTAACCAGTACTCCAAGATTCCAAGTCCTACCTAGCAAACACGGACGCTCACTGATCAAAACTCACCAGCTCTTAGAAGGCACTGCCAGCGCCAACTGACTTTCCTTCAAATCAACTTGTTTAACCTCCTTGTTCCCCCCAAAAAACCCTAACCATTTTCCTTTGTTCTTTCAGACATACTAGAGGCCACCCTGTTCTGTGTGTACATCCCAGATTACAATCCCACTTCTTGCATATTATTCTCAAATAAAACCTTTTCATTTGGGGATTCATCTCTATCTATTTTCTATGTTGGCAAAGAGAAGGAGAGAAATAGGAGGTTAGCTTGAAAGGGAAGCAGGTTTAAGAGGACTTTTCTAAAGATAAGGAAAAGTCTAACTTCTTTATGGACTAAGAGAGAGAAGTTCTTTTAGGCAGAAGCTGAAGATTCAGGAGAGAAAATACATAGCAGAAAGAGAAAGCACAAAAGAAAGAGAAGAGAGGATTAACAGCAGAGGTGCACGAGTAAGCCATGGAAGAGAGAAATAAGAAGGCTTCATCCAGAAGAGAGCACGTATCACTTGGAGCTAGAAAGGGAAAATAATGAGGTGCCCTTTTCTAAATATTGAATAAGGTCAGGAAGCTGATCGGGAAATATTTTCACCTCCAAGTGTGAGGCTGCGTCTGAGAGGCACCACCACTGTTTTACAAGGAGAGGCCTGTAGACTAGGAGAGGATCCAGAAATAGACTGTTATTACAAATTCAATACACAAATGGTATTTGCAAAGTTACACCAGCATTTATCTCAAGAAATCAATAAAAAGTATTAAGTGGCTCTGATTTTCCTTTTCCTATCAGAAACAGGAAAAATCTAGTAAGCTATTTTGATAGACATCACTTAAATCAATTACCTACAAATAATCGAATTTATTTTCAAGTACAACAAAATAAGAAAATCATTTTAATTGCTTCTTTTAAATGGATGTGTTTCTATAGTAAATAATGCATAAGCAACAGGGAAAGAAAAGCAAAAAGCAATTACATTTATTGCACACATACTATGTTCCAAGTGTCTTGGACTAACTGTAAGATACCTTTTCTCACTTAATTCTAATACCTGATAAGGCAGACATTATCACCTTTTTATAGAGGGAACTGAGGCTTAAACATGTTAAAGAGCTGCTCTTCCAAATGTTCTTGGTTTCATACAACTATGTTCATGTCTAGATGCTGGCTTGGCACCAAACTCTAGAGCCCTGGGTTTGGCGCCCCTGCTACCATGGAAGCCCTGGGCACCAACAAGCCCATCCCTCAGATTTATTGTCAGAGGACCCTGGCATTTTATCATTCCACTCAAAGTCATTTGCAGCAGATAGGATCTCAGATAATTTCTTGCCTACCATCTTTCTAGCAGCTTCCCAATCCTTAGTCCCTGCTGAAGGGGCAGGTCCAAGTGGTTTGATGAGACCCCTCTGCCCTGTAGTCACATCTCAGTGGATGTCCCAAGGTGAAACACCTGACCCAAGGCCAAGTGCCAGCCGACCCTTCTCTAACAAGAAGCCAACTAAGACACATAGAATGCACCACTTTGCGATAGGCTCTAGAACTGAAACCCAGGCAGGTTTGGGGTTGGAGCTAGTACCAAACCAAAGCTATGAGTAAGCTCTCATGTGGGCCCTGAGAGCAGGAAGCAAGAACAGGGAGAAGAAGCTAATCTGCAAAGAGGAGGATGGAACAGAAACAGAAAATCAGGGGTAAGGAACCACATGGGCCGGAGGAAAGAGAGATCGTCTCCATTCCTGACTCCTGTCCCGTGGGGGCCCATCTGTACTTAATATTGGACCCTCTTTCCCATGGTGTTGTCTAATATAGCCTCATAACAAACCATATTTTTGAGATGGTATCTACTACTTGCAATCAAAGTTGTTGACTAATCATTCATTGAATACAAATCACTGCATTAATAATATAATAACATTAACTAACATCTAGTGCTATACATTTTAACTGTTGTACACTCATTAATTCATTTGATCCAAACAACAGTGTTAATATCATTCTCTTTACAGGAGAAAATAGTGGTACAAAAAGTTAACATTTAAATGTCTTCTAAACGCCACTACAAATTTATTCCCTAGAATCCTACTTCCACCCCCAAATAAACTCTACTTTGCCTGTGTTTCAACTAACGTAAGCTCAGGTCTTAAATCCAAGAAGGTTTTCTAACCAGTTTAATTGATGGGATGAGAGTAATTCATCTCTTTTTCAACTGTAGAAATGAGTTAAAAATAGCTTCAGAAAATAAAATTTATTCCTGAACCAAAAATTAAAACTTAATAATGTGCAACCAAATTGCATTGAGCTTTTATCACATTTTGCCCTTGCTGAACATTTTTGGCTTCAGCAGCTGCTCCATGAAATGTAACTGTCACTACAGTGAATAAATAAGCAACTATTGCTGTGATACAGCTGCCCCTTATAACAGCATTAGGGAAAAGCCTTTAGTGGAACCACAGGCCGGAAGAGAGCTGCATTCTTGCTGAATACGGATGGGATTTCATGCAGTCTACAGAGATCCCCCTCAGACTATAGCACATGTAGAAGGGCAAATGTGCTTTATAGTGGACATCTGCTATTTAGCCTACCCAGAAGGCTTTCCTTCTTCTGGGAATTTTTCTAAACCTAACTCCACTCTGGCTACGTGATTACCGTGGAAGAACTGCCATTTTTCTATACAACCCTGCCTCACTGACCACAGGCGATTGGTCCAAGCCAGGCCAACCAGAGTCTTTTCTCAAGGTGTTGCACACTGGAAGAAAGAAAGAGAATCCGTGACTAGAAACAAAATTTCAAATGTACAACTTGGGAGCTCTCAGTAGGCCACTTTCTCTGCTGTACAGAAGAAAGCAGACTTCAAAGAGAATGAAGCCAAGACAGAGAAATGCAAGCATTTGAATCCCTGATTGCAATAGTTCCTGGGCTCAGCTGTAACACTGTCTCTCCTGTATCTGATTGTTCAGTCCTTTCCTGGATTATCTAGGCCAGTAAAACCCTTTTGTCTAAATTATTTAGATTTAGGTTTCTGTCATTTTCATCTGAAAGTCCTAATACAATCTTATCATTTATTCTCAATTTTTTTGGACATTTGTAAGAGAGAACACTTGCAGTTTTGCACAGAAACTTGGGTAGTCGCAATATATTTATTTTCTTCCTAGTGTCTTCCTTCTGACCAACATTTCCTTACTATCCAGATTAGCCTCCCAACTTTATTTTTGGAAGTACCTTGGAATCAGAGCCACTACATGGCAGAACCTTAGGAATGCCATTTACATGTGTGAAGTCCCATCCCCTGGAGCTGCACAACACAGTCATATTCAGCAGCCCTGTTGATAATTATTTACGATTGGTTTATGCTGAAGAGAGCTGGACTGGCTTGTTTACTTAGCAATGTTAGCATATAGTTTATAGAGAGAAAAATGGTAGACATGGTCCCCAAATGAACCAGTGTGACATATAAGAAAGGAAAGTTATGTTCCATGACTCCCTGACTCTAGCAAGGGCTAGCCACCGCAAACATCGAGTATTAGCAGAAAAAAAAAAAAAAAATGCTGGCAAGGACTGTGGGAGAATGAAGTGCACTGAAGCCTGGAAAAAGCCAAAGCAGAGAAAGTTTAATGGGTCATTCAGGTCCTCATCCCCTGGTCAATAGTACTAACAGGAAGGGAGTCTTTGTCTTTATTCTCTGATTCTGCTCATTAGCAGTAGCCTATACAACATTCTAGACTTATCCCAGTTCGAGGGCCCTCCACCTACATTGCATTTACTGCAGTCTGTCCAAGTGGAAGGGCAATGGGCACAGAGCTCCCACTTCCAAGTCTTGAATCCCACCTCAATAAAATGTCATTGTTGAAGTCTATTATGCCAGGACTCATGCCGGGACCCTCCCAGGAAGGGCTTGGAATAGGCTGTTGCTATAGCCCTTGCCTCTAAACAGAGCTTGCTCAGGAATTAGGGTAAACTGAACCATCATGTGGAAGTGACGGAAAGAGGAGTAGGGAATCAGGGTTCTATACGGGGATACCCCACACAGGGAAGTGCACATTCTCTTTCTACAAGACTCCTCTTAAGCAAAGTCGTCTTCCTATCCTTAATGCCCCATTTTAGTTCAATTCAGTGGTTCTCACATTCAGGGAGCCAAAAAATAAAAATAAAAAAATCTCTAAAGGCTTGTATTCAAAGTGTGGCCACCGACCAGTTGCATCATCGCACCCAAGAACCAGTTAGAAATATGGAATCTTGCCTCACCCAAACCTACTGAATCAGCACCTGCACTGTTACAAGATGCCCACGTGATGCACATGCAGATTACAGTTGAAGAAGCACTGACTTGGCATATTTATTGAAAATATAAAATCCCAGGCATTGCCTCTAAAGATTCTGATTTTTCACATCTAAGGATAGGCTCAGGAATCTACGCTTTCACCAAGCACATTTGGCAATTTTTAACCAGAAGTTTCCGGGACCACACTTTACAAACTAGTGGTTTATTTCAAAACCAAAATTCCCCTCAATACTTGTCAAAACAATTTCTTTTTTAATAGATTCAGGGGGTACATGTGCAGGATTGTTACATGGGTATGTAATATAATTCTGGGGTTTGGGATTCTAGTGAACCCCTCACCAAAATAGTGAACCCAGGTAGTTTTCAACCCTTGCTCCCCTCCCTCCCTTAATTAAAGCAATTTCTTATTTTTCTAGAGTCTTTGAGGGAGAAGGGAAAGAAACACAGAAACGCACAGTTTCATCATTTCATAGGAAGCTGATGGTCAACGCAAAACAATAATCAACTTCTAATTCTGTATTTCCGCCGTTGGATATGTTCTTCTTCTGTGCTAGAGCCAATCGTCTAAAGGAGCAGGTGGAATGAACAATAAACAGGCAGCCAGAAGTGGAGGAAAATGATACAGAAGAGGGGCAAACACATGGAGCAAACATGGGAGGCAGAAGTGAAACAAAGCAGAACATTGCCAGAGTGTCTCTTCATGACTGCTGCTGAGAATTCTAATTCTGGTAATATGAAAGACCTATTCAAAAGAATTTAAAAACTCTCCTGAAAGACTTAGAAGAAGATTTGAATAAGCAAAAAGCACATATTACTCTTGGATAGGAAGGCAGTGTTATAAAGATATCAGTTTCTCCTAAGGTATCCTAGAAATAAATATATTGCTTCAAGTTGGCAAAATGGTACTTAGTTCATCCAGAAAAAGCAAATATGTGAGAACAGTCAGAGGAGAACTAAGGGATTATAACTGTACTAGATATGAAAACATAGTATAAAGCTATGGTAATTAAAAAGTTTGCTATGATGCAAGTATAATCAGACCCTAATAAATATAGATATCTGGTATATTATAAGGAAAATCACAAATAATGTATTAAACAAGTATTTTTTAATAAATAAATATTGAGGAAGTATTTGATCATGTTGAAACAGTTGAATTATCATTAGCAAAAATAAGTCGGCCAGGCACAGTGGCTCACATCTGTAATCCCAGCACTTTGGGAGGCCGAGGTGGGTGGATCACGAGGTCCAGAGTTCAAGACTAGCCTGACCAACATGGTGAAACCCTGTCTCTACTAAAAATATAAAAATTAGCCAGGCATGGTGGCAGGCACCTGTAGTCCCAGCTACTTGGAAGACTGAGGCAGGAGAATCACTTCAACTCAGGCAGCAGAGGTTGCAGTGAACCGAGACTGCACCACTGCACTCCAGCCTGGGTGACAAAGTGAGACTCCATCTCAAAAGAAAAAAAAAAAAAAAGGGAGAGAGACAGAGAGGAAATCCAACATAGCCGAACAGTAACAGCTCTGGAGTGCCGTTCCCAGGGAGAAGAACACATAGGGTGAATGATCACCACATTTCCACACGAGTTTTTACTGTCCACAGACCAGGAGATTCCTAAGCTGAGAAGTGCCACGAGTTTCTAGCACAGCTGTTTCAGCCAGCACTGTGGGTCTCCACACAAAAACTCGCACAAATCTGGGCAGCCATTTCAACAGGTGCCTGGAACACCTGGAATACAGAGTTACCCATTCAACTGAAAAAAAAAAAAAAAAAAAGGGAGCTGAAACAGGGAGCCACGTGATCTGGCTCAGTGGGTCCCACCCCCGACAAAGACCAGCAATATGAAATGCTCTGGATTGAGAGTTTCACAGCAAGTGCAGCTGGACCCAGGACAGTCCAGATGGGTGGGGGGAAAGACGTCAGCCATTACCAAGGCAGTCCACCACTACTGAGACAGTCTGCCATTACTGAGGCAGTCTGCCATTACTGAGGCAGTCCACCATTACTAAGGCAGTCCACCATTACCAAGGCAATTCTAACAGGAAGTTCACACAGAAGCTGGGCAGAGCCCACAACAGCTCAGTAATGCCTTTGCTGGCAGACTGTGTCTAGACTACCAACTTGCAGCATATCAGGAACTTATAAATAAAGCCCCACCTTCCCAGGACAGAGCAGCTGGGGAAAAAGGTGTTTATAAGTTCTACGGCACCAGACGTAAAAGTACTTGCCCAGAAGCTCTGAACAGAACAGAGCTCCCAGCTTAGCACTTGAGCTCCTATAAGGGCAGACTGTCTCCTCAAGCAGCTTCCTGACCCCTGTATATCCAAAGAGACACCTTGTAAAAGAGAGCTCAGGCTAACATCTGGCGAGTACCCTTCTGGGACGAAGATAACAGAAGAAGAAACCGGCAGCAACCTTTGCTGTTCTTCAGCACCCATGGGTGATCCCAAAGCAAGCAGGGTCTGGACTGGACCTCCAGCAGGCCTACAGCAGAAGGGCCTGATGGTTAGAAGGAGAACTAAAAAACAGGAAGAAATAACTTCAACATCAACAAAAAGGATGTCCACTCAGAGACCCCATGCAAAAGTCACCGACTACAAAGACCACAGGTAGATAAATCCACAAAGATGGGAAGAAACCAGTGCAAAAAGGATGATAACACCAAAAAACAGAATGCTCTCCTCCTCCAAGGGATCACAACTCCAAACAAGGAAGGTGACAAAGCTGGATGGAGAATGAGTCTGATGAATTGACAGAAACAGGCTTCAGAAGGTGGGTAATAACAAACTTCTCTGAGCTAAAAGAACATGTTCTAACCCAATGCAAAGACACCAAGAACCTTGAAAAAAGGTTAGACAAAATGCTAACAAGAATAAACAGCACAGAGAAGAATATATATGGCCTGATGGAGCTGAAAAACACAAGAGAACTTCCCAAAGCATACACAAGTTTCAATAGCCGAATCAACCAAGCAGAAGAAAGGATGTCAGAGATTGAAGATCAACGCGTTGAAATAAAACAAAAAGGAAAGATTAGAAAAAAAAAAGAGTGAAAAGAAATGAACAAAGCCTCCAAGAAATATGGAATTATGTGAAAAGACCTAATCTATCTTTGATAGGTGTACCTGAATGTGACGGAGAGAATGAATCCAAGCTGGAAAACACTCTTCAGGATATTATCCAGGAAAACTTCCCCAACCTAGCAAGGCAGGCCAACATTCATATCCAGGAAATACAAAGAACACCACAGAGATTTTCCTCAAGAAGAGTAACTCCAAGGCATATAATAGTCAGATTCACCAGGGTTAAAATGAAGGAGAAAATACTAAGGGCACCCAGAAAGAAAGGTAGGTTACCCACAAAGGGAAGGCCATCAGACTCACAGAGGATCTCTCGGCAGAAACCCTACAAGCCAGAAGAGAGTGGGGGCCAATATTCAACATCCTTAAAGAAAAGAACTTTCAACCTAGAATTCCATATCCAGCCAAACTAAGCCTCATAAGCGAAGGAGAAATAAAATCCTTTATAAAGAAACAATTGCTGAGAGATTTCATCATGAACAGGCCTGCCTTACAAGAGCTCTGGAAAGAAGCATTAAACATAGAAGGGAATAATGAGTAACAGCCACTCCAAAAATGTAACAAATAGTAAAGAGCATCAACACAATGAAGAAACTGCGTCAACTAACTGTCAAAACAGCCAGCTAACATCAAAATGGCAGGATCAAATTCACACATAACAATATTAAACTTAAATGTAAATGGGCTAATTGCTCCAATCAAAAGACACAGACTGGCAATTTGGAAAAAAATCCAAAACCCATCGGTGTGCTGTATCCAGGAAACCCATCTCACATGCAAGGACACATACAGGCTCAAAATAAAGGGATGGAGGAAGATTACCAAGCAAATGGAGAGCAAAAAAAGGCAGGAGTTGCAATTCTAGTCTCTGACAAAATAGACTTTAAACGAATGAAGATCAAAAGAGACAAAGAAGGGCATTACATCATGATAAAAGGATCAATATAACAAGAAGAGCTAATGATCCTAAGTATATATGCACCCCATACAGAAGCATCCAAATACATAAAGCAAATTCTTAATGACCTACAAAGAGACTTAGACTCCCACATAATAATAGTGTGAGACTTTAACACTCCGCTGTCAATATTAGACAGATCAACGAGACAGAAAATTAACAAGGATATCCAGGACTTGAACTCAGATCTGGACCAAGCAAACCTAACAGACATCTACAGAACTTTCCATCCCAAATCCACAGGATATATATTCTTCTCAGAACCACATCACACCTACTCTAAAATTGACCACATAATTGGAAATAAATCACTCCTTAGCAAATGCAAAGAACAGAAATCATAACAAACAGTCTCTCTGACCACAGTGCAATCAAAGCAGAACTCAGGATTAAGAAACTAACTCAGAACAGCACAACTTCATGAAAACTGAACAACTGGCTCCTGAATGATGACAGATAAACAATGAAATAAAGGCAGATATAAAGATGTTCTTTGAAACCAACAAGAATAAAGATACAACGTACCAGAATATCTGGGACACATTTAAAGCAGTGTCTACAGGAAAATTTATAGCAATAAATGCCCATATGAGAAGCAAGGAAAGATCTAAAATTGACACCCGATCATCAAAATTGAAAGAGCTAGAGAAGCAAGATCAAAAAAACTCAAAAGCTAGCAGAAGACAAGAAATAACTAAGATCAGAGCAGAACTGAAGGAGATAGAGACACAAAAACCCTTCAAAAAATCAATAAATCCAGGAGCTGGTTTTTTTTTTGGAAAAATCAACAAAATAGGCAGACCACTAGCCAGATTAATGAAAAAGAAGAGAGAGAAGAATCAAATAGATGCAATAAAAAATGATAAAGGGATATCACTACAGATTCCACAGAAATACAAACTACCATCAGAGATTACTACAAACAACTCTATGCACATAAACCAGTAAATCTGGAAGAAAAAGATACATTCCTGGACACTTGCACCCTCCCAAGCCTAAACCAGGAAGAAGCTGAAATCCTGAATAGACCAATAACAAGGGCTGAAGTTGAGGCAGCAATTAATAGCCTACCAACCAAAAAAAAGTCCATGTCTGAAAGGGGTTCACAGCCGAATTCTACCAGACATACAAAGAGAAGCTGCTACCACTCCTTCTGAAACTATTCCAAACAATCCAAAAAAAGGGAATACTTCCCAAATCATTTTATGAGATCAACATCATCCTTAAGTCAAAACCTGGCAGAGACTCAACAAAGAAAGGAAACTTCAGGCCAATATCCATGATGAACATAGATGTGAAAATCTTCAATAAAATACTGGCAAACCGACTGCAACAGCATATCAAAAAGCTTATCCATCACGATCAAGTAGGCTTCATCCCAGGGGTGCAAGGCTAGTTCAACATACACAAGTCTGTAAATGTAATTCACCACATAAACAGAACCAAAGACAAAAACCACATGATTATCTCAATAGATACAGAGGAGGCCTTCAACAAAATTCAACAGCCCTTTATGCTAAAAACTCTCACTAAACTAGGTATTGACAGATCGTATCTCAAAATAATAAAAGCTATTTAACCACAAACCCACAGCCAATATACTGAATAGGCAAAAACTGGAAGCATTCCCTTTGAAATCTGGCACTAGACAAAGATGCCCTCTCTCACCACTCCTATTCAATATAGTATTGGAATGTCTATCCAGAGCAATCAGGCAAGAAAAAGAAATAAAGGGTATTCAATTAGGAAAGGAGGAAGTCAAATTGTCTCTATTTGCAGATGACATGATTGTATATTTAGAAGACCCTATCATCTCAGCCCAAAATCTCCTGAAACTGATAAGCAACTTCAGCAAAGTCTCAGGATACAAAATCAATGTGCAGAAATCACAAGCATTCCTATACACCACTAACAGACTAAAAGAGAGCCAAATCAAGAGGGAACTGCCATTTGTGATTGCTACAAAGAGAATAAAATACCTAGGAATACAACTAGCAAAGGATGTAAAGGACCTCTTGAAGGAGAACTACAAACCACTGCTCAAAGTAATAAGAGAGGACACAAACAAATGGAAAAACATTCCATGCTCATGGTTAGGAATAATCAGTATCATGAAAATGGCCATACTGCCCAAAGTAATTTATAGATTCAACACTATCCCCATCAAGATACCTGTGACCCTCTTCACAGAACTGGAAAAAAACACCTTAAATTTCATTTGGAACCAAAAGAGAGCCTGCACAGCCAAGACAATCCTAAGCAAAAAGAACAAAGCTGGAGACATCAGGCTACCTGACTTCAAACTATACTACAAGGCCACAGTAATCAGAACAGCTTTGTACTGGTACCAAAATAGAAGTACAGACCAATGGAACAGAACAGAGGCCTCGAAGGCAATGCCACACACCTATAACCATCTGATCTTTGACAAATCGGACAAAAACAAGCAATGGGGAAAGGATTCCCTGTTTAATAAATGGTGTTGGGATAACTGGCTAGCCATATGCAGAAAGCAGAAACTGGACCCCTTCTTGACCCCTTACACTAAAATTAACTTCAGATGGATTAAAGACTTAAACATAAGACCTAACACCATAAAAACCCTAGAAGAAAATCTAGGCAAAACCATCAGGACATTGGCATAGGCAAGGACCTCATGATTGAAACACCAAAAGCATTGGCAGCAAAAGCCAAAATAGACAAATGGGGTCTAATTAAACTCCAGAGCTTCTGTAGAGCAAAAGAAACAATCATTAGAGTAAGCCAGCAATGAACAGAATGGGAAATTTTTTTTGTCATCTACCCATCTGACAAAGGGCTAATATCCAGAATCTACAAAGAACTAAAACAGATTTACAAGAAAAAGCAAATCAAAAGTGGGCAAAGGATATGAACAGAGACTTTTCAAAAGAAGACATATATGAGGCCAACAAACATATGAAAAAATACTCATCATCACTGGTCATTAGAGAAATGCAAATCAAAACCACATTAAGATACCATCTGATGCAAGTTAGAATGGCGATCATTAAAAAATCTGGAGACAACAGATGCTGGAGAGGATGTGGAGAAATGGGAACCCTTTTACACTGTTGGTAGGAGTGTAAATTAATTCAATCATTGTGGAAGACAGTGTGGCGATTCTGCAAGGGCCTAGAAATAGAAATTCCATTTGACCTAGCAATCCCATTACCGAGAATATATCCAAAGGATTGTAAATTGTTCTGTTATAAAGACACACGCACACATATGTTCATTGAGGCACTGTTTATAATAGCAAAGACCTGTAACCAACCCAAATGCCCATCGATGATAGACTGGACAAGGAAAATGTGGCACACGTACACCATGGAATACTATGCAGCCATAAGAAACGATGAGTTTGTGTCTTTTGTAGGGACGTGGATGAACCTGGAAACCATCATTCTCGGCAAACTGGCACAAGAACAGAAAATCAGACACCACATGTTCTCAATCATAGGTGGGTGTTGAACAATGAGAACACAAGGACACAGGGAGGGGAGCATCACAAACTGTGGTCTGTTGTGGGGGACTAGGGGAGGGACAGTGAGGGATAGGGAGGTTGGGGAGGGATAACATAGGGAGAAATGCCACATATAGTTGACAGGGGGATGGAGGCAGCAAACCACATTGCCATATATGTACCTATGCAGCAATTCTGCATGATCTGCACGTGTACCCCAGAATCTAAAGTACAATAATAAATATATATATATATAATAAAACATTTTTTAAAACTCGCTGTTAATACAGCAATTCATTGCAGATGGAACAAAAATTCAAAGAAAACACCAAAATACTAAAATAATAGATAGGTGAATAGGTTTTCATTATTAGTCAAGAATGGGAAAAGCCTTTCTATACTTGAAAAAAAAAATAGTAGCCATAAAGAAAGAGGTTGTTAAATGTGAATACATAAAATCTAAGTCAAAAGTCAAAGTAGAAATTTTTAAATTGGAAAAAAAAATTGCAACACATGAAACAGAGGAATATCAATATGAAAAAGAGAATAACCCATCAGAAAAATGCGGAAAGAGTATAAGCCAGCAATTTATATTAAAAGAAATATAAATGGCCTGTAAATATATGAAAAGATAGTCAATATTACTCATAATAAATACAAATTAAAACAAAAAAGTTTATCATTATTTACAGATTAGCAATGATTTGAATACTTTCATAACACAGTACCTAATCTTAAATCTCATGTATTGTCAACAACACTACAACTTTTTTAAGCTCTGGGACAAATCTGACAATATTAACCCAAGTGAGAAATGCTATACACTTTGATTAACAGAGTCAATGTATATGGATTTCTCCAACTAAAATATTTGATTATGAGTGAGAAGGTATCTGTAGAAGGATATTTTGTAATGGTAAAAATCTGAAGACGGTCTTCAGTAGGGAGTTAGGTAAGTACCTTATGGCACATCCATACCATAAACTATTATGCCAGCCATAAGGAAGAACAAGGTGGATCTACATGTACTTGCATGGAAAAATGACTAAGAAACATAAATGGGCAGTGATTATAAGCATGACATCTGAAAATGGATTTCTCCAGTTTACAACTAGCTCCTCAACTAATAAACTACATGAGCTTAGAACCTTACCTTCTCTGTGCCTCAGTTTTAGTTTCCCCATATTTAACATGGGAATAGTAACAGTATGTACTTCATAGGGTTGTTGTGAGGACTAAATAAAGCAGTCTTATAAAGCATTTAGCACAGTGCCTGACTCACAATAGGCATTATACACAGAGACTATTCAAAGTGCTTCCCTCTGGGAAGTGGAGCTGAGTTTGGAGCTAGCACAGGACTTTTATTTTATATATTTCTACACTGTTTTATTTTCAACTTAAATATATTATTAATTTTATAATAAAAAATTCTCACTTTAAACTTAAAGAATCATACCAGAAATTTATTTTGAGAGACTATTCCATGAGCATTTCAATATTCGACATATTCTTAAAGTTAAATTCCCTTCAGAATAAATGTGTATAGTCTTTCCTCAAATAATAAAACTAAATGGCAGCTCTCCAGCATCTGTAAATCTTACACTACCCATCCAGACAGGAGGGCTGAATTTGTCTGGTGAAGGATAACAGCATTGAGTCGTGAGGCTTTTGTTGACTTATTTGTTGTTATAATAAACCATTATTCATTCATTCTCCAAAGTATATAAGACAGACTGACCTTGGCAGCATTTTTTAGGAGTGAGAAGACTATAAGCCAAATATCTAATCATCAGAATCAAAATCTGATTTCTGGATCATCAGAAAAATCAGCCTCCTCTGCTGCCAAATGATCCTCCTGCTGACCACATTTTCAGTCAATCAGAATATAATCCTATCATGGGCAGTGAGCAAGTGTGAGGATTGCATTTTGTTTCATAGCTGGTCTAAACATGATTACTGCTTTCATCACACAGCCATATCATCAAGTCAATAAGGATTTTCTATACTGACTTTTCATGTTGTACAGACTGTATAGAGGAACTTGAATAATTCCAATTTGCTGCACAAAACCCAGCTCAGCAGAGAATAGATTGGTACCTGTTCACCTTGACTTGTTCAGGATAAGCCCATGATACTACTCCCTAGCTCATGAGTACATTTCTTTTATTCCAAATATATATTTTATTTTAAAAATAAACTCATCAACTCTAATTCTACTTTTAAAAATAAACTTTTAAGACACATCTATTATTCAAGCCATGGATGCTATGAAAATCACCTTATCCCACTTCATTCTTTGTACATCTCTACATTTCTTTAAAGCATACAAGTCTCCATTTTGAATCCAGAGTCATTAGGCACAGTAACTACTGGCCCACCAGGGTCATAGAGGCAGCAAGCAGCACATCCAACTACTGAAATATTCTTCCGAACTCATACTTTAGCCTAGTCCCAGCAAGACACAGAACCTTCACTTTCTGCCCAAAGCTTTATGGCCCTAGGTTTGGCTATGAAGAGATACTCCAACACTGCAGGAAAATATTTCCTTGAAAAGTCTTATAGTTTGTTATGGAAGGTAGAAAAGGTCTTAAATACATCCAGAACAACAACAAGAAGTATGTGTCATAGCTATCTTTGCAAAACTAGGTAACCATTTACTTATACAAAGAAAAAATGTCTGGAAAAGAAAAGAAAAATAAGTGGACCAGGTGCCATCTCAGGAACTTTCCTCCTAACACCAATTTTTCCCTTGCTCTAAGAAATAAATAAATGTCACCAGGAAGCATGAATATCCTCCATAATGAACAACAAAAATAACAATCTCCTCTTGATTCTGTTTCTGTCCAGCTATTGCTCTCATTTCACAGCAAAACATCTAGAAACCTGTCAGTTGTCACCATATCCATTTCCTCACTTCCCAATCTCTCTTCCTCTTAGCTTAATCAGACTTCTGTTCTTACCACTGCACAGTGACTGCTCTTTTCAAGGTCACCAGTAAACTCCATGTTGCCAAACATAGTGATCATGTTTCTGAACTCATTTAACTCAACTTCTCAACCACCCCCTCACTAAAATAAGCTCTTCTTTTGTCATTTATCACACTACATGATATGATTTGGCTCTGTGTCCCCACCCAAATCTCATCTCAAATTGTAATCTCCACGTGTCAAAAAAGGAACCTGGTAAGAAGTGATTAGATCAGGGGGCAGGTTCCCCCATGCTGTTCTCATGATGGTGAGTGAGTTCTCATGAGATCTAATGGTTTCATAAGGGGCTCTTCCCCTTTAACTCTTGCTCTCTCCTGCTGCCATGTAAGATGTGTCTGCTTCTTCTTCCGCCATGATTGTAAGTTGCCTGAGGCCTCCCTAGCCATTCAGAATTGTGAGTCAGTTAAGCCTATTTTCTTTCAAAGTTACCCATTCTCAGGCAGTTCTTTATAGTAGTTTGAGAACAGACTAATAACCACAATATCCTGTTTTCTCTACTAACCACAGGTGTCTTCTTTTTGGTCTCTTTTGCCAGCTCATCATTCTCAGCTTACCCTCTAAATCCTGGCATGTCCCACACTAAATCTAAGGACTCCTTTCTATCTTTCCTCACTCCCTTGGGATTTCATTCAGTTCCATGGCTTCAAATGCCATCTATATACTGATGACTTCCAAGGGAGACCTCCAGTACAAATCTCACCCTTAAACTCTAGTTGGCTATCCAACTGCCTAGTTGGCATTTCTACATGAAGCTCCAATCAAAATCTCAAATATAACATGCCTTAGCAGAGTGCTTAATTTTCTGCCCCCTATTCTGCTCCTCTTCCAGTCATCCCCATTTCAGCAGTGGCATTACTGAGTACCAAGTTTCTAAACCAAAACCTAAAAGTCATTCTTCACCTCTTTCTCTGATAAGCCCCTATAACATATCATGAGGTCCATCAACTCTAACTCCAGAGAATGTCTCAAATCTATTTATCTCTGTTACCACTCTCACCACTCGAGCTCATGACACTTTCATCGATCACTTGACCTTATGCAATAGCTTCCTAATTGCTCTCTTTGGCTGCCAATGAAATCTTTTAAAATATTAATCAGATCATGTCACTCTCCTATTTAAAACTTCTCAGTGGTTCCCCATTCCTCCTTCTGCTGCTTTCAAAATCCTGTATAATTTGACCCCTGACATGTATGAGTTCATTTCTCTGACTTATTATAACCCAGGCACACTAGCTTTCTTTCTGCTTTTGGAACACAGAGATTTGTCTCATTTCAAATGTTTGCACTAACGGTGTATTCTACCCGAAAGGTTCTACTTCTGAATCTTTCCATGGCTGATTTCTTCTGATCACTATGGGTTGCAGGTTAAATGTAACCACCTCAGAGTAACTCCTCTGAACTCCTACCTAAAATAGCCCACTAATCCCACCTCCTGTATAACTCTCTATAACAACCACCTACTTTCATTCCCTCATAACATTTATAACCATCTGAAATTAGTATTTTTATGTGTATCTCTATATTCTGCTCCCTCTTCTTCTTTTAGAATATACAGTATACTCCATGAGAACAAGGACCATGGCTATATTGGATCCCTACCACCAAAAACAGGGTATGAAACATAGTAAAAACCCTATAAAAATTTGTGGAAAGAACTAATAAGTGAATGAATGACACAAATAATTCGAGTGTGAGTTTTGCATCCATTCATTTAATCATTTCAAACATTTATCAGGTGCTTTGTTGTGATATTCAATTTGGAAGGGAAAATAGGTAAGTATGCCCCTGTCCTTGAGAATGGGCATCCCCAAAACAAAATTTACCAAGAACTACCAAAAAGAAGCTAAAAGAAGTAGGCCAACTAAAATCAAAATGTATAGATCTTTGTATTTGTAGCATCAAATAATTATTAAATACCTGCGGGCATGTAGAGACCTGGAGGCAGGCAGACTTCAAAGAACGATGAGGAGGAAAGTCAGACTGGAATAATCAAGAGGTAAATATTATAGAAAACAAAATCATTGTAGTGATGAAGAAACCCATTTGTTTAGAAACAGAAGAGAAGGAATAAGAAAGACAAAGACATAATAGAATCAAGAGAGATTTCTTTGAGCATAGTAAGGGCATACACTGGGTTTGTGTGAAAGAAGAAGAGGAAAGACAAGATGGAGAGAGGCAGGAAGAAAGAAAAGAATTAAAAATAGAAAGATGTACAAGAGAAGGAGAGATGATAAGAGTAGCATGGAGAAGATGAAAGAGAAAATAAAATGAAGAAATGGGAGTTAATAATCAGAGAGAGAGTACTAGGGCAACCATAAAGGCTGACTGGAGGAAGACAGAAATTAGGCCCATGAGTTGGAAGCTCCACTGGACCTGGACTTCCTGAAGCACAGAATATAGCTTACTTTGTGTGTCCAGTGTCATACTAGAAATTACTTTGTATTCCTTGTGTAATAGATTGTTAAATTTGAAGTTTTCATTTTGCTTTGTTTTTTACTTTTAGTTGCAGGATACAAGTGCAGAACGTGTATGTTTGTTACCTAGGTATATGTGTGCCGTAGTGGTTGCTGCACCTATCTACCCATCATCTAGGTTTTAATCCATGCATGCATTAGGTACTTGTCCTAATGCTCTCCCTTCCTTCACCCCCTACCCCCAGACTGGCCCCAGTATGTGTTGTTTCTATCACTGTGTCCATGTGTTTTCATTGTTCAATGCCCACTTATGAGTGAGAACATGCAGTTTGGTTTTCTGTTCCTGTGTTAGCTTGCTAAGGATGATGGCTTTCAGCTTCATCTACATCCCTGCAAAGGACATAATCTCATTCCTTTTTATGGCTGCATAGTATTCCAAGGTGTATATGTACCATATTTTCTTTAACCAGTCTATCACTGATGGGCATTTGGGTTGGTTCAATGTCTTTACTATTGTAAATATTGCTGCAATAAACGTATGTGTGCATGTGTCTTTATAGTAGAATGATTTGTATTCCTTTGGGTATGTGCCCAGTAATGGGATTGCTAGGTCAAATGGTGTTTCTGGTTCTAGATTCTTGAGGAATCACTACACTGTCTTCTATAATGGCCGAACTAATTTACATTCCCACCAACAATGTAAAAGCATTCCTATTTCTCCAAATCCTTGACAGCATCTATTGTTTCCTGCTTTTTAATAATCGCCATTCTAACTGACATAAGATGATATCTCATTGTGGTTTTGATTTGCATTTCTCTAATGATCAGTGGTGTTGAGCTTTTTCCATGTTTGTTGGCTGCATAAATATCTTCTTTTGAGAAGTGTCTGTTCGTATCCTTTGCCCACTTTTTGATCGGGTTTTTTTCTTATAAATTTGTTTAAGTTCCTTGTAGAATCTTGATATTAGACCTTTGTCAGATGGGTAAATTGCAAACATTTTATCCCATTCTGTAGGTTGCCTGTTAATTCTGATAATAGTTTCTTTTGCTGTGCAGAAACTCCTTAGTTTAATTAAACCCCATTTATCAATTTTGGCTTTTGTTGCAATTGTTGTTGGCATTTTCATCATGAAGTCTTTGCCCATGCCTATGTTCTGAATGGCATTGCCTAGGTTTTCTTCTAGAGTTTTTATGGTTGGGGGTTGTACATTTAAGTCTTTAATTGATGTTGAGTTAATTTTTGCATAAGGTGCAAGGAAGGCATCCAGTTTCAGTTTTCTGCATTTGGCTAGCCGGTTTTCCCAGCACAATTTATTAAATAGGAAATCCTTTCCCCTTTGCTTGTTTTTGTCCAATTTGTCAAAGATCAGATGATTGTAGATGTGTAGTGTTATTTCTGAGGTCTCTGTTCTGTCTCATTGGTCTATTTGTCTGTTTTAGTACCAGTACCATGCTGTTGTGGTTATTGTAGCCTTGTAATATAGTTTGAAGTTAGGTAGCATGGTACCTCCAGGTTTATTCTTTTTGCTTAGAATTGTCTTGGCTATATAGGCTCTTTTTTGGTTCTATATGAAATTTAAAGTAGCTTTTTCTAATTCTGTGAAGAATGTCAATGGTAGTTTGATGGGAATAGCATTAAATCTATAAATTACTTTGGGCAGTATGGCCATTTTCATGATATTGATTCTTCCTACCCATGAGCATGGAATATTTTATCCTCTGTCTGTGTCCTCTCTGATTTTCTTGAGCAGTGGCCTGTAATTCTTGAAAAGGTTCTTCACGTCATTGTTAGCAGTATTCCTTGGTATTGTATTCTCTTTATAGCAATTGTGAAGGGAGTTCACTCATGATTTGGCTCTCTGCTTATCTATTGTTGGTGTATAAGGATGCTTGCGATTTTTGCACATTGATTTTGTATCCTTGGACTTTGCTAAAGTTGCTTATCAGCTTGAGGAGTTTTTGGGCTGAGATGATAGGGTTTTCTAAATATACAGTCATGTAATCTGCAAACAGAGACAATTTGACTTCCTCTTTTCCCATTTGAATACCCTTTATTTCTTTCGCTTGCCTGATTGCCCTGGCCAGAACTTTCAATACTATGTTGAATAGGGGTAGAAAGAGAGAGCATCCCTGTCTTGTTCCAGTTGTCAAAGGGGAATGCCCATTCAATATGATATTGACTGTGGGATTGTCATAAACAGCTTCTATTATTTTGAGATATGTTCCATCAATACCTAGTTTATTGAGAGCTTTTAACATGAAGGGATGTTGAATTTTATCAAAGGCCTTTTCTGCATCTACTGAGATGATCATATGATTTTTGTCATTGTCTGATTATGTGATGGATTACCTTTTATTGATTTGCATATGTTGAACCAGGTTTGCATCCCAGGGATGAAGCAGACTTGATTGTGGTGGATAAGCTTTCTGATGTACTGCTAGATTTGGTTTGCTAGAATTTTATTGAGGATTTTTGCATCAATGTTTCTGAGGGATATTAGCCTGAAATTTTCTTTTTTGGTTGTGTGTCTGCCAGGTTTATCAGTATGATGCTGGCTTCATGAAATGAGTTAGGGAGGAGTCCCTCATATTCAATTTTTGTAATCATTTCAGAAGGAATGGTACCAGTATCCCTAGTAGAATTCAGCTGTGAATCTATCTGGTCCTGGGCTCTTTCTTGACTGGTAGGCTATTAATTACTTCCTCAATTTCAGAACTTGTTATTGGTCTATTCAGCGATTCGACTTCTTCCTGGTTTAGTTTTGGGAGGGTGTATGTGTCCAGGAATTTATCCATTTCTGCTAGATTTTTTAGTTTATTTGCATGGAAGTGTTTATAGTATTGTCTGATGGTAGTTTGCATTTCTGTGGGGTCAGGGGTCACATCCCATTTATCATTTTTTATTGTGTCTATTTGATCCTTCTCTCTTTTCTTCTTTTTAGTCTAGTTACCAGTCTATCTGTTTTGTTATTTTTTTCAAAAACCCAGGTCCTGGATTCATTGATTTTTTTGAAGAGATTTTTGTGTCTCTATCTCCTTCAATTCTGCTACAATCTTAGTTATTTATTGTCTTCTGCTAGCTTTTGGATTTGTTTGCTCTTTCTTCCCTAGCTCTTTTCATTTTCATATTAGGGTATCAATTTGAGATCTTTCTAGCTTTATGATGTGGGCATTTAGTGCTATAAATTTCCCTCCTAGCACTGTTTAGCTGTGTCCCAGAGATTCTGGTACATTGTCTCTTGGTTCTTATTAGTTCCAAGGAATTTCTTGATTTCTGCCTTAATTTCATTATTTGCCCAGGAGTCATTCAAGATCAGGTTTCAATTTCCATATAGTTGTGTGGTTTTGAGTGAGTTTCTTAATCCTGACTTTAATTTGACTGTATTGTGATATGACAGACTGTAGGTTTGCAGTAGGTTAGAACATGCTTCTTTAGCTCAGGGGAGTTTGTTATTACCCACTTTCTGAAGCCTACTTCTGTCAATTCATCCATCTCATCTTCCATCCAGTTCTGTGCCGTTGCTGGAGAGGCACTGTGATCATCTGGAGTAGAAGAGGCCCTCTGGCCTTTTGGGTTTTTAGCATATTTTCATTGATTCTTTATCATCATCATGAGTTTGTCCAGTAGTGGTTTTGAGGCTGCTGACCCTTGGATAAATGTTTTGTCAGGACATTTTTTTTGGTGCTGCTGTTGTTGTTTTCTGTTTTTCTTGCAATGTTCAGGTCCCTCTTCTGTAAGGCTGTTGTGGTTTTCTAGGGGTTTGCTCCAGTGCATGGAGATGTCACTCGAGGAGGCTGGAGAACAGCAAAGATGGGTACCTGCTCCTTCCTCTGGGATCTCCGACCTTGAGGGGCACCAACATGATGCCAGTAAGAATGTTTCTATATAGTGTGTCTGACAACCCCTTTTGGAGGATCGCACCCAGTTGGGTGGCATGAGGAGCTGAACCCATTTAATGAAGCACTTTGGCTGTCCCCTGGTGTCACTTCATTAGGGGAAACTTACTTGTCTGGGCTGCCTGGATTCCTCAGAAACAGCAAGAGGAAAAACTAAGTCTGCTGGTTTGTGGAGACTGTGGCTACTCCTTCCCCTAGGGGCTCAGGCCCAAGGAGATCAGAGTTCTGTCCCAGGGCCCCTGGCTAGAGTTGTCAGAGTTCCTGCAAGGAGGCCTCACCCAGTAGGAAAGATGTGTCAGGATGGGGTCTGAAAAGACACTCTGTCCGCAGTCTGCCACAGCCCGTGTGTTGGGCTGTGGGGGATGCCTCTTAGGACCAAGCCATCCAGCCTCCCCAGCTCCAGCAGGAAAGAAGCAAGGCCTGGAGCTATAGAGATAGCTGCTGCCCTTCCTTGCCCTGGGAGCTTAGTGTGTTAGGCAGCTATCCGTCCCAGTGTTGGCAGTCACCCCTTCCCTCAAACAGCTTAGACAGCAGGCAGCCACAGCTGTGGTGCTGGTCGCCACTTCCCACACAGGCTCAGCAGGTTTAAGCAGATTCTAGTTTAGTGGCTGTTGAGAATCTGCATAGCTCTATGGTTGGGACCCTTGGCCATGGTGGCATGGGCTTACTAGTGGGGATCTTCTGATCTGTGGGTTACACAGTTCCATGCAAAAAGCATGTTTTCCCAGGCTGGGTAGCCTGCTCACTCACTGCCTCCCTTGGCTGGGGGTGGGGGCTCCCCTGCCCCGTGTGGCTCTCAAGTAGACCAACACACCACACTGCTCTTCCTTCTTCTCTGTGGGTCACACCAGCCACCTAGTCAGTTTTGATGACAGAACCTGGATACCTCGGTTGCCAGTAAAAGATTTGCAAGCTGTTACGGTTCTTTTTGATGAAAGCCTCCAATTGCTGCTTCTTCTAGTTGGCTATCTTGGCCCCCTAAATTGGAAGTTTTGACTGAGCTTCAGTGATGTAATGGAAAATTCCAAAGTGAAATACCAGAACACAAAGCAGAAATTCCAAAGATGTGCTAACAACCAGTTAGAAGGCTCCAAAACTCTCAAAGAGTGTGTAAATGCCTTGAGAAGGTGGAGTTGAAAAGAATACTTGTGAGAAAGTATTCTTTGGGACAAACTTGCAGTTTGATCTCTTGCTCACTACCCCAAGGGTAGTAGTGGGGCTGTTTGATTTCTCAGCTCATACCTAGCGAAAACTTCAAATGGACCACTGAATGCCCTCTGCCTTGTATGTATCCCCTGAATTTCTGAGAAAGGGCTCAAATGAATTTCTGAGAGAGGGCTCAGACTAGTCTTGATGCATGTCTGAAAAATCTGGAAATGAGAAACTGCTTATCAGCCTCAGATGATGCTGAGGTAGACTGCCATGTTTGGGATGTAACTGTGCTCGCACGAACAGCAGGTAAAAAATACAGAAGTATTTCCCACCATGGAAGAGATACAGCCTGGAGCCATTTTAAGTGTCACCCAAGAGAACTGCCTAGATGAGTGAAGGATGTCAATAGACAGTTTTGCCTATAGCAGATTCCTGGAAAATTAGGATCAAAAGAGATATTGGCCACAAAAAAAAAAAAAGGAAGAAGGAGAAGGAGAAGGAAAAGGAGAAGGAGGAGGAGGAGGAGGAGCAAGAGGAGGAGGAGGAAGAGGAGGAGAAAGAAGGGGGAAGAGAAAGAGAGAGAAAGGGAAGGAAGGAAGGAAGGAAGGAAGGAAGGAAGGAAGGAAGGAAGGAAGGAAGGAAGGAAGGAAGGAAGGAAGG